>NC_042971.1:10871470-11471470 GCF_901001165.1 Salmo trutta | reverse complement strand
CTCTTGGGGAGGTGGGATGCTAGCGTCATAGTTCATAATTCAAAGTTCTTAAACATACGACTATTTTACACCATTTTAAAGATGCACGTCTCCTTAATGTAACCACATTGTCCGATTTCAAAAAGGCTTTACGGCGAAAGCATAAAGTTAGATTATGTTAGGACAGTTCCAACACAAGAAAAACCACACAGCCATTTTCCTAGCAAGGACAGGCGTCACAAAAACCAGAAAACCAGCTAAAATTATGCACTAACCTTTGACATTTTTCATCAGATGACACTCCTAGGACATCATGTTACACAATACATGCATTTTTTGTTCGATCAAGTTGATATTTACATCCAAAAACAGCATTTTACATTGGCGCGTGATGTTCAGAAAATATTTTGCCTCCAATACTACCGGTGAATCAGCACAACAATTTACAAAAATACTCATCATAAACGTTGATAAAATATTAAACTGTTATTCAAAGAATTATAGATGAACATCTCCTTTATGCAATCGCTGTGACAGATTTCAAAAAAGCTTCACAGGGAAGTACTGCGCTCAGAAAAAGACATCAAGCAATACAGATACCCGCCATTTTGGAGTCATCTAAAATCATAAATAGCATTAGAAATACTAACTTACCTTTGATCTTCATCAGAAGGCACTTCTAGGAATCCCAGGTCCACAATAAATGTTGTTTTGTTTGATAAAGTCCATAATTTATGTCCAAATACCTCCTTGTTGTTTGCACGTTCAGTAAGCTACTCCAAGTGTAGGAAGCGCGGCCAAAATGTCACGACGAAAAGTCTAAAAAAGTTCTATTTACGTTCGTTCAAACATGTCAAACGTTGTATAGCATCAATCTTTGGGGCCTTTTTAACTTAGAACTTCAATAATATTCCAACTGGACGATTTCAATGTCTTGAAAAATGTTTTGGAACACAGCTACCACTCATGTGAACACGCGCCAATGAACTCATGTGCTTTCCTGAGTCAACAACTTCCAACTTCCTTTGTTGGCTCTCTGTTCACCATAGACGCCTCAAACAACTTTCTAAAGACTGTTGACATCTAGTGGAAGCCTTAGGAAGTGCAAAATGAACCGTAAGTCACTGTGTGTTGGATAGGCAATCACTTGAAAAAACTACAGCCTCAGATCCTCCACTTCCTGGTTGTATTTCTTCTCAGGTTTTTGCCTGCCATATGAGTTATTTTATAGTCAGACATCATTCAAACAGTTTTAGAAACTTGAGTGTTTTCTATCCAAATCTACTAATAATATGCATATTCTAGTTCCTGGGCCAGAGTAGTAGGCTGTTTAATTTGGGTACGTTTTTCGTCCGGCCGTGAAAATACTGCCCCTTACCCAAGAGAGGTTAAACAGGAAACCACATTACGTGATCTATTGTGCGCATGTATCTTCTCAGGCTGATCATGCAAAGGGAGTCTTCTTAAAGGTAGACTCAGCAATACATTGAGTTCTGAAAGTATTCCGACCCCTTCACCTTTTCCACATGTTATGTTACAGCCTTATTCTTAAATTGTTCTTTTACCCTCATCAATATACATACAATACCCCATAATGACAAAGCAAAACTGTTTTTACATTTTTTCCCCCCAAATGTATTTAAACTGAAATCACATTTTCTTAAGTATTCAGACACTTTACTCTGTTGAAGAACCTTTGGCAGCGATTACATCCTCGAGTCTTCTTGGGTATGACGCTACAAGCTTGGCACACCTATATTTGGGAAGTTTCTCCCGTTCTTCTCTGCAGCTCCTCAAGCTTTGTCAGGTTGGATGGGGAGCGTCGCTGCACAGCTATTTTCAGATCTCTCCAGAGATGGTGGATTGTGTCCAAGTCTGGGCTCTGGCTGGGCCACTCAAGGATATTCAGAGACTTGTCCCGAAGACACTCCTGCGTTGTCTTGGCTGTGTGCTTAGTGTCGTTGTCCTGTTGGAAGGTGAACCTTCGCTGCAGTCTGAGGTCCTGAGTGTTGTGGAGCAGGTTTAGATCAAGGATCTCTCTGTACTTTGCTCCGTTTGAGAAGTCTCCAAGTCCCTAACTCTGAAAAACATCCCCACAGCATGATGCTGCCACCCATGATTCACTGGGTGGCAGGTTTCCTCCAGATGTGACACTTGGTATTCAGGCCAAAGAGTTTCCTCAGATCAGAGAATCTTGTTTCTTATAGGCTGAGTCCTTTAGGTGCCTTTGGCAAACTCCATGTGGGCTGTCATGCTTTTTACTGAGGAGTGGCTTCTGTCTGGCCACCCTAACATAAAGGCCTGATTGGTGGAGTGCTGTAGAGATGGTTGTCCTTCTAGAAGGTTCTCCCATCTCCAGAGGAACTCTGGAGCTCCGTCAGAGTGACCATTGGATTCTTGGTCACCTTCCTGACCAAGGCCCTTCTTCGATTGCTCTGTTTGGCCGGTCGACCAGCTCTAGGAAGAGTCTTGGTGGTTACGGACATCTTCCATTTAGTAATGATGGAGGCCACTGTTTTCTTGGGGACCTTCAATGCTGCAGAAATGTTTTTGTACCCTTCCCCAGATCTGTGCCTTGACACAATCCTGTCTCGGAGCACTACAGACAATTCCTTCGACCTCATGGCTTGGTTTTTACTCTGACATGCTGTTAGACCTTATATAGACTGGTGTGTGTCTTTCCAAATCCTGTCCAATCAATGTAATTTACCACAGGTTGTAGAAAGATGTCAATGATGATGATCAATGGAAACAGGATGCACCTGAGCTCAATTTCGAGTCTCACAGCAAAGGGTCTTAATACTTGTGTAAATATGGTATTTCTGTTATTTAAAATTTTTTTTAAAATAAAAAATTTGTTAGAATTTTTTACAACCTGTTTTTGCTTTGTAGTTATGTGGTATTGTGGTGTTTGAGGGAAAACATGTATTTCATTTTAGAGTAAGGCTATAACGTAACAATGTGGAAAAGGGCAAGGGGTCTGAATACTTTCCGAATGCACTGTGTACAGCAGTACATATAAACTCAGCAAAAAAGAAACATCCACTCACTGTTAACTGCGTTTTATTTTCAGCAAACTTAACAAGTGTAAATATTTGTATGAACATAAGATTCAACAACTGAGACAAACTGAACAAGTTCCACAGACATGTGACTAACAGAAATGGAATAATGTGTCCCTGAACAAAGTGGGGGTCAAAATCAAAAGTAACAGTCAGTATCTGGTGTGGCCACCAGCTGCATTAAGTACTGCAGTGCATCTCTTTCTCATGGACTGCACCAGATTTGCCAGTTCTTGCTGTGAGATGTTACCCCACTCTTCCACCAAGGCACCTGCAAGTTCCCGGACATTTCTGGGGGGAATGGCCCTAGCCCTCACACTCCGATCCAACAGGTCCCAGACGTGCTCAATGGGTTTGAGATCCGGGCTCTTCGCTGGCCATGGCAGAACACTGACATTCCTGTCTTGCAGTAAATCACGCACAGAACGAGCAGTGTGGCTGGTGACATTGTCATGCTAGAGGGTCATGTCAGGATGAGCCTGCAGGAAGGGTACCACATGAGGGAGGAGGATGTCTTCCCTATAACGCACAGCATTGAGATTGCTTGCAATGACAACAAGTTCAGTCCGATGATGCTGTGACACACCGCCCCAGACCATGACAGACCCTCCACCTCCAAATCGATCCCGCTCCAGAGTACAGGCCTCGGTGTAATGCTCATTCCTTAGACTATAAATGTGAATTCGACCATCACCCCCCTGGTGAGACAAAACTGCGACTCGTCACTTGAAGAGCACTTTTTGCCAGTCCTGTCTGGTCCAGTGACGGTGGGTTTGCGCCCATAGGCGACGTTGTTGCTGGTGATGTCTAGTGAGGACCTGCCTTACAACAGGCCTACAAGCCCTCAGTCCAGCCTCTCAGCCTATTGCGGACAGTCTAAGCACTGATGGAGGGATTGTGCGTTCCTGGTGTAACTCGGGCAGTTGCTGCCATCCTGTACCTGTCCCACAGGCTTGATGTTTGGATGTACCGATCTTGTGCAGGTTTTGTTACACGTGGTCTGCCACTGCGAGGACGATCGGCTGTCCGTCCGGTCTCCCTGTAGCACCGTCTTAGGAGTCTCACAGTACGGACATTGCAATGTATTTCCCTGGCCACATCTGCAGTCCTCATGCCTCCTTGCAGCATGCTTAAGGCACGTTCACGCAGATGAGCAGGGACCCTGGGTATCTTTCTTTTGGTGTTTTTCAGAGTCAGTAGAAAGGCCTCTTTAGTGACCTCAGTTTTCATAACTGTGACAGTAATTTACTACGTCTGTAAGCTGTTAGTGTCTTAACGACCGTTCCACAGGTGCATGTTCATTAATTATGGTTCAAGCATGGGAAACAGTGTTTTAAACCCTTTACAATGAAGATCTGTGAAGTTATTTGGATTTTTACGAATTCTTTCAAAGACAGGGTCCTGAAAAAGGGACGTTTCTATTTTTCCTGAGTTTATTAGAGTAAGCTTAGGGTTGGGCGGTATACCGTTTTTTGCTATATACAGATTGATGCACGGACTGGTTTGGGTTTTTACTTTATCTTCTGTACCGGTATTTGAATGTTTGATTTGTTAAATGTGAAACGCAATGTGTAGCGTCCATTTTTATAGTTTACTTCTCTACTTGAGTCATCTCTCTCCACTCTGTCGCTTTCCACACAGACCTAGCCACGCCCCCTGTCACTCAAGGAGCGCATTTGATGTTCCTCAATCAAGAGACACTTGCCTTCAGTCTGCATGGTCAATGCAGCATATGCAACACAGTTGATAACAACGATGCAGTTGTCACTTTGCTTCTTAATATAAATCTACTAGCATTTTTAATTACACTATTAGCTTGTGTTTCTTACATCTGCAAACAGCTGGTTTGTCTTTTTATTAGCAATTTGTTCCTAAATCTTGTTAGCCGCTAATGCTAATCGCTAGCTTGCTAATAAATGTACTGAGTAAGCGCAAGCGTAATTAGCTATGCGGCCTGATAATACCAGTGACTGTGTAGACATAATAGCATGTTTGTGCAAGTGTCTTCTAAAATTAAAGAGGTAAACGCAAAGCAAGAATATGTTATCTACATGAAGTAGTTAAGAGAGAACATTCAATGTAGCCAAAGATTATAGGGTCGCCTAGGAAACACCTATCAACACTTTTGGTTCCTACCCTGTCACTAACTCCTCTCTGGCATTTTCATTCGTTGTCATGTCAAACACTGTATTTAAAAGTGCCCACTATTATATTCTAACTATATAATTAGAATAGACATTCTATTTCCCATGATTCCAACAGTTAACCGAAGTGTTTTGCTCTAAATCGCAAGTCAAATTGCAACATTTGGTTAAAATAAGGCCCAGATTACTTGCCCATATCGTGCAGCCCTACGTGGCAGTGTGGAAATTCTCAAATGCAGAAATTGAAAATGATGACTTTTGGTGTTGAATTGTTTTATACTGATCAATCAGAATGGAGAAAGACCCATTGAAATCACTTAGAATGTGTGTGTTGCCACCCTAGGGTCACGCACTACTCATAAAGCAAATTTACAACTTTTATTATTAAAAAACATAATGCCGTCGTACCGTAATTTACAAAAAAAATACTGTGATATAATATTTTGGCCATATCGCCCAGCCCTAAGTAAGCTATGTCAAGAATCCAGTATATAAATAAATATGGGGTGTTTTTTTTATTTTATTTAAATTTTGATTTGTTTCACCTTTTATTTAACCAGGTAGGCCAGTTAAGAACAAGTTCTCATTTATAGTCACGCCGTAGAAATATTACAATGAGCTACAACGTTTATATGTCGAATACATTATTTAAATACACAGTTCAAAACCCCGTGGTAAAATGGATAGAATTGCAGGAAATTAGCTTCAGGACCGCTGTCGTTGTCAAGAGCAAGCTGCAACTACATTGTATCAGGAATTAATTGCTTTTCTTTGATTTTTCTCACATTATCCAATTAAATAAACCTCAATAGTAGTTTCTATTAATGTTAGAGCTGGGCGACACGGACAATTCAGTACATTTATGATATGGATTTATCACAATAAATAGAATAAGTCTAACATTAATGTGCACCATAGTTACGTTTGTATACTTGTATCTACTACTACTACTTTGAATGTAGTACTTATCAAATGTCCCATTAGGAATTGCCCAAATTAGCAGACTCTTTTCAAACTTCACATTTTCTCTAGTATTGTAAAATGTATTTGATGTGGTTGGTCAGTTTGGTTGATGTTGACATTTTTGGTTAATTATTCCAGCTCTAATTTATGGTATCTTTCTTTCTCCTTCTCCCTAATAGAGAGTGGTTATTGGCAGCTCTGCCCTCCCTCCAAGCCTGGCCTGCAGGGTGTGCTGAGCTCCAGCTTCCCCCCCTGCCCTGTCCCTCTGGTTCCCCCCGAAACTCATCTGGCAGAGGGGGAAGCCCTGCACCGGCCCCTGGTCCCAAGCACCTCAGTGACAGACCTGTCTTTTCCAGGTGCACCCCCTCCCCCCCCGCCACCCCCCAAACGCCACTGTCGTTCACTGTCCGTGCCAGAGGACCTTTCACGCTGCCGTTACACCTGGCGGCCCAGTGCTTCGAGGGTCTGGACACCTGTGAATCGTCAATGCCACAGTGGAGGGGTAGCCGGGGGGCCTTGTCCGCTTCGTGCTCCTAGCTCATCTCTAAACTCTTCACTACACTCTTCTTCAAGCCCCACATTCTTTAGCATTGCTCTCTCCCCTGACTCCCCACTGCCCTGGAATTTCCCATGGGACCCCAGTGACACTGCTGGAGGCGGCGCCTGCTGCTGTTTCTTCCACTCCCCATCATCATGCTCCTCTCCGTCCCCGCTCCACCCTCCCCTTCCTCCACAGCGACGCTTCTCTCTGTCACCTGTCCTTATCAGAGAGGCTGCCGCCCAGTTCCTGCCCCCGCCTCCAGTTCCACCCCATTGTGCAGCACCCCCTCCGGCTGTGCCTGCTTTGCCCTCCTCTGCCTGCAGCACCCCGTCCTCTCTTCGCCGGGCCATCCCCCCTCAGCTCCCTCGCTGCCACTCACAGCCCTGTGACCTGCTCCTTCTCAAACCCGGACTGAAGCGACGCCGTGACCCAGACAGACCATTTGCCCGGCCAGTACTGGATTTCACCAAGATGACTCAGGTAAACAAAAAATCATTAAGGGTCAGGAAATTAATAGAAATGGTTGCTGTATGTAGGTTGGTAGTGGCACATGCCATCTGCTAGCCAGAGGAAAGTTGTTAATTTGAAGGTTAAAGTGATAGTTCACCGAAATTACAAAATGGAATACTGGTTTCCTTACCCTGTAAGCAGTCTATGGACAAGGTATGACAGCAATGCATGGGATTTGTGTCACAAGGCCTAGAACGTTAGCATTCGGTGAAACAAAACCAAAGCATGGATTCCTGTCATACATTGCCCGAAGACTGCATACCGGGTAAGGAAACCAATATGTAATTTGGGTGAACTATCCCTTTAAAGGTAGACTCAGCAAAATGACGTTGCCACGAGCAGCACCGCAGATATTGAGATGAGCAAAGATGCATGACTTTGCTCTCATACAGTCACACACAGTATGTGCGCATGGGTAGCCAGGGCACCAAAACAGCAGAGAAGTTGAGCGTTGCACTAAAACCCCCTCAGTTGTTGTGGAAATTGACCCACTATGCTGTTTACTTTTCACCTATGTCATATTGCTGAGTTGACCTTTAACCTTCATTAAATTAGACCCTTATGCCTATTCTTAAATGTTTGTTCAGCCGGTCAAATATCCACTTCCCTACTGTTGCGGAAATTGACCCACTGCTGTTTACTTTCTGCATCTACTAGATGTGTGCCAACATGAACGTTCTCCTAGTCGTATCCGTAAATTGACAGTTGATAGTCGGATCGGATGATACTTGTTATCGGAAAAAACAAGTGTTTTAATATGCTAAGTATATGTTGGCAAAATACTTCCTGCATGTTCTCACTGCAAAAGTGTGTGTGTGTGTGTGTGTGTGTGTGTGTGTGTGTGTTCTCTATTTGCAGCAGGTAGCCAAGTTTGCTGTCATTCAGTCAGAATGCGCATCAGTGTTTAATATTTTTTTCTAGTGATGCACCGATATTACATTTTTGGTCGGTACCGATATCCAATATTTTCTTGCCAAGAAAACCAATACTGATTATTAAAATTTTTTGTGGCGTTTTAAGCATTCTAGTACAGTTAAATAGTTAACACACACATGGACGCAGCGGTCTAAGGCACTGCTTCTCAGATCTCAGCGTCACTACAGTCCCTGGTTCAAATCCAGGCTGTATCTCATCCGGCCGTAATTGGGAGTCCCATAGGGCGGCGCACAATTGGCCCAGCATCGTTCGGGCTGTCATTGTAAATAAGAATTTGTTCTTAACTGACTAGTTAAAGGTTACACACACCACACTGACCAAAAAGTTATTTTGTTGGCATTTACGTATGTCCCTATTACCAGTAAAACCTAATCAAAACCTATTTCTTTCACTTACTTGCTGTGCTGTTTCGTTGTTCAGTCGTTTCATTCTCAACCAGGATTTCTATGGAACGCTATTTGGGTCTTTGCGTGTCAAAAAGATACACGTCAAATAACACTATTTGACAGGTCAAATAACAAGACATAATCTGTTGCAGTTGCTATAGTTGGCTAGCTAACTATATAGCTAGGTGTCATCTAAAATAACCCTAATTTATAAGACAGTTCTTATTTGATTAATGGTGGTCGGACCCATCTATGTGAAGCTAGCCACAATAAGGATTAGCCACAATAGTGGACTTTGCGGTTAGCCTTAAATAAAATTATGGCATAATTCTCCTATTTGTTCATTTGCATCACTGTCAATTACATACTTTTATTTTGAAGGCAAACCGCAAATTCCACTCTTGTGCCTAATCCTTATTGTGGCTAGCTTCACAACACATAACCCGGTTTGGTCGAGCCTCACTAGACAGATGAAGCTAGCTGGTTGCTCATAACGTTAGCTTTGGGCAACAAGGTTAAGTAGCTGGCTAACTATTTTCATGAACTGAAGTTCAGTTTCAATAGGCGAACAACTAGTGGCAACCTAGCTAATACTTACCGTAATTTCCGGACTATAAGCCGCTACTTTTTTCCCACGCTTTGATCCTCCGGCTTAAACAATGACACGGCTAATATATGGATTTTTTTTTTCTTCTCCATACCCTTGCCTCGCTTGTTAGATATTATGCACATTGATAGCTTGATAGAAACGTCCTCACCATGCAATTTATCATAGTAGCAGGCAGCAGCAATCTAAATTATCAGAGAGAAGGAATAATTGATCAGGTGAAATTATGAAGCGAGTGGACGGCTACAACTTCACTATCCAATCGGAGCATACGGCCCACCCTTCTCTTTGCAAACTAGCCAGTTGAGTTATTTAGATCACGTAAAACCTCGCACATGACTGACTGACATGAGAAAGATGCATGCTGGCACCCGGAAATGTCATTTTTTTTCCCCGATCATGGATAATTACAAAAAATACTCTGATCAAAATCGTATCCAGAAAATGTCCCATACGCGTTACGATACAAGCATTTCACTACACTCGCAATAACATCTGCTAATTATGTGTATGTGACCAATAAAATTTTATTTGATTTACACGTTTTGTCCGACTACTCGCCCACACCCCAAGCATCGACGTCATATCGCTGAGCCTACCTTTAAGGCTCAGAAAGCATCCTTGTGAAGCTTGTCAAACCACACAGTCTAACTGTACTGTAAGAAACATTCCCGTTTGTCAGTGAGATGGACCATTTATTTTTATAACATCAATAGACATGCAGAGGCAACTTTCACCCATAACTCCATTCTTAGAATACAGACCATATCTGTGTATTATTGTTCTTGTTACCAGTCGTCCCAGGCCACAGATGTCTCTTCTGTTCCCATGCCCCAGGCGCAACCCCTGAGTGTGGTTAATTGGCAGGGTGCCAATGGCTCTCCCTGTAGGCAATGCCAGGCAAATGTTATACTGTACACCAAGACTCACTCTTGAATGGATTTGCATATCATTTGCATGCAGCTGCAGAAAGTCTGGCGTCCCTTTTCAGTGCGCTCATCCAGTCACTCCCTCACATAAAAAAAAAACATGGTACACTACATTTATAAGTTGCAGGTTAATTTTGCCCGACTCATTTACATGTAGTATATGTACAACCGTTGTGTTCTGGTTAGGTTTAGAATACTCTTTCAACAGCCACAGTCATTGGAAGAGCTTAATGTTTGAGTCGGGCATACGAGACTAGGCTTACACCTACAGTATTCGGTAGTCCAGCCCGCTATATTCAAGTTGACAATACTATCACAGTTAATTTTCAGGGAGATGTGGCATCATATTACCCTTGTTTCTATTGTTTGTAACATTTTAAAAGAAAATCCTGAACTTGCTAAACTACTGCACCCATGTTGCAAGAATCACAAAGATTTTATATGATGCTACATTTTTCCACATCCTGAACAGTTATATCAACTTTGTTTCATTTGATTTAGGGTTGTTCCATAAGAATTAAATTACTTTCTGACTGCACCCCTTTAGATTTGAATGAAACCTTCCATTCAAGTTTGCTCATGGTAGAAGTGGTCAGAAAGTGACTTTTTGGACCTGAATGCCAAAACATTTAGGAGATGGGGGTGCTCAAAGTTGACCTGTTTTCCATACCCCGTCCTACCATGAGATGTCATCCATTTTTTTTCATCACTGAAAAATATTTACATTGCTGCATCTCAACTGATGACGGTAAAATATGCATTCTCTTGAATACCTGATGGGTGTCATTTAATTCATGCAAACAGATTTCATCGAATGAACCTATCCCGTCAGACCACTGCAATTTAGCTGGTACACTTATGACATTTTATTTAATTTTTACTATTTTCAATTACTATGCAAACATGTATGTGGGACAATTTGAGGAAGAGCTCCTTTACAAAACATAGACACACCCCCTACTTTCTGAAGGCCTCCTATGGAAGAAATACATAGATGTCTTTGTGCTATGGGAAGGAAGTAAGCAGGAACTAAATGAAGTACAAACTACTAAACGAGAGCTCGGAATACCTCAAATTCACCATGCAGACTGATGAGAGAAAAGTATACTACTAGTACTTATGGATCATCAAAGAGTGATGCATTACACACAGACTTATACACAAAGCCCACAGACTGCAATACCCTGCTATGTGTGGATAGTATGCATCCCCTTCCCCTCATGAATGGTCTACCATATAGCCAGTTATGTAGGGTTAAACGAATCTGTGGCCACCAGACAGATTTTGACAGCAATGCAAACCAAGAGGGGAATTGCTTAACTCAACCAAAGAAGAAAAACAGCGCAACAGTGTTTTGCACCAAGTGTTTGGAGAAATTGAAAGCAATCCTGAAAAAGCACTGGCATATTCTGCAATCAGACAGAAATATTGCACACCTGTTCAAGGAACCCCGACTCGGTGGTCTATAAGTGCGTTTGCAATATTGGCGATAGCTTGCTGAGATCTGACCTGTACCCTGAGCCCACCAGACACTCTTGACACTCTTGACACCCATTCCTAATGGGAACCACAAATGTGGCTCATGCGTGCAGTGCAATAGCACTATAAAAACATCCAGGTTGAAAAATCCCTGTTAGGGGTATCATCTCATGCAAGACCAAGGGAGTATCTATCTCATCACCTGTTCATGTGGGAAAGCCTACAAAGGGAGGCTTACTGGATATCCTGTCTAAAAACATTGACCCCTAGTGGTCTGAATATTGACTTTGATCTCAGGCCCTTGTGAACAATTGTCTCTTATGAACAAGTCTTATAAATGGATATATTCTTCCTACAGCTTATCAGCCAGCGTACACCCAATATGTTCTCCCTGTTGATGATGCTTATTATGAATTATAGTTTAACCAAAAGATTACATGTAACAAAAGTAATGAAATGGGGAAACAATTAAATATACTGAATTGGTGAAATTGAATTAAACAATGTATGTTGATGCTAATATTATGTACAATATTTAATTGTTTCCATATGATAACAATAGCCTAATATATTCAATATGCTATAAACAGTTTTTTTTTAAAGTTTCCCTTAGTTCATTCTAATGAACTTAATAATTAGGACACAATTGTCATTGGTTGCACAAATTGCACTGTTTATCTACATAACCTGGTTCAAGCATTTATGACATTATCCTGAAGGCACAGTGATGCCGAAACATTGGTGATTTACCTAATAAATTACTGGCCGTTTATATATAGTGTGCAACTCTCTTTATGTTTATACCTTATAGTTTATTTTCCATTTAGTCAGCACCTCTACATAAAATAATTGTCTCTGTGTGTGCTCCAGCTCATGTCTTTTATTCAAAGTTTTAATTACTACCAAAAAGATGGCCACCAGTCCATCCATCGTTGAATGTCAACATGAATTAAAATCTATATTCTATTTCTATGATTTCAATAGGTTTCCAATGGAAGATCGACAGTTTAATTTAAAACAATGGATATTCCCACTCAAGTCAACGTTATCTGATGTGTGGACCTTCAACCATCTTTGTGGTAGCGTTTGAAAGTTGAAATTACAACTTTATTCATGTTTTAGTTCATTTATCTGCCAAAACGTTAGCTACAGATTGTAACACCAGATATTGTGATTTAACCCCAAAAAATGGGTATCCATTATACTGGGAGTTACAGGTTAGGTACTGTTTGGTGTAGCACAGAGAATTTTCGACCAACCTTGGCGATACTGTCTTTATCCTTGATTTGTGGAAACAGGAGTTTCATAAAATGTCCTTGTCTAGTCGCAGGGTGTCCTTGGAAAATTGAGTTAAGCAAACTATTAAAATATATTTTTTGCTCCATGAAGAAATCCAACAATGTGTATGGCGCCATCTTGTATATTTCAAGTTTTCTCCCATTGATTGATTGATTGATTGATTGATTGAGATGGGTTTTTTGGTAATTTATGTAAAGAAATGATCACATAGTTTGACAGCACTGTTTGTATGCTTTCAAATGATAACAAACTCAAACGTTTATCTTTTTCAGTCAGGAAGACATGGATGCGTCATGGTAGGGTGGAGTATGCAAAATGGGTCAACTTTGAGCACCTCTATCTCCTGAATGTTTTGACATTCAGGTCCAAAAAGTCACTTTCTGACCACTTCTACCATGGGCAAACATGTATGGAAGGTTTCGTTAAAATCAAAAAGGGGTGCAGTCAGAATGATTGAAATCATATGGAACAACCCTTTACCTATTTCTGTATCATGAATAGAGAACATGTGATTTGAATGTAGACCGCTCTTGTCTTTTCTAGAGGGATGATACATGTGTAAACAAGGCCTTGTTCTCTCTCTCTCAAATGTTTCTCCTATTTGTGTCTTTTCAGACTCGCAGTACAGACCCCTTGAGTGGTATGGAGCGTGGGAGGCTGGCTTGTGGAGGGGACGTTTGCATGGGCTTTGAGCCTTTTTTGGGGGACTTCAGAGGGTCGTGTTCACCAGAGGGGCTGGGAAGGACAAGCATTGGTCCTCTAAGCGAGAGTGACGAGGAGGGGGAGGAAGACCCTGATCGAGAGGAGTGTCAGCCGAGTATCTTTGAGAGGGATTGTACAGAACTAGATTTGAGCCTAATTGAAGAAAATTAAAATTGTTTTTAATTGGAGACTGTTTTCCCCTTTACCGCCAGCATTCAACACTCCACTCCCAGCCCTGCTATACTTCATCGGCAGGGCTCTCAGGAACATGACTTCTCTCTCATGGGAAGAGCTGGGGTATATATAATCTCATTGACAATGGTCATGATTTGACTACTACCAATAATAACAATTAATTCAGGTAGCCATGGATGCTGTCCTTCCATCAGAGTACATTCCAGAACCAGTTGCTGAAACATTGTGAATAATCTGAATGCTGGAGATGCCAGCTATTCCCATAGTGTCTGTTGGATGTTTTCTTAATGCGCCCTCAGACTGATGGAATTTTGGAAGACTAACAAGCTTCTGGTCACTTGCTTTCTTTTACATGACTTTTCTTTTAATTATATTTTTTTGGTGCAGTAGTAAGAATAGACTTGAATGATGATGGTGGTGAATTGAATATCTGTGTTTTGTTCAGTTTGATGCAAAAGGGCAGTATGTCATTGCAGTTTTATTTCTGCCGTCCTGTTATTTTCTGTTAAACAATCCATATGATTCAGCATAAGCCTTAAGACACCATCTTTTTTTCTGTAAACAAAAAAATACAACTATGAAAAGGAAATGAATTGTGTAGCTGTTGCTATTAGTCCTTTTAATTGTTTATTTTCTGCTGTTTTAAAAAAATATTATCTATATGACTCATCTTCTGAAAATAGAGATGTATAGACATTGATAATGAATGCACTGTTTGACAAGTTAACCTAAAAATGGAAGCAACCACTTTATTCTGAGGGCACATTGTAATATTGTATTATACAGCGTTCATTTGTTGAAAACAAGTTGTGTAAAGATGGTAGCTGGGAGACCTGGGGCAGGCCATTGCTGTCTTTTAGACATGTTTTTTTTTTTATTGTATGTGTTAATAAAAAAAAAGATGGCAATTTCAAACTCAGTTTGTGAATAAATAAAGTTTATTGGAAATTATTTTACAAGGAAAGGAAAGTGTCCAGTGAGCTTTTTTTTGAAAAGATTATTGAAATAATGTGTGTGTGTAGTGCATACATGCTTGATTTCAAGCATGCATGTCAGGTATCTGTCCACATCCACCATGAATGGGTAGCCCCCAACCTTCACTGACCACAATTAGTGGCAGTGAGTGATGGCCCATCATGCCATGACATCAAGATATCCTCAAGTAGCACAGTAAGAGTCCACTCTTGTCCTGTCTGTGACTGCCCTCCACTAGATTCACTGGAACTGTAGCGATTAAATTGGGCAATACATGGAAAAGGGAAGTAGCAGCCTGCCTGTGGTTGAGAATACATTGTGATCTTTGCCATCTTGGAAAAAAATGAATATCTCAAATGTGGTCCCTGAGCAATCGGGCGGATGGTCAGTGTGCGACCTGCCAGATGCAATACCCCCTGTGCTACGTGAAGGCGCCACACTCAACTAACAGTTGTTTATATAGGATTTTCTTCATTCTGTGACTCGTCCGTCACCTGACTCCTCTAAACAAACTGTTTGGATTCATGACGAGCCGATCAGTGGGAAGACAACTCATTTTGACCCCACAGCACCAAGAATATAACCTGCACTATTTGGTAATGAATGAACCTTAGCTAGCTACCAATTAGTGATCTGATCCAACAGCTACAATAATGTTACTGCTCCGTAACGTTAGTCGTCGTATTATTCTCTTGAAACAAAAAAAAACATTTCGCCGCTTGAACTTGTGTTGATGTATGCCTGTAATTTATCTGCGCTAGCTAGTTATCATTAGCTTACTAGCTAGCTGATAGCTTTGTAAAACAGGCCTGTATTTGCGAACACTCACGTTTGCCTGGTGTTCGGTACGCTAACTAGCCATGTTAGCCACTCGACTTTCTTGGCTACTGACTTTGAATTGTTAGGCTAGCGAACTACTTTTTAGTTTGCTGACGATGGCTAGTTAGGCTGCTAACAGTTATCGAACTAGCTAACAACATTTAGCCAGCTACAGTACATAGTTAACGTTAAAGTTTGTATATTGCTTACTGCTTAGCTATTTAGCTAACGTTAGCTACTTATAAACTGAAGCTTCAAAGTGTTTCACGTATTAGCTAGCTAGCTAACGTTAGCTAAGAAGCCAGAATAGTGTGAAAGTTAATATGGAAAAGAGTTGGGTAGTTAGCCCCTAATTGTCTGTTGGCTCTTGCCAGCAGTCATGCTAGCTAGGGAGGTTAACTAAAATAGTTAGTTAGCAAAAAAAAACCTGAGTAGAGATAAGTAAACAACTTTATTAGCCATAGCTACGACTAGTCGCGTGGCTAGCAACTTTATGAATTAGTAGCTAAGCCTGTCACGTAACAAATTTATCTAAATATTGAAACGCTGTTCATTTTATTCAGCTTACAGGTTTTCATCGGTACACATTGTTCCCCAGGAAGTGTTTTTACTATTTGTCTTGTGTGCCTCACAGCTAAGCCTTTGGTCTGTTTGTGCTTTGGCTGGGGTGAAAAACGCTGATGGCTCTCATGGATAAGCACAAAGTCAAGCGCCAGAGGCTGGACCGCATTTGTGAAGGTCAGTACATACTTTTTCCCCATATCACATTAGGGACTGACAATCCACGTGTACAAGCTTCTGTAGCTAACTAACATAGTTAAGGATTCTTGAACATTTAATATTTTTTATCCAATGTAGAATGGCCTTATGATGGACCATAGACATAGATAGGTGATGGACAGCATGAAGTTGTGCTTGACTTCATTATGGCAGACAATGGGGCACCTCTGCCCAGGCGTTACTGACATGCCAGATCTTACAACGCCTGGATAGCTATTTTACATATCAGCAAACCACATATGTTATAGCAATCTGTAAATTGATGAAACAGTTGATGAAGTGGCACGCAACCATTGGTTAATGCATGCAGCATCTGAGCAGGGGAATGTGACCAGTGTTATACTCTGTCCAATGTGTGAAGGGAAGGGTTCTCCAATGATTGATTGAATAACCGCTCTAATTCCATAAACAGTAAAAGAGCGAGGATGCCTGCCTGTGGTCCTTCACTGGCTGTTTAGGTTACATACTTTGATAAAACAGGAGTGCATTTGGAAAGTATTCAGACCCATTCTCTTCTTCCACATTTTGTTATATTACAGCCTTATTCTAGTTTGAGAAAAAAACAATCTACACACACAATACCCCATAATGACAAAACAAAAACATTTTGTTTGAAATTTTAGCAAATTTTATTTAAAATAAAAAAACATACCTTACTTGCATAATTATTCAGACCCTTTGCTATGAGACTTGAAATTGAGCTCAGGTGCATCCTGTTTCCATTGATCATCCTTGAGATGTTTCTACAACTTGATTGAAGTCCACCTGTGGTAAATTCAATTGACATGATTTGGAAAGGCACACCTGTCTTTTATATGGTCCCACAGTTGACGATGCATGTCAGAGCAAAAAAAACAAGCCATGAGGTTGAAGTAATTGTCCGTAGAGCTCCGAGACAGGATTGTGTCGAGGCACAGATTTGGGGAAGAGTACCAAAACATTTCTGCAGCATTGAAGGTCCCCAAGTCCACAGTGGGCTCCATCAATCAGCTGCTGGGTTTTCTGTTATTTACAGAGGTTTGGAACTCTTTCTTGTTGGTCTATTAACTAAAACTCCATCCCCAGGCTGAAATTTCAGGTGGTCTTTTCAAACTGCTCTTACACTTAAAGGGCATTATCATAATTTTCACAATTCAACAGTATTATTCCAACCTCAGATCTATTTACATATATCCACACTATCTACTACAGAAAATTCAGTTTTGAAAGCACTGTGCCTTATTCAAGGGTTTACATGTGGTTAGGCTATGTTTTATTGTAATTTTTTCTTCAATAGCTTTTGGCATATTATGCACTTTATTATTAATCTAGTTTACTGCATATTAAGTAGCAGTCTAGCTGCTCTTAGCAACGTGGGTATATTTACATACACTAGCGTTGCTTTCTATTGTATTGGGTTGCACAAAAACAGTCTCCGGGAAGCCAATTCCATTTCAACTTACTGTGCCAGTGGGCAGGAAGGTTGGTCATTATGGGAATTTGAGACAAAATATCTAAAGGATCGTATTATTAAACAGACTTTCCAAACGTGGATCTGTTGTAGACCCACTTCCTCTCTGCTTACCTCAGTGTCAAAATAAGTCCCCCACAAGTTATTCCTTTTTTGTCCACAAATGGCGCACATGCAGGACTACCTAACCTAGCGTCTCAATGCTAATAAGCTTTGTTTTGGTTGGTTAAGGCTGAATTGTTCCTCCCTCTGATTGGAGCAGGGGGCAGGCAGAAGGAGGAGGGTGTTTGCCTGGGATTGTGCCAAGCGAAAGCATTCTGACAGTAGCTGTAAGTGGAGAAGGAGAGGAAGAAAGGCTGGTCAACTGCAGCATGCAAGGTTAGGAGGATGAATGTCTTGTTTTTCTGGAACGAGAGAGGGGAAGCAGGGGTAGATGGATAGGACAGAGTACAAATCTGCTATTTGGTTTAGCATTTTTGTCCTTGGGGTCTCTTCTGGTATTGTGTGAGAGAGAGAGTGCTCTGGAGCTTGTGTGGCAGGGGGCTGGGTGGGGTCCTGCAGCATTATCAGCCACCCCTCCCTGCGAGCTCACTTACACCCACAGTGGCAGGCGGAGGGGGAGAATGAATGAACGCTGAATGAATGGCATTGTGTGCATGGCCCTGCTGCCGGTCAGACCAGGCTTTCCACACACACGCACACATGGTCATGCACACACTGCCAGGCGTCTGTCTCCAAGACCATATGGTGTATGTGTGTTGCCCGCTCTGCTCTCTATTTGTTGTGCACCTTTTTTGTTGTAGTTGTCGTTTTTAGGTTAATTTGTAATTATGCCTTTGTTTTTTTTGTCTAGATAGAAATGGGTTATTTTTGTAGGTTTGGTGAGTGCTCTGCTTTTGTTGTGTGTTTATATTCTGCTCCAATCGCCTGTGAAGATTTGTCAGACTAGCGCCTTATTACTGCCTTGTTTCATTTTCTGGATCAGATTAGAATGAGCCAAAAAAGCAATTTCTTTCTCCATGAGTTGTCCTTAAGCAGGAATGATGGAATTTGTTGGCAAACAGAACAGTAATCTGTACTTGGAGCCTTCATATTAAGGAAAGGAAGCAATTGACAGTCACAAGTGTCGTGGTCTGTGTGCACGCAGTGCTGTTGCTTTGAGTATTGCATTCTCGTCTCTTTAAGCATCAATAATGTCTAGGCTACTCTTTGATTTTCCTTAGCTCTGCAAAAAAACTAGCTCCACATAAGGCCCCTTGTGTGCCTGTTAATTCCATTCTAACTTGTGTTTAGTGTCATGATTTAGAAAGACACTGGTAGTTGCTTTTTTTTTTTTTTTGCTTGTCAGAGTTTTCTGCTGTCTCTACTTGGCACTCTGGCCTTAACGTTTTAGAATTGCGCTATTGGAATGGATTGGCATTCTACTGCCCTTCAAGGATTAGCAGAGTTACATTGCTGCATCACTTTAGGGGATTTCTCAACTGTTAATGAATTATCTTCCAGCTATCTCTTAGGGATGGGCATGGTTATTCGAATATCCAAACTGAAATTAGTATTTGATTACTCGGAGACTAGTCATTTTTGAAGACAATAAAAAATAAGGCCTATTTTAACAATGAAAAGGCTTAGTTAAAATTAAATGCAATTATCTGTGATGTTGCTATATAGCCTACAAGGATAGACCATGACATAAAAAATGTACAACAGTTTGAGTGCGCCCCATAAAAAAGACGCACCGGTAGCCTACACACATTTCACACGTGTAGCTTGTTGTTGTTATTGTCGGTCAATCAAAGCAGCGCTGCAGTGAAATGCACCATATGAGAAAGTGAAATTGGGTATTTCTAAATGGAAATACAATTACATAATTATTTTTGGCTAAATTAGGAGTAGCTACAATGATTGATTAACAAACAGCCTGTTGCTTCATATGAATGGAGTTGTTGGAGTCAAGGACAGGCAGCACAGCAACATAGCCTCTACTGTAGCTAGCTAGCTTCTTTACAAATATTTGATGAGGTCAAGACGGGCACTACCAGATGGTATAAATAACCTACAGTGAGGGAAAAAGTATTTCATCCCCTGCTGATTTTGTACGTTTGCCCACCGACAAAGAAATTATCAGTCGATAATTTTAGTGGTAGGTTTATTTGAACAGTGAGAGACAGAATAACAACAAAAATATCCAGAAAAACACATGTCAAAAATGTTATACATTTATTTGCATTTTAATGAGGGAAATAAGTATTTGACCCCCTCTCAATCAGAAAGATTTCTGGCTCCCAAGTGTCTTTTATACAGGTAACAAGCTGAGATTAGAGCACACTCTTAAAGGGAGTGCTCCTAATCTGTTTGTTGCCTGTATAAAAGACACATGTCCACAGAAGCAATCAATCAATCAGATTCCAAACTCTCCACCATGGCCAAGACCAAAGAGCTCTCCAAGGATGTCAAGGACAAGATTGTAGACCTACACAAGGCTGGAATGGGCTACAAGACCATCGCCAAGCAGCTTGGTGAGAAGGTGACAACAGTTGGTGCGATTATTCGCAAATGGAAGAAACACAAAATAACTGTCAATCTCCCTCGGCCTGGGGCTCCATTCAAGATCTCACCTTGTGGAGTTGCAATGATCATGAGAACGGTGAGGAATCGGCCCAGAACTACACGGGAGCATCTTGTCAATGATCTCAAGGCAGCAGGGACCATAGTCACCAAGAAAACAATTAGTAACACACTACGCCGTGAAGGACTGAAATCCTGCAGCGCCCGCAAGGTCCCCCTGCTCAAGAAAGCACATATACATGCCCGTCTGAAGTTTGCCAATGAACATCTGAATGATTCAGAGGACAACTGGGTGAACGTGTTATGGTCAGATGAGACCAAAATGGAGCTCTTTGGCATCAACTCAACTCGCTGTGTTTGGAGGAGGAGGAATGCTGCCTATGACCCCAAGAACACCATCCCCACCGTCAAACATGGAGGTGGAAACATTATGCTTTGGGGGGGTTTTTCTGCTAAGAGGACAGGACAACTTCACCGCATCAAAGGGACGATGGACGGGGCCATGCACCGTCAAATCTTGGGTGAGAACCTCCTTCCCTCAGCCAGGGCATTGAAAATGGGTCGTGGATGGGTATTCCAGCATGACAATGACCCAAAACACACGGCCAAGGCAACAAAAGAGTAGCTCAAGAAGAAGCACATTAAGGTCCTGGAGTGGCCTAGTCAGTCTCCAGACCTTAATCCCATAGAAAATCTGTGGAGGGAGCTGAAGGTTCGAGTTGCCAAACGTCAGCCTCGAAACCTTAATGACTTCGAGAAGATCTGCAAAGAGGAATGGGACAAAATCCCTCCTGAGATGTGTGCAAACCTGGTGGCCAACTACAAGAAACGTCTGACCTCTGTGATTGCCAACAAGGGTTTTGCCACCAAGTACTAAGTCATGTTTTGCAGAGGGGTCAAATACTTATTTCCCTCATTAAAATGCAAATACATTTACAACATTTTTGACATGCGTTTTTCTGGATTCTTTTGTTGTTATTCTGTCTCTCACTGTTCAAATAAACCTACCATTAAAATTATAGACTGATAATTTCTTTGTCAGTGGGCAAACGTACAAAATCAGCAGGGGATAAAATACTTTTTTCCCTCACTGTATGGCAACCACAAGTTTGACTAGCGCAAATTGGTTTGGCTACTCGCTTGCACTCTCTCTGCCATACAACCTCACCGGCCCCTGCCACTCCAGTCGTGCTAGCAAGTCTCCATTGAAGTCCCAAAAAAATACATGCTTTATTACGTGTTTCGACTATCCAGATATCTTAAATATCATGACATCTCCTAATGTAAAAAGGGTTTTAATAAATGTGATTATTATTCGAATAGTGAAATCATTTCAAATGCCCATCCCTATTATCTATCTTTGCTCATTTAGGTGTATATCGTATGTACGTTTTATTTATGAGATGTTTGTGGCGATAGGGCTGGCAGACAGGCTGTGTATTGTTGTAGAAGGGCAGGGGTTTCTGCCTCCAGACATAGACATTTAGGTCATGATCACTCAACAAGCCTGTGCCCCCAACCGTACCCTTCTGCTAATCTGCTAGAGGAGTCTCCCCTGATGAGGGAGGGTCTGGTGGGGGTTGGAGGACTGCCTTGTCTGTATTTGAGAATGAAGCCGACAGCTTTGTGTATTGTGTACTCTGAAATGGCAATTTTTTTGTATATATAGTGCATTCGGAAAGAATTCAGACCCCTTGACTTTTTCCACATTTTACATTGCAGCCTTATTCTAAAATGGATTACATTTGTGTTCCAAACCCCCCCCCCCCCCCACGCACACACACACACTACCCCATAATGAAAAAGCAAAAACAGGTTTTTAGAAATAAAATAAACTTTTAATATCACATTTACATAAGTATTCAGACCCTTTACTCAGTACTTTGTTGAAGCACCTTTGTCTGCGATTACAGCCTTGAGTCTTCTTGGGTATGATGCTACAAGCTTGGCACATCTGTATTTGTGGAGTTTCTCCCATTATTCTCTACAGATCCCCTCAAGCTCTGTCAGGTTGGATGGGGAGCGTCGCTGCACAGCTATTTTCAGGTCTCCAGATATGTTGGATTGGGTTCAAATCCGGGATCTGGCTGGGCCACTGCAGGACATTCAGAGACTTGTCCCGAAGCCACTCCTGCGTTGTCTTGGCTGTGTGCTTAGGGTCGTTGTCCTGTTGGAAGGTGGACCAATGCCCCAGTCTGAGGTCCTGAGCGCTCTGGAGCAGGTTTTCATCAAGGATCTCTCTGTACTTTGCTCTCTTAATCTTTCCCTCGACCCTGATTAGTCTCCCAGTCCCTGCCGCTGAAAAACTTCCCCGCAGCATGGTGCTGCCACCACCATGCTTCACCGTAGAGATGGTGCCCGGTTTCCTCCAGACGTGATGCTTTGCATTCAGGCCAAAGACTTCAATCTTGGTTTCATCAGACCAGAGAATCTTGTATCTAATGGTTTGGGAGTCCTTTAGGTGCCTTTTGGCAAACTCCAAGCGGGCTGCCTTTTACTGAGGAGTGGCTTCCGTCTGGCCACGTCTGGCCACCATAAAGGCCTGATTGGTGGAGCGCTGCAGAGATGGTTGTCTTTCTGGAAGATTCTCCCATCTCCATGGAGGAACTCTGTCAGAGTGAGACCTGAAAATAGCTGAGCAGCGACTCTCCCTTTAAAACCTGTTAGGGACAGATGTTCCGCTAGCGGAACGCCTCACCAATATCCAATGGTATAGAGTGGCGCGAATTACAAATACCTAAAAAATGCAAAAACTTCAAATTTTTCAAACATATGACTATTTTACACCATTTTAAAGACAAGACTCTCCTTTATCTAACCACATTGTCCGATTTCAAAAAGGCTTTACAACGAAAGCAAAACATTAGATTATGTCAGGAGAGTACCCAGCCAGAAATAATCACACACCCATTTTTCAAGCTAGCATATATGTCACAAAAACCAAAACCACAGCTAAATGCAGCACTAACCTTTGATGATCTTCCTCAGATGACACTCCTAGGACATTATGTTATACAATACATGCATGTTTTGTTCAATCAAGTTCATATTTATATAAAAAACCAGCTTTTTACATTAGCATGTTTTGTTCAGAACTAGCATACCCCCGCAAACTTCCGTTGAATTTACTAAATTACTCACAATAAACATTGACAAAAAAACATAATTATTTTAAGAATTATAGATACAGAACTCCTTTATGCAATCGCGGTGTCCAATTTTAAAATAGCTTTTCGGTGAAAGCACATTTTGCAATATTCTGAGTAGATAGCCCGGCCATCATGGCTAGCTATTTTGACACCCACCAAGTTTGGCACTCACCAAACTCAGATTTACTATACGAAAAATTGGATTACCTTTGCTGTTCTTCGGCAGAATGCACTCCCAGGACTTCTACTTCAACACCCAATGTTGTTTTGGTTCCAAATAATCCATAGTTATATCCAAATAGCTCCGTTTTGTTCGTGCGTTCAAATCACTATCCGAAGGGTGATGCGCCGGCGCGTTTCGTGACAAAAAATTCAAAATATTCCATTACCGTACTTGGAAGCATGTCAAACGCTGTTTAAAATCAATTTTTATGCGATTTTTCTCGTAAAATAGCGATAATATTCCAACCGGGAGACGTTGTATCCGTTCAAACACTGAAAGAAGAAAATGGAGTCGTCACTTGCACGCGCACACCAGTGCCATTGTTCTCAGAAGTACCACTCTCCAAAACCCCTACTGTTTTTCGCCCAGAGACTGCAGAGATCTCATTCCACGTTCTGGCGCCTTCTGAGAGCCAATGAAAGCCTTAGAAAATGTCTCGTTACAGCAGAGATCCTGTATTTTCGATAAAGAGGCTACAGAAGGCCAAGAAATGGTCAGACAGGGCACTTCCCATATAGAATCTTCTCAGGTTTTGGCCTGCCATATGAGTTCTGTTATACTCACAGACACCATTCAAACAGTTTTAGAAACTTTAGGGTGTTTTCTATCCAAATCTACTAATTATATGCATATTCTAGTTTCTGGGCAGGAGTAATAACCAGATTAAATCGGGTACGTTTTTTATCCGGCCGTGAAAATACTGCCCCCTATCCCAAACAGGTTAACACTAAGTGATTTTAAATGTAAAACAAATTGAAAGATAAAAAAAATGGTAACCTGGGTAGATTTTGGGCAGTAATAACTATCTCGGCCACTCAGGAACAGTCAATGTCTTCTTGGCAAGCAACTCCAGTGTAGATTTGACCTTGTGTTTTAGGTTATTGTTATGCTAAAAGGTGAATTCATCTCCCAATGTCTGGAAAGCAGACCGAAACAGGTTTTCCTCTAGGTTTTTGCCTGTGCTTAACTCCATTCAGTTTTTTTTTATCCTGTGAAAAACTCCCCAGTCCTTAACGATTACAAGCATTGCCATAACATGATTCAGCCACCACTATACTTGAAAAATATGTACAGTGGTACTCAGTAATGTTTGGATTTGCCCCAAACATAACACTTTGTATTCAGGTCAAAAAGTTAATAGCTTTGACACTTTTATTTATTTATTTATTTATTTATTTTTTTTTTTTGTGGTATTAATACTTTATTGCCTTGTTGCAAACAGGATGCATGTTAAGGAATATTTTTATTCTGTACAGGCTTTTTTGTTTTTACTCTGTCAATTAAGTTAGTATTGTGGAGTAACTACAATGTTGTTGATCCATCCTCAGTTTTCTCCTATCACAGCCTTTAAACTCGAACTGTTTTAAATTCACCATGGCCTCATGAAATCACTGAGCGGTTTCATTCCTCCCCGGCAACTGAGTTAGCAAGGACGCCTGTGTCTTTGTAGTGACTGGGTGCACTACAAAGTGTAATTGTTAACTTCACCATGCTCAAAGGAATATTCAATATCAGTTTTTTTGTATTATTACCCATCTACCAATAGCTGCCATTATTTGCGAGGCATTGGAAAACATGCCTGGTCTTTGTGGTTGAAATTCACTGCTTGACTGCGGGACCTTACATTTATCTGTATGTGTGTTTATTTGTAAAAATGTCGAGCAACATAATTCCACTTTGACATTATGGGGTAGTGTGTGTGTGTGTGCGGGTGTAGGCAAACGTTTAGGGGTGTGAATACTTTCTGAAGGCACTGTATGGTATGTTTGGGACATTTTATTGTGTTCTCAATAAACCCAAAAAATGTTAAGCCATCATTGGGCATTATGAAGCAATTATTTATTGAAATACTGCCATTTTGAAACCTGTCCTTTTTGGCACCATGGATTTAGTTGGTGGGAATTTTGGAATACTGCTGCCCGAGAGTGTAATAGGTTAAATTTGCAATGGCACTATAACTTTGAGAGACATCCTGGCTTTTTGTAGATGTGTTTTTGTCATCATAAAGGGATTTTGCAAAAATGGGTTCCCTCTGTCCTTGCTGGACATAATGCGTTCATATGGGATTTTACTTAGTGACGTGTACAGGGCGGGTTTCCAGTCGCGTTTCTTAAGTGACACAGTATATCATCATATTGTATATCACTGTAATCCCTAGACTTCAGTGAACACTTAAATCATGTTTTTCCAGTGTAAAATGTAACTTTGTATTTAATACATCACTTTGAAAGTGAAAATTATAATTATTTTACAGCAATTTCTGATGGGTTTTCATTGTTACGATCATAAAGAACAAAACAAATGATGTATGTTTTTGGTGGTTTTATTGAATGTGTTCCCCAGTCAATCTTAAACATGCAGATGTTGAGGAAACTGTGGAAATTGACAGTTTGGCCCATGTGATCATGTAGATGGTCTATCTGATTGACACTATAGAAAGGAGACATGGGGGGGATCCCATTTGACATTGCCGGTGTTGTATTTATCTAGGCATTCGCCCCCCTATTCTGAATGGGCCGATGCACCCGCGGCCCCTGGTGGCTCTGTTGGATGGGCGTGACTGCACCGTGGAGATGCCTGTCCTGAAGGACGTGGCCACAGTGGCCTTCTGTGATGCCCAGTCCACCCAGGAGATCCACGAGAAGGTTTAACCAACTATCTCTCCTATACACCTCGAAGTATCTATCTGCATTTCTTTAAAGTTGGGAAATGGATGCTTCGTGAACCTGTCTGTTTTTGTGGTGGGGGCTATTTCCAACTCAATGGAGCTAGGGAAAGTATTTGCTCTTTTAGTGCAATGGTAGAATAAGGATATGTCTGAACTTGTACATTCTCTCCCTGGTGCTTCAGGTGCTGAATGAGGCAGTGGGTGCCCTGATGTACCACACCATCAGCCTTTCGCGGGACGACCTGGACAAGTTCAAGGGCCTGCGGATCATTGTGCGAATCGGCAGTGGCTTCGACAACGTGGACATCAAGGCTGCGGCTGAACTAGGTTGGCTACTGTATCAATACTTTGCTTCACCTCCCCATCTCTTTTTCTTCTACCTACTACACCCATCCATCCATTCACCTCAGTATGTATCATAACTAACCGCTGTCTCCTTTGTGCTCTGTCCCCCTCAGGTATAGCTGTGTGTAATGTGCCTGCGACATCAGTGGAAGAGACGGCGGACACGTCCATGTGTCTGATCCTGAACCTGTACCGCCGCGTCACCTGGATGCACCAGGCTATGAGAGAGGGCACCAGGGCTTCCAGCGTGGAGCAGATCAGGGAGGTGGCCAGTGGAGCTGCCCGCATCCGGGGAGAGACGCTGGGCATCATCGGCCTGGGTGAGGAGGGAAATTGATCTTGTCTTAGCGAAGGATCTCTGCAAGTGCAGTCATCATAGGACACACATGTTAATTCAAGTTTTCTGATGTGTTTCGAAGTTGCAGTGTCTTTTTATTTTTTATAATCATCATTATTATTATTGGTGTCCTCTCAGATCATTTTAATGTATATTTAAAGTAAACCATTTTTAGTTTTCTGAGAAGTAGTGAGAGGTTCCTCTGACCGCTACGCCATCCTCCAGTCTGAGTGTATCTTGTGGCGCAGGGCGAGTGGGCCAAGCTGTAGCGCTGCGGGCCAAGGCTTTTGGCTTCAGTGTGATGTTCTACGACCCCTACCTGCCAGACGGAGTGGAGCGCTCTCTGGGCCTGCAGAGAATGGCCACCCTGCAGGACCTGCTCATCCACTCTGACTGTGTGTCACTGCACTGCAGCCTCAACGAGCACAACCATCACCTCATCAACGATTTCACCATTAAACAGGTATAAGACACACGCCCACTACTGTTGCAAGGTAAACCGACGCTTCTGTGCTTTTTTTCCCTCAATACTCTTAACATGGAAAAATGGTTCGTAACTAGAATTTGTTACTTTCGGTAGTTCTGTCAATTGCGGAACTATCAGTCCAGCCGACGCCTTATTATAGTGTGCACCGTGCCTGCTCCACTTCCACCTTGATCACACCGATAGCGTCGTTGTCACATCTGGATATGTATGCAACAAAAGTTCAACATTCACCTTCTGCTACCATTTCTGTCAAGCCGCCTACGCATACAGTTTGACGCATACGCTCGATAAATCCAACATATGCACCACACAGAACGCACTGCAACTGCCTCTGCAACGCAATGCTGCAAAGCAAACGCAGATTTCCATTGGAAATTAATGTACATCTGGTGTATCAAAATGCAGTGACGCTGTCGGTGTGATTGAGGCGTTAGTCATTGCTAGCCTGCACTGGGAGTCTGGGCTGCATCATGTTAGCTCCCCCTCATGCGGCCTCTCGTTTCTCCCAAAGATGATCAGCGAACAGACTGCCTCGTGAATGCCGTCAGAACTGGTTAAAGAGACGGCGCACATTTTTTGAAAATAAACTACTTCTATGCAAATGTTGATCAGTACAATAAAATAAGTCCCAAATGGAAGGGAAACAGATTGTCATCTGTAGCCCCATGAAATCAGGCAAAACAAACTCAACTCAATGCATGCTCACCTATTGAGAATGCATTTACCTGTATTATGGCCAAGCCTAGGCTACGTCTTGATTTACCCAGTTTATCAATAGAGATTTACCATTCAAGTAAATGATTACCATTATGTATTTGGATTAGTAAGAACAAAGTTTAATTGATTTATGCATACTTGGCTGTCTCTACTGTGGTATCAAGTATTGTGATACTAAACCTGGTATTGAAATCAAAGTAAAAATTCTGGTATTGTGACAACCCCAACACACACCTGTACACAATTTCTGCCACCCGCAACACCCTCATTACCAATGTGTTATTTCTGTCTGCATGGCTTGCTGACTGATCTGTCGTATGTGCAGATGCGTCAGGGAGCATTTTTGGTTAACACGGCTCGCGGGGGCCTGGTGGATGAGAGGGCCCTGGCCCAGGCACTGAAAGAGGGCAGGATACGGGGTGCTGCCTTGGACGTACACGAGACGGAGCCCTTCAGGTCAGCTTCCTCCCAGCCCACAGGCACTTATAGCCTCATCCTGCTTATAGCCCAGTCATGTAAAACGTGTAAACAATAACTGGTTTGACGGTTGTGATTCACCATTTTAACATTGTTTTTTTATGAACACCCCCTTGCGCACACACTTTAATCAGTCTCACCGGTCTGTTTATCTATCCTTCTCCAGCTTCTCTCAGGGCCCGTTGAAGGATGCCCCCAATCTGGTTTGCACCCCCCACGCATCCTGGTACAGTGAGCAGGCGTCACTCGAGGCGCGGGAGGAGGCAGCTAGGGAAGTGCGCCGGGCCATCACAGGTATTCAGTTATGCAAGCCTCAGTGTATAACAGCATATTTGTAGGCGTTAGGCACGTACACTAGGGTACAATGATACATTTCCATTTCTGTGCAGAGTGAACAACAGTCGGTCCACGTGAGACTTGGCACAGTAGCCCTAACCACTAAGTGATATAGTTTATGTATTACAGCCCACAAGTTGTTTTGTAGTCCATCCCAAAAAACCTTATCAAGAGTTGTCACTAAGTAGACTTTGATCAGTTTGACTGTTGTGGTGTTTTTTTTCCAACAGGCCGCATCCCTGACAGTCTGAAGAACTGTGTGAACAAGGAGTATCTGATGGCAACGCCCCAGTGGCCTGGCATGGACCCTGGGGCTGTGCACTCGGAACACAACGGAGTTACTGATTACAGGTACGACCATGCTTTGTGGAGACTGTTAAGAGGGACAGTAAGCACCTGTAGGTAATAAATGAGTGACAGTAAAGACAACTCCAGGTTTTGATGACATCTGGCTTGTGATATATGACCCTAGAAAGATAATTCCATATAATGCTATTCTAATTCTTCTGTCTCAACTCTTCATTTGTCAACAGGTTCTCTACTGGTCTAGTGGGAGTGGCAGCAGGAGGCCTGACGGGGGCAGGCGCTGCAGTGGAGGGAATTGTTGCAGGGAACCTGGCTATGGCACATGGGATTGCCCCCGTGTCCCGACCTCCCCACACACCGTCGCCGGGGCAACCCTCTAAAGCAGAAACAGACAGAGACATGCCAACGGACCAGTAGCCAGCTGTCCCCATTTCCCCTCTGGTCCACAACATTCCGTCATCACTCTTCATGTTCATGCAAGCAGATACACTAGTATTGAGGTCCATTCTGAACCAGCTTTGGTCCCATCCAACAGAACAGAATCCTTCACGAGAGACCAGTCTGCATAGACTCCCTACACTCGTCCTCTTTTCTCTCATCCAGAAAGCAATAAGTGGATTACTCAAGGATTTTTTCCAGTTTGCTTTTAAGCCCCTCTGTGTCTGACTTTCCTGTGGCTCAGTGTTTTTGTAAATGACTCCTTTACGGAGAGAAACCTGTTTTTCCTGTATTTTTTTTGTTTTTTATATCAATTGCTGTTTGACATGCTATAAAGTGAAGCATGAGTCTGGAATGGTATAGAAGATGAATAACATTTTTTCCACTACTATTTGTTCACAAACCTTACAAAGGATTTTATATTATTGGCCTCAATACATTTCTAGTTATCACAATAAAAGTGTGGCTCTGACTTTTTATGAGCTTTTTGATGTGAATTGAATAATATCGCAAGATATGCCTCTGCTGATAAGGAAAATACATACAGTATACAATGTTTGTCAAGACCACCACCTACACTTATTTTCTCTGTTGGTCTTGGAATATTTTCATGATTAAATGTATAGATCTTCTGCACATCCTTGTGGTTGCCAAGACTAGAGGGACGGCGGTTTTCTTACCTTTCTATTTTCCTTTATATGTTACCTTTGGATATGAATACAACATGAAAACTATATCTTTTGCCAAGTACTCAAATGATCTATCCTCCTTCACAGCACTCTAGTATCAGCATTGCCCCTCAGTGTCTGCTGTCATTGATGCTATAATTTTGGGTGTTCACCTTGTGTAGTTACTACTGCAGGCATTGAAACTTATTTGACCTGTATGGATTCCATAGTGGCTGTCAATCTCAAATGGAATGGAGTAATGAGGCTTCATGACTAGGATGATGGCAAAATGTGTCCACACCCATAGTAATATTTGTAAGGGGGCAGGAGCCCAGTTGATGTTGGGTTCAGTTCAATGTCCTGACCACATCTGAACACTTGTTTGTTTTCTGCTCTGGGTGAACCTAGTGCTCACTGCTGTGTTTGTGGGTGTGCCAGGCACGCATCTATGGCTTGGTCACAGGGTTGTTCACAACCATATTCAGAACGTTTGACGACCGGAGGACAGCGGTTCATTACTACTACATGAATTCGAGAAGTGGTTAGATGGCTTCATTTCATAATGGTCTTAATCTGAATTAATGCTTGGTACTTTGGCTGGCTTCCGGGTTAAGCGGGCATTGTGTCAAGAAGCAGTGTACCTGTGGACATAGACCAGGGAATCCGTGGCAGGGATATCCAATCTGTTTACCGACGATCAAGGCAAGTATAAGAAAAGATGAAGTGAAAAATCGAGAGTATAATTTTGGGTGTGTACTTAGCATTGCAGTCCGATGTGGGTAATGAAGTCCCTTATTGTATAAGGTCAGCAATTCCGATATGCTAGTGGCAAAGCCATAACCCCCCCCCCCCCACACACACACACACACACAAAAAGTAGTCTGGGAACCACTCTGTTTAGCGATCATTCCACTCCTTGTTATGCTAAACCGAATAATCTTTGGCATATGTCACGAAGTCGAATGATAGCTAAACAGACTGGTACCTAGGCTACCCACGCAGGCCTACAGTCATAGAAAATCTAGGGAGTTTATACATAATATCACACTGGCACAGCTTCAGAGTTGTGTAAGTGTGTTACTGGAGAAGGGGACCTTCAGCCAAAGGTGGACAGCCTCCCATAATGCCTACTTTTAATCAGGGGTAATTTACAAATGGGAAAGCAGTGGAATGGAATTCTGCCATCTTTGGCCATCATGATCTATAGAATTTCATTTCAACCCCTACTCGTAATTACACACTGGCCAGGTATAGGGAAATGCCTGTTATACCTCATTAACAGATATCGAATGTAGCTTACTCTGTTATTCCTCTTAACAGATACTGCTGAGATCTATTACCAATTTTAAATATGTGAAATCACTGTTGGCCCATCTGTTAGTAAATTGCATGATTTACTCAGTTTCAGCAGATTTCTCTGATTTAACTAAAAGAAAATAAATACTCCCTGATGAGTCTTGACCTCCATGCTTGTAGTTTTGAAGTTGTCTTGTATGTTTCTCTTTATGGGTATTAATGAATTAGTAATTAGAATCCCCCCCCCAAAATTAAGAAATGAGATTCAAGCGAGTAACAATGGAGCTACAACAGAATTAATAGTTGTCCTTGCCTATTTCATCAACCAAGTTTTATCAGTATTGAGATTACTTGTTTTATTGACATTGCAACAGAGAATATGAACAGTAAAGGGGAATCAAGCATTGTTACTAAAGTGGACTTCTTGCTGACACCCATATAATTTTTTTTATTTATATGCAGAGGTAGTACATTGAGCTACACAGCTGTGATGAAGGCCTTATCCTGGACCTAACGTTAACTTCCCTCCCAAGTTATTTCCCACCCTCCCTAACTGGGTGCTCCACTCTGCTCCTTTTTAGTTAAGTTAAATATAGCTTAGATCTGTATTCTGAAGACTTCATCTTGACAGCCCTAGTAACAGCATGATTAGAGCGTTAGTGTCTCTCTGGGTTCGTTCAAGCATATGTTTTACGTAAACTGATCATTTGAATTATCTGGAAAACAGAGCAAATTGAAATTAGCTGAGGGGGGTGGGATGTATGGGAGAGAGATCAAATCTTTAGAAATGGAATCCATGTGGTTCAAATTTGATGTGATTGATTCCTGGATAATTTACAACATACAGAAATGTAATGTGCATTAGGCTATTCTATTTCATGTTTAGATTTCTCAATCAGACTGCAAAATGAGAGCAACCCAATACATTTGTAATTAGGATTTATTCTGAACTTTTTAAATAGAAACAATCATTGTGTAAGCTTCTACAATAAAGTATTTTAATAAAAAGTTATGTTCCTCTGAAATGTTTCAGGCATGGTAATGCATTTTTGTCCGTTAGATTGTATTATTTTCATTGTTGGTCTCAGAATATGAATTCACAATGGTCAAAGCTTCCCATGCAATAATTAAAAGTGGTGTGTGTGTGCATTTTAGCATTTGAAAAGCTGTCACATTTATAATTTCCAGTAAGCCTGTCAGACAGAGCCATCCTGCACAGTGTACCTGCGGATTTCAAAAAGCCAAACTTGCGTGCTCAAATAGTGTGTGATTGCGGCCTGCAATTTTGGGCTTAACTGCATGTGGCATTCCTCCATCTGCAGGAAAACAGAACTGCCCGACAGGCGGTGGCGAAGGACACTACCTGTCGCTCCAGCAGGCGGGAGGCTGGGGAGACAGTTTGCTAACTAGCTAGCTTGCTAGTTAGCGACTCTGTGTGCTAGTTAGCTAACTAGCACATGGTGTCACTCTGTCTCCCACCTGCTGTGTAATGGAGACTTGATATTCTGGATTTCCCCTGACTGTCTATGTGATTAAAATGTGGGTAAAAAGGGTAATAAAAGTATTAGAGTTTTTCGTTAGGCTATGCCATCATTATAGTAGTATAATTAATGTGCAATATTATACCTTAATGTATGTGTAATCTGATGATGTGTTGGATAGCAGATGTAACAGATATACCAGCCACCCCACACATCTCTATCAAAGCTGTGAGGAAGTGATGTAATAAATAAAACAGACACCCTCGTCGTAACGTTAACAGAACTGTGGGAAAGCAGTGCTCGGCCGGCGGGGGCGAAGGACTATGGCCTTTTATCAATTAGATGTGCTCACCTCCTGCGTCCTGTCCTCCGTCCTCTCTCGCCTCCTTTTGAAAAAGGTCAGAGATGTTCGTTCTCCACTCGCGCCCATTAAGCCAATGAAGTTTACAGTGTGGTAGTGTCGGGGTAGGTTCCTTGTCCCTTGTCAATCATTGGCTTATTGGTGAAATCAGCAGTCAGACAATATCTTTAAGTAAATCAATCAAACCTTTATTAATGCAATTGCAGACAGAAGTTAACAATGGAAACAGCATGTATGTCTCAGTAAGTTCTGCAACCAACCAAAGGGCACAGCTGATTATATACATGTGATCACTCCCTGGTGGTGCGATCACCTACGTCGAAGCATATGTGCAGCAATAAGCTGAGGTTACCTTAAGGTAACCTAGTACAGTAGCTTCGCTGAATTCATTAGCATTGTCCAATGTCACGCAAGACACTGGTTACTTCTCTTTATATAGTTTCGTTCTGACTCACACCCAGCCTGCAAGCACACTCTTGCGACAGCTAGGGCTTAACCGCAAAAACTAATATAGATTGCACAAGCTAAGTATAGTGGCAGAGTTCAGACACATAGCAACAGTACAATAGTGCGACAAGAATATGAATCTTAAGGTCCCCTTAATCAATAATGGGGAGGGTCTTTGGGACCCTACCCCCTACAGTAGATTTAAAACTCTTCAGCAGTGGGATACACATGAGTAACCTCGATGAAAGGTCGATCGAGGAGGGGAGGACACTTCCGTTTACCTACTAACGAATTGACACATTCCTCGACCACTAGACCACTTATTGGTTTCCAGGTCACAGATGAGGGAGGACAGAGGAGAAAGGAATGAGTGCGGTCTTTCTCGTTCAAAATATATTTTATATTTGAGATTCTTCTAAGTAGCCACCCTTTGCCTTGACAGCTTTGCATACTCTTGGCATTCTCTCAACCGGCTTCACCTGGAATGCTTTTCCAACAGCCTTCAAGGACTTCCCACATATGCTGAGCTCTTGTTGGCTGCTTTTCCTTCACTCTGCGGTCCAATTAATCTCAAACCATCTCAATTGGGTTGAGGTCGGGTGATTGTGGAGGCCAGGCCATCTGATGCAGCACTCCATCACTCTCCTTTTTGGTCACATAGTCCTTACACAGCCTGGAGGTGTGTTGGGTCATTGTCCTGTTGAAAAACAAATGATAGTGGGACTAAGTGCAAACCAGATGGGATGGCGTATCGCTTCAGAATGCTGTGGTAGCCAATGCATGTTAAGTGTGCATTGAATTCTAAATAAATCACAGAGTGTCACCAGCAAAGCACCATGACACCTCCTCTTCCATACTTCATGTTCGGAACCACACATGCGGAGAGCATCCGTTCACCTACTGCGTCTCACAAAGAACCAAATACGGTTATCTTCAGTATACCATCCCTACCTTCTCACAACACAACTGATTGGCTCAAACGCATTAAGAAGGAAAGAAATTCCACAAATGTACTTTTAACAAGGCACACCTGTTAATTAAAATGCATTCCAGGTGACCACATCATGAAGCATGTTGAGAGAATGCCAAAACTGTGCAAAGCTGTCATCAAGGCAAAGGGTGGCTACTTTGAAGAATCTCAGATATAAATTTTATTTTGATTCTGACTTTTACTTTTGATTTTGACCCCCCCTTTGTTCAGGGACACATTATTCCATTTCTGTTAGACACATGTCTGTGGAACTTGTTCAGTTTAAACGCAGTTGACAGTGAGAGGATGTTTATTTTTGGCTGAGTTTACATGTTGAATAGGGTGGGGCTCAAGCTGCATCCTTGTCTCACCCATGGTCCTGTGGAAAGAAAGAATTCTGTGTGGTTCTTTTGAACACCACAGGCCTTTTTCGGTTGGAGGGTTTGTATTTTGTCCTGTAGTTCATCGTTGGTTGAGCCTTCTTGGGTGCGTGACATCACTCCAAGCCCTTACCAAACACAAAACAATGCCTGGCGGAGAATCTCTCTCCCCTCTGAACTAAAACCAGTAGTAACTTCAAAGGCACATCTTATATTCCCGCACCCCAATAACATTGTTGCTGAGGAGGACTTGTTAGCTAGCTACAGGGTTAGAGTCACCTTAGCAGTTGTTTTATCAAACAGCTCAGCTAGCCTCACTAGCTAGCTAATGAGATTAACAAACAGATTAACAAACGGCTCAGCCACAAAGCGGTAGGCCACACAAGCTCACAGAACAGGACCGCCAAGTGCTGAAGCGCAAAGCGTGTAAATATCGTCTGTCCTCAATTGCAACACTTACTATCGAGTTCCAACTGCCTCTGTAAGCAACGTCAGCAAAATAACTGTTTGTCGGGAGCTTCATGAAATGGGTTTTCATGGCCGAGCAACAGCACACAAGCCTAAGATCACCATGCGCAATGCCAAACGTCGGCTGGCTTGGTGTAAAACGCACCGCCCTTGGACTCTGGAGCAGTGGAAGCGTGCTCTCTGGAATGATGAATCACGCTTCACCATCTAGCAGTCCGATGGTGGAATCTGGGTTTGGCGGATAACAGAGGAATGCTACCTGAACAAATGCAGCGCTAAGTGTAAAGTTTGGTGAAGGAATACTGGTCTGGGTCTGTTTTTCCATGGTTTGGGCTAGACAATGACATTCTAGACGATTCTGTTCTTACATAATTTAAAGTGAGTACTATTTACTGTAAACTTTATAAATACTTTATAAATATTGAGTGACCAGTGTAATTTCATGACATTAGCAGACATTCCTGCAGCGGCGTGTATTCATGAAGGCATCTCGTTCTTTCGTTGTCCTCCGGGGGCTAGCTATCGATTTCCTAAAGTAGCCTTTACTGGATATAGGGATTTGGACTTGTGGTTTTACTTAATTCTCTGTACTGGCCGTGATTATAACGGCGATTCCGATCCAACCATTAAATTCATACATTGTGCCCCTGGTCTGAGAGGATGGAAGTTCAACATGTAGCTAGATGTAGAAGGCTCATGTTTACTAGCTGACCTGGCGCATCGTTGTCCATGAAAGAAAGTTTGGCTATTGATCAAGCATTTTAGCCAGGTAGCCTAGGACAACAAAAACTAAAATTCGGTACTGTATGATAGAGTCATAGACCATTTAGGCAACATGAAAAAGGGTGGCATTGACATTTCTCTACAAGTAGGGTGAGTCAACATGCTTTTTTTAACTTGCAAACACACAGACACGCACAGAGAGAGAGAGAGAGAGAGAGAGAGAGAGTAAAATCAGTACCATTAACAGCCACCAGTGCTTAATTTGTAAATCGGGAGGTGCCGGAACAAACAGTGAGCAAGAGAGCGGGGTGACCTGGGGAGTTCTGAGGTACTGGAATGCATACAATAAACCTCCTTTATAATAAAGCATTGCATTCACATCATCGCATTTGCATAGTGGCATAGAGCAGTAGAGTAGAGGCAACATGTACAGTACAAACCCCAACCAGAAGCCATAGATTACAGGCAGCATCTGCACTGAGCTAAAGGCTAGAGCTGTCGCTTTCAAGGAGTGGGACTCTAACCCGGAAGCTTGTAAGAAATTCTGCTATGCCCTCAGACAAACCATCAAACAGGCAAAGCATCAATACAGGACTAAGATCGAGTCGTACTACACCGGCTCTGACGCTCGTCAGATGTGGCAGGGCTTGCAAACCATTACAGACTACAAAGGGATGCACAGCCGAGAGACGCCCAGTGACACGAGCCTACCAGACGAACTAAACTACTTCTATGCTCGCTTTGAGGCAAATAACATATGCATGAGAGCACCAGCTGCACCGGAAGACTGTGTGATCACGCTCTCTGCAGCCGATGTGAGTAAGACCTTTAGACAGGTCAACATTCACAAGGCCGCAGGGTCAGATGGATTACCAGGACGTGTACTGCAAGCATGCGCTGACCAACTAGCAAGTGTCTTCACTGACATTTTCAACCTCTCCCTGTCCGAGTCTGTAATTCCAACATGTTTTAAGCAGACCACCATAGTGCCTTTGCCCAAGAACACTAAGGTAACCCGCCTAAATGACTACCGACCCGTAGCACTCACGTCTGTAACCATGATGTGCTTTGAAAGGCTGGTCATGGCTCACATCAACACCATCATTCCAGAAACCCTAGACCCACTCCAATTTGCATACCGCTCCAACAGATCCACAGATGATGCAATCTCTATTGCACTCCACACTGCCCTTTCCCACCTGGTCAAAGGAACACCTATGTGAGAATGCTGTTCATTGACTACAGCTCAGCGATCAACACCATAGTGCCCTCAAAGCTCATCAATAAGCTAAGGACCCTGGGACTAAACACCTCCCTCTGCAACTGGATCCTGGACTTCCTGACGGCCGCCCCCAGGTGGTAAGGGTAGGTAACAACACATCCACCTCTCTGATCCTCAACACAGGGGCCCCTCAGGGGTGCGTGCTCAGCCCCCTCCTGTACTCTCTGTTCACTCATGACTGCACGGCCAGGCACGACTCCAACACCATCATTAAATTTGCCGATGACACAACAGTGGTAGGCCTGATCACCGACAACAACGAGACAGCCTATAGGGAGGAGGTCAGAGACTGGCCGTGTGGTGCCAGGACAACAATCCCTCCCTCAACGTGATCAAGACAAAGGAGATGATTGTGGACAACAGGAAAAGGAGGAATGAGCTCGCCCCCATTCTCATCGACGGGGCTGCAGTGGAACAGGTTGAGAGCTTGAAGTTCCTTGGTGTCCACATCACCAACAAACTAACATGGTCCACGCACACCAACACAGTCGTGAAGAGGGCACGACAAAACCTATTCCCCCTAGGGAGACTGAAAAGGTTTGGTATGGGTCCTCAGATCCTTAAAAGGTTCTACAGCTGCACCATTGAGAGCATCCTGACTGGGTGCATCACTGCCTGGTATGGCAACTGCTCGGCCTCCGACCGCAAGGCACTACAAAGGGTACTACGAACGGCCCAGTACATCACTGGGGCCAAGCTTCCTAACATCCAGGACCTCTATACCGGGTGGTGTCAGAGGAAGGCCCTAAAAATTGTCAAAGACTAGCCACCCTAGTCATAGACTGTTCTCTCTGCTACCGCACGGCAAGCGGTACCGGAGTGGTAAGTCTAGGTCCAAGTGGCTTCTAAACAGCTTCTACCCCCAAGCCATAAAACTCTTGAACATCTAGTCATATGGCTACCCAGACTAATTGCATTGCTGCCCCCCTCACCACTGCCTGTGCATAGTCACTTTAATAACCCAACCTACATGTTCATACTACCTCAACTAACAGGTGCCCCCGCACATTGACTCTGTACACGCACTCCCCTGTATATATTGTTATTTTTTACTGCTGCTCTTCAATTACTTATTTCTTTTATCTCTTATTCTTATCTGTATTTTTTTTAAACTGAGCTTTTGGTTAGGGGCTTGTAAGTAAGCATTTCATTGTAAGCTCCACACCTGTTGTATTCGGCGCATGCGACTGATAAAATTTGATTTGACTTACAGAAGTTGCACACATTTTTACATTTGTAGTAGCATAATGTCCAGGAAAATGTTGGCCTTTTATAAACACATTTCATGCAATTCTCTGTCATTTTACATGACTGGATACTTTGGCTGAATCTTTGTTCATACCACAAAAATAATCGAAATGGCAGGCTACTTTGACACTGACAAACCGAGATCAATGAAAACGACCTTGTCTTGAATCAATCAATAGCCTCGGCCTAGGTGTGTGAAGACACATATTGAAGGAGATTATAGTCCTAATAATGCTTACCACTTTCACTCACCCAATGATGTGCCAAAAGCCTCTCTCTCTCTTTTGTAAAACAATATAAGGCGTCAAACTGACATCACGTTCATGTCACGTGACACATATACATCATGTAGACGTAGTATTCACGTCGTGTAATGTGGCACTGACTCGTCACGTGTCAGTTTGCTTGTAAGTTTATTATGAACAATCTCACCATGAACGCCTTACAAACATCTACATGTACATGATTTTGTAAAAAAAGACAGTTCATTGCCAGAGTAATCTAATCAATTTCATTTGTCGATTTTGCTAAAATAGGCATATCACTTCAATACAAAAATTATTAGGCTAGTTGATATCGCAACCAGCCACCATTACTGTGTAGATATGCCTATTTCTCACATCAATACAGACACAAGGGCTTCTTTGTTGGAGGTAGCCCTTTTCAGAAATAAGAGATAGTCTAGGTCTCTAGTGGCGCATTCAAAACAACTGGGAACTCGGCAATCTCTGACTTCCAACTTCAGTGCATTCAAGACAACTGGGAACTTGGGGAAAAAACAAGCTCAGACTGGGAAAAATAGTTTTGAACGGGCATTCAACTTGGAATTCCAATTCAGAAACTCTGCCATCTTTCTCTGACCTGAATATCACTGATGTCATGATTTGACCCCGTTTTCTCCCCAAAGTTCCTAGTTTACTGGTTTAACAGACACATTCACTGTCACCATGCAATCCGTAAGCTATACATTTCTGGGAGATGTCTTATGGTTAAAAGCAGGGCTTGAATTGAGGCGGTATGTGAGGATATAGGCCTAAGCCTTGTTATAGAGACAGATAAAAAGCACCCCTTGTTTGCGTAGCCTTAGAAAAAACAACGGTCCAGATTATATAAAGTGATCTAGGCTATAACAATGATTAACTCCACGATTATTTCTGCATAGTTTTCTAGCCTATCAAAGGTCTTGCTCAGTGTCAATTTACTTTCACAGATTTCCACTCACATGGCAATCAGAGCCTGAAATACTGAATTCTGGTGGGTGGAATAGAGAGGAGGTGGGTGCTGTGTGAGTGGGAGGTTCTGCCTGTCACTTGTTCTCAACAGGCAATCAGTCTCGGAAGGGGGACTCAAAGAGTTAGACAGCGAAGTCCAGGCACTGCTTCTCTGAGTGTTTGCAATGCTAGTATTTTGAGTTAATCTGTGTATGTCACATTATGTGCCCAGTATGATAGAGCAAGAACATTTCTTAGCAGATAATGACAACATGACAACAACAGTAGCTGTAGATGATGTAAGGAAAAGTTGGAGGGTGGTTGGTAATGGAGGACATAAGGTGGATCCATTTCTGGGTGTTAGGCAGAACCCCTAGATCCTGGAGAACAGGAGCTGTGTAAAGGGAACAGGGTAGGAGACAGAAAAGTAAACAAGCAAACACACAGGTTATGTAAAAATACAGTTAGTGAATGATTTAATTTAACTCTTTGATTAGACATGCAATAATGTTAATGGCGAACAGAAAAGAAAGGGCACCTGTCTGTAATGTTTTATGTCAGTGAGGTGGATGAGGAAGTGGTCCCTGGAAAAGATGAGAGAGGTGAGTTAGAAAGATGAGAGATGGTGAGTTAGTGATAGAAACTCTGGGGTGGTGTCACAACCACTGGAGTCATACACCTTAACAGTACCTACCTGGCAGCGGAGGTTACTTATTAATGTGACCCAGTACTTAGCCTTGAGATTGACTATTTGGAGCAACTCCCGGGCCAGTGTTGGTACTGCTGACAGCATGGCAATGCCGCCCATCGCGAGGAGGCAAATGCAAATAGTTATCATCTGAGATTTTTATAATCACCTTTGTGGATGGTGACCCCAGCTAGGAGCAACAGAGCAGCAAGGATTTTCAGGTCTCACCTCCTTTCATCCTTCCTCCAAACCAAGTTATTCGCCCGGATGTCGGTCCCCTCCTTGATTCTCCTCCGGTTGCTCTCCTTCTGTTTCTCCTGCACCTTGTCCATACAAAAATAGCAATAGACAAACAACTAGATGTCAATCACACATTTTAAATACTACAGTATATCCAATAATTGTATATGCAATTGCAATGTTTACCTCAGTCAACAGTTGCAGCAGTTGCAGTACATACAGCAGGCAATAGGGTGAGTACTCTGGAAGCTGCTGTTGTGTGCAAAGAGAATGACCTTCAGGTTGTCCTCCCACCATACCTGGAACCCATCAAGGGACTTGCCCATGGTAGTTTTGAAGGTGTGGTTGGTTTGTACATCCAAACCTGGAGGAGGGGGTGGAAAGGGGTATCTATTGACAATGGAAGATACTGAAATGTCTGATTATGTAACATGGAAAAACTAAAACTAACTGTAAAAAAAAACAAAACAAACCATTGGTGACAGAATATAACCTATAACATCCGTACCTTGTTCCAGGGTTCACGACCTCGGTCACTTAAGATGACCTTAGGAGAACCGTGGGTGTTGAAGATGTCCAACATCGCCTTGGAGGTGGCCTCGCCTGTGTTGTCCTTGATGGGTATCACACAAAAGAAAATCTATTTTTGGTTCCAAGCACCCTTTTTAAATGGGTTACAGAAGGGAGTTTAAGCACGTTCTCTTCCTTTACAGACCTTAATGTGTATTGCCTCCATCCACTTGGTAAAATAATCGGTCGCCGTCAGACACCAGCTGTTGCCATTCCTGGATTTCGTGAAGGGTCCAAATGAGGTCCACCTCTAACATATAAAGTGTTAGAGAGAAGATGACTTAATTCTTACCCGTATCTGTGTCATTCAGTATGCAGATATTCATATTTGTAAGGATAATGACACACAACCTATAATATTGAACTCTGCAGTGGTAAAATAAAGCAACCATTACAAAATAACTCATCAGGGCAAAATTTGAACTGTGACACTTACCGATCTTGTGCCATGTTGAAACAACTGATGGGCTTTAACTCTTGCGCCACAGTCTTCACCCTCTCAAACTTCTGTCAGGCTAGACTGGTACTGACCTTTAAGCGCAAGGTGATAAATTGAAACATTGTGTTCTCTCTGATATGACATTCATTGAGATCATAATAATTTCTGATACAATAGAATGTGATCAACAAACAAAAGGTTATTTCACTTGCCCAGCTGTCCACATCCTTGACAATCCCATGCCAAAAGAAGTGTATGTTGATTTCGGCAATCATGCGCTTCACTCCGAAATGGCCAACATGCATCTCGGTCAGCATGGCCTCCTTCTCCTCAGTGAAAATCACCCTCCTGTGTGGCTGGCCATCATTCCCCCATAGGTACATATGATTGCCTAACAAGTTTGAAGACAAGAGTTGCTGAAATACTCATGTAATTTTGCACGACTGTCTTTCTCTGTCTTTTCTCTCTATGTCCAAATACCTCCTTTTGTTCGCGCGTTCAGATCACTATCCAAAGGCAAAATGCGCGAGCGCAAAACCAGAGACGAAAAGTCCAAATGTTCCATTACCGTTTGTAGAAACATGTCAAACGATGTTTACAATCAATCCTTAGGGTCTTTTTAACATGAATATTCAATAATATTCCAACCAGACAATAGCGTATTCATTACACAGGAAAAAGAAGGAATGGCACGCCTGCGTGCCTGCACAGTAATCAACTCCTTGGTCTCAGGCAGTCCACTGGTTGAGACAGCTCTTATTCTCTCCCCAGTAACAGTGGAAGCATGAAACAAGGTTCTAAAGACTGTTGACAACTAGTGGAAGCCTTAGGAAGTGCAAAATGACCCCACAGACACTTTGGCTAGGGAATCGCTTGAAAAACTACAAGCCTCAGATTTCACTCTTCCTGGTTGGATTCTTCTCAGGTTTTTGCCTGCCATATGAGCTATGTTATACTCAGATATCATTCAAACAGTTTTAGAAACTTCAGAGTGTTTTCTATCCAAATCTACATATATAATATGCATATTCTAGTTCCTGGGCCAGAGTAGTAGGCCGTTTAATTTGGGTACGTTTTTCGCCCGGCCGTGAAAATACTGCCCCTTACCCAAGAGCGGTTAAACAGGAAACCACATTACGTGATCTATTGTACGCATGCATCTTCTCAGGCTGATCATGCAAAGGGAATCTTCTAAACCTGTTGGGGATAGGGAGCAGTATTTGCACGGCCGGATAAAAAACGTACCCGATTTAATCTGGTTACTACTCCTGCCCAGTAACTAGAATATGCATATAATTGTTTGATTTGGATAGAAAACACCCCAACGTTTCTAAAACTGTTTGAATGGTGTCTGTGAGTATAACAGAATGGTGTCTGTGAGTATAACAGAACTCATTTGGCAGGCCAAAACCTGAGAAGATTCCAAACAGGAAGCGCTCTCTCTGACCATTTCATGGCCTTCTTCAAACAGTTTTAGAAACTTCAGAGTGTTTTCTATCCAAATCTACTAATAATATGCATATCCTACCTTCTGAGCCTGAGTAGCAGGCAGTTTACTGTGGGCACGCCTTTCATCTGGACGTCAAAATACTGCCCCCTATCCTAGAGAAGATAACCTGATAATGACTTGATATTTGAGTGCATTCACAACAAGCCACCTGCAGACAACTTACAAAATGCAATAGCGCATCTGATGAAAATAGTTATTTGAGGCATGGCCTACTATTTCTAACTGGAAAAAATTATTCCTATGTCTTTTGTGAGTAAAATCCTTTTTCCAAAATTGATTTAGGTACATTTTTGTGAAGAGGTATGAGGGTTGTGATATGAGTCACTTAATAGTAAAATCATTTAAGGGATCAATACATTTCATTGCTTCCCCAGTATCTGCATGAACCATCAGGCCAAGTGTTTTTGGTTGACCCTGCTGGACAGAAAGAGAAGGAGGAATCGGGAACACGCTGCATTCACATTCAGGTCTTAGTTATTCTATTGTACTGGATCTAATGCATATTAGCATTTTACATACATTCATAAGTGTAATAATTTTTTATGACATACTCTGAAAAACTCTCTTGGCTGCTGGCTCTGTCACTTTCAGACATGCGCAGAGCAGACTGGAAGGGGAAGAGTAGCTCTTGACTTGAACCACAGAGGTTGTTCTCTGTGAAGAGAGAGTAATCCAAAAGGCACAGACACACCCCTTGACTTTCAATTGGCACCGTTGAAATGTATGTATTCTCTCCTGATTGGCTCTGTGGTGCACAGTCTGGCAGTCTGACTAAAGTGCCAGAGGTATGAGGAGAGACATCCTTCTTTGTATTTATGGGCTCAAATATTTCCTAACACTTTGGATTCTATGCTTGGACAGTTAGACAGTTACAATGCATCAATGCAAAACATTTTTTTACTAATTACAGTCCATGAGTAACCTCAACCTTGTGGGTCTGTGGGTGTTTGGGCCAATAAAGTGCCAACTCAATTCTACCACTGACTAGTCTCTCATGCCCCTATGAACTGGGACACAGGGCAATAGTTTTCAATCTAAACCAGCCCTTTTTTACTGGAGTACACTAACCCCTAATTGGGGCTATTTTCTTGACACACAGTAGCAGTTTACCAGATAAGAAGTCAAGAAGATTAAAAAGTAGATTGTTGTAAGGTTGTATTACGTCCTCTGCTGGCCCCATTGTCATATCCATTCTGGATTCTGAGTGGTAAAATCATAGCTGGAAAATGCCTCTATGTATGTGTAAACATTTTCCGCCAAGACAGAACTTCCAAAGGGGATGGAGTTGCAAACTACTGCAGAGACAGCCTGCAGAGTTCTGTCATGCTGTCCAGGTCTGTGCCCAAACAGTTCGAGCTTCTACTTTTAAAAATCCACCTTTCCAGAAACAAATCTCTCACTGTTGCCGCTTGTTACAGACCCCCCTCAGCCCCCAGCTGCGCCCTGGACACCATATGTGAATTAATTGCCCCCCATCTATCTTCAGAGTTTGTACTGTTAGGTGACCTAAACTGGGATATGCTTAACACCCCAGCCATCCTACAATCTAAGCTAGATGCCCTCAATCTCACCCAAATGATCATGGAACCTACCAGGTACAACCCCAAATCTGTAAACTCGGGCACCCTCATAGATATCATCCTGACCAACCTGTCCTCTAAATACACCACTGCTGTCTTCAACCAGGATCTCAGCGATCACTGCCTCATTGCCTGCGTCAGTAATGTTCCGCGGTCAAACGACCACCCCTCATCACAGTCAAACGCTCCCTAAAACACTTCTGCGAGCAGGCCTTTCTAATCGACCTGGCCGGGTATCCTGGAAGGATATTGACCCTATTCCGTCAGTAGAGGATGCCTGGTTGCTCTTTAAAAGTGCTTTCCTCACCATCTTAAATAAGCATACCCCATTCAAAAAATGTAGAACCAGGAACAGATATAGCCCTTGGTTCACTCCAGACCTGACTGCCCTTGACCAGCACAAAAACATCCTGTGGCGTACTGCATTAGCATCGAATAGCCCCCGTTATATGCAAATTTTCAGGGAAGTTAGGAACCAATATACACAGGCAGTTAGGAAAGCAAAGGCTAGCTTTTTCAAACAGAAATTTACATCCTGTAGCACAAACTCCAGAAAGTTCTGGGACACTGTAAAATCCATGGAGAATAAGAGCACCTCCTCCCAGCTGCCCACTGCACTGAGACTAGGAAACACTGTCACCACTGATAAATCCACGATTATCGAGGATTTCAATAAGCATTTTTCTACGGCTGGCCTTGCTTTCCACCTGGCTACCCCTACCCCGGTCAAAAGCTCTGCACCCCCCACAGCAACTTGCCCAAGCCTCCACCATTTCTCCTTCACCCAAATCCAGATAGCTGATATTCTGAAAGAGCTGCAAAATCTGGACCCCTACAAATCAGCTGGGCTAGACAATCTGGACCCTCTCTTTCTAAAATTATCTGCCGCAATTGTTGCAACCCCTATTACTAGCCTGTTCAACCACTCTTTCGTATCGTCTGAGATCCCCAAAGATTGGAAAGCTGCCGCGGTCATCCCTCTCTTCAAAGGGGGAGAAACTCTAGGCCCAAACTGTTACAGACCTATATCTATCATACCCTGCCTTTCTAAGGTCTTCGAAAGCCAAGTTAACAAACAGATCACCGATCATTTCGAACCCCACCGTGCCTTCTCCGCTATGCAATCTGGATCCGAGCTGGTCATGGGTGCACCTCAGCCACAATCAAAGTCCAAAACAATATCATAATCGCCATCGACAAAATGACTGCCTTACCTGGTTCACCAACTACTTCTCAGATAGAGTTCAGTGTGTCAAATTGGAGGACCTGTTGTCCGGACCTCTGGCAGTCTCTATGGGGGTGCCACAGGGTTCAATTCTTGGTCCGCCTCTTTTCTCTGTATACATCAATAATGTCGCTCTTGCGGCTAGTGATTCTCTGATCCACCTCTATGCAGATGACACCATTCTGTATACTTCTGGCCCTTCTTTGGACACTGTGTTAACTAACCTCTAAACGAGCTTCAATGCCATACAACTCTAACTCCAACTGCTCTTAAATGCAAGTAAAACTAAATGACCGCGGCCCGCACCTGCCTGCATGACTAGCATCACTACTCTGGACGGTTCTGACTTAGAATATGTGGACAACTACAAATACCTAGGTGTCTGGTTAGACTGTAAACTCTCCTTCCAGACTCATATTAAGCATCTCCAATCCAAAATTAAATCTAGAATTGGCTACCAATTTCACAACAAAGCATCCTTCACTCATGCTGCCTTTCATATCCTCGTAAAACTGGCTATCCTACCGATCCTTGACTTCGGCGATGTCATTTACAAAATAGCCTCCAACACTTTACTCGGCAAATTGGATGCAGTCTATCACAGTGCCATCCGTTTTGTCACCAAAGCCCCATATACTACCCACCACTGCAACCTGTATGCTCTCGTTGGCTGGCCCTCGCTTCATATTCGTCGCCAAACCCACTGGCTCCAGGTCATCTATAAGTCCTTGCTAGGTAAAGCCCAACCTTATCTCAGCTCACTGGTCACCATAGCAGCACCCACCCGTAGCACGCGCTCCAGCAGGTATATTTCACTGGTCATCCCCAAAGCCAATTCCTCCTTTGGCCACCTTTCCTTCCAGTTCTCTGCTGCCAATGACTGAACGAATTGCAAAAATCACTGAAGCTGGAGACTCATATCTCCCTCACTGTCTTTAAGCATCAGCTATCAGAGCATCTTACAGATCATTGCAACTGTACATAGCCCATCTGCAAATAGCCCATCCAACTACCTCATCCCCATATTGTTATTTATTTTATTTATATTTTTTTTGCTCCTTTGCACCCCAGTATCTCTACTTGCACATTCTTCTTCTGCACATCTATCACTCCAGTGTTTATTTGCGAAATTGTAATTATTTCGCCACTACGGCCTATTTATTGCCGTACCTCCCTAATCTTACTTCATTTGCACACACTGTATATATACTTTTCTATTGTGTTATTGACTGTACGTTTGTTTATTCCATGTGTAACTCTGTTATTGTTTGTGTCACACTGCTTTGCTTTATCTTGGCCAGGTCGCAGTTGTAAATGAGAACTTGTTCTCAACTGGCTTGCCTGGTTGAATAAAGGTCAAATAAAAAAAATACTGTATGTACGAATGTCTAATGTCCGTCCGACATGTAGTGTTGATACATGGAATATTCCGAACTGCATATATCATAAATTTCTATTGCAAATAGAAGTATTATGTTTAACAACTGACATTTTCAGATATTATTTTGACAAACACACTGGTGCTTACAATTCATTCTCTTTTGTCATAGATTTGGTGGGCACTGTCGTCTGTGATCTTTGTGATATGACTTTCCTTAAGCACGTACTGATGAAACTGTCACTTAATATTTTTTTCTTAAAGTCTACAAACGCTCTACATTCATTCACTCTGTGATAGGGTTGGATTCTATATGCTACTTTTATTATTGTCCTGTAAATGGTTCAGTGCCTATAATTTAGGCTGTGTGTAGAATGGGGCATAAATGAAATTACCTCTACTACTGAATTACTGCTAGATTATAGTGATAAGGAAAACAGCATACACATTTGCCTTGTGTATTCATTTGCCTATAACTAATCAGAATTCCATTATGTTTATATAAAAAAAGAGAATACTTCAAAATGAGAAGATCCTGCCATGGAAAAGACGAGTGGGTGGACATAAAGTGGAAAGGAGGGGAAATAACTCACATCATGAAGCAGGACACCTTCAGCTGCGGGGTCTTTGTAATGCAGGTTTGATAGTTATATTTTCAATATTGAATGGTTAGCTGTTATGTGACAATTAGGTCAAAACTCAATTTAATTTTTTGGTGAAGATGGCCAAGGAAGTTGCACAGGACTTCCCCAACATCCCCTCCCAAATTGATATGGAACCTTCAAAAACACATGGAGCAACTGCGAAAAGAAATGACTGAGGATATACTAAAAATGTCTGGTATGTAATGACATTTAATTCAAAGTAAATGTAAATTCTTTATTTTTATGTAGTTGTGTGGGACAGCCATATGTTCAGTTCATGCCTATGATTTCAGATTTCAACAAAGCCAACAACTGCTTCATGTGTGCCACTGATAAAGAACCTGGATGTGGCCCAAAGACTGACTGGGTTACTAACTTTATTTAACATGTTTATAGTCTTTTGACAACAGTGACGGCATGTAAGACAATTTATGATATAACACAATGGATGGCTAATTCGTCATTCGTCATACTGCATTGATATTTGATATTATTTATAACGTGTTACGCTTTGTTTAATTTTAGATTGAATGTTTTGCATGCCAACGGTGGTTCCATGTGCTGTAACTAGGAATGAAGACAAAATAGTTCAACAGAGTAAAGAACACAAACTGGAAGTGCAGTCTTTGTTGTTGAAAATGTATGCTATACCCCATCCATACTAAAGAGGCTCTGAAATGTACATCAACCAGGGATAAAGAGAACGTTAACACTGTGAAATGTTTCATACTTATTTGAAGTTAAGTGTCTGTTGACATGTTGGAAAAGATTAAAGGTCTACAATTTCTGTTTAATTTGTCAATATAACATTTTTATTCATTGATTTACTGGCCACCATTACTGTGGTTACATGTTCAGTATATGTATTGACCAGCAAACCCACTGCAGCCTACCTCACTAGCTCACTCTCCATCCCTGCTTTGGACAATTAATAGCATGACTCTCGTACTTTGCCCTTTTCCTTTATGGTTGATATTAGCTACGGAAGGAGATATTATCTGTCTCTCTCCTATTGTGTACCGCTGTTAAATACTGTGGAAAAATAAAAAACAGGGAAAATAAGAACTTAGAACTACCAATTATTATAGATAAATATTAAAGAAAAGGGTAAACACAACACTGGACAAACTAAAGGGTGTGCAATATATACTGCTCAAAAAAATAAAGGGAACACTTAAACAACACAATGTAACTCCAAGTCAATCACACTTCTGTGAAATCAAACTGTCCACTTGGGAAGCAACACTGATTGACAATAAATTTCACATGCTGTTGTGCAAATGGAATAGACAACAGGTGGAAATTATAGGCAATTAGCAAGACACCCCCAATAAAGGAGTGGTTCTGCAGGTGGTAACCACAGACCACTTCTCAGTTCCTATGCTTCCTGGCTGATGTTTTGGTCACTTTTGAATGCTGGCGGTGCTTTCACTCTAGTGGTAGCATGAGACGGAGTCTACAACCCACACAAGTGGCTCAGGTAGTGCAGCTCATCCAGGATGGCACATCAATGCGAGCTGTGGCAAGAAGGTTTGCTGTGTCTGTCAGCGAAGTGTCCAGAGCATGGAGGCGCTACCAGGAGACAGGCCAGTACATCAGGAGACGTGGAGGAGGCCGTAGGAGGGCAACAACCCAGCAGCAGGACCGCTACCTCCGCCTTTGTGCAAGGAGGAGCAGGAGGAGCACTGCCAGAGCCCTGCAAAATGACCTCCAGCAGGCCACAAATGTGCATGTGTCTGCTAAAACGGTCAGAAACAGATTCCATGAGGGTGGTATGAGGGCCCGACGTCCACAGGTGGGGGTTGTGCTTACAGCCCAACACCGTGCAGGACGTTTGGCATTTGCCAGAGAACACCAAGATTGGCAAATTCGCCACTGGCGCCCTGTGCTCTTCACAGATGAAAGCAGGTTCACACTGAGCACATGTGACAGACGTGACAGTCTGGAGACGCCGTGGAGAACGTTCTGCTGCCTGCAACATCCTCCAGCGTGACCGGTTTGGCAGTGGGTCAGTCATGGTGTGGGGTGGCATTTCTTTGGGGGGCCGCACAGCCCTCCATGTGCTCGCCAGAGGTAGCCTGACTGCCATTAGGTACCGAGATGAGATCCTCAGACCCTTTGTGAGACCATATGCTGGTGCGGTTGGCCCTGGGTTCCTCCTAATGCAAGACAATGCTAGACCTCATGTGGCTGGAGTGTGTCAGCAGTTCCTGCAAGAGGAAGGCATTGATGCTATGGACTGGCCCGCCCATTCCCCAGACCTGAATCCAATTGAGCACATCTGGGACATCATGTCTCGCTCCATCCACCAACGCCACGTTGCACCACAAACTGTCCAGGAGTTGGCGGATGCTTTAGTCCAGGTCTGGGAGGAGATCCCTCAGGAAACCATCCGCCACCTCATCAGGAGCATGCCCAGGCGTTGTATGGAGGTCATACAGGCACGTGGAGGCCACACACACTACTGAGCCTCATTTTGACTTGTTTTAAGGACATTACATGAAAGTTGGATCAGCCTGTAGTGTGGTTTTCCACTTTAATTTTGAGTGTGACTCCAAATCCAGACCTCCATGGGTTGATAAATTGGATTTCCATTGATTATTTTTGTGTGATTTTGTTGTCAGCACATTCAACTATGTAAAGAAAAAAGTATTTAATAAGATTATTTCATTCATTCAGATCTAGGATGTGTTATTTTAGTGTTCCCTTTATTTTTTTGAGCAGTGTATAAGGGTAGTCAGTGAACATTCTGAACCTTGTTTGAAGTAATTAGGTCACATGACCAAGGAGCGATTGATATTTAAATGTAGAAAAATTCATGTAAAATCATGTGAGATGAAAATGGACAAACTACATGATGTGCAATACATACGTTCTGAAACTTGTTTAAAGTCAGTAGGTCACATGATCAAGGAGCCATTCAAATTTTACATTTTGAAAAATTCATGTAACAACGTGTGAGATGAAAATTGACAAATTAAAGGGTGTGCAATGTGTAGGCCCACTGAGTGGACATTCTGAACCTTGTTTGAAGTCACTATGTCACATGACCAAGGAGCTATTGAAATTCTGAAAAATGTATGTAAAAACGTGTGAGATGAAAATGGACAAACTAAAGGGTGTGCAATATAGAAGGGTAGTCAGTGGACATTTTGAACCTTGTTTGAAGTCACTAGGTCACATGACCAATGAGCTATTGAAATTCAAATATGTAACTAAATAATTTAAAATAGTGCGAGATGTAAATCGACAAAAAAAAGTGTGTGCAATGTGTGTCTATGTCATCGGGTTAGCTATAACCAGTTTTTTAAGTTTTAGGAGTAATGGTTAATGAGCTATTGAAATGTGAAAAATTCGATTTGTCACTATGTTGACGGTCCCTAACTGCTGTTGGTGGACTTAAGGAAAACTACAGGCGAATATCCGTTGAATATCCAACTTGAAACTGTCTTTACCTCGGTCATAAGTTTGTTTGTCTTGAACTATGCCTCCGTCCAAATTGCACATGCTCCAGGCACTTCGTCGATAGTTGCACCCCCTCACGCCGAGCCTGACTCGCTGGTAGGCCTAGTAGCTAGTGGAGGTACCGGTGGTGATGCTGAACTGGCTGGATAAGCAGCGCTGCTAGCTAAGGGGGACATCGCCATCAGGAGCAGTTTTCTTCTCACTCCTCTCAACCTGCACTGACAGTTCTCTGGCTCGTTTCGGGTTCGATTCACCATATTTTAATACAAATGTGTCTTTTAAAGTGCATGAATTTGTGTCTAAAGTAATGAGCACTACATCATTCATATCATATTGAAATATGAAGTAATATACATACACTACAAACCTGTGATCATACATAAGTCACCAACTAGCATGGTAAAGTAAAACATGTCTAAAAAATAATCATGACACAAATACACAATCTAGTGGGCTAAATGTGGGACATTCAGAATCAGTGAGGGTCAGCGGTTCCAATCAACACCACAGCCTGTGTTTGTCTGGTCAGCAGAGCTAGTCCTCTTATGAGAGTCTTACTTTCAATACTATAAATGATGCATATTCATTCTCAATTTACACAGCATGTTTCACATTGTGGACTTTATATCCGTGGAGAAGAAGGAGACCGAAGTTGTGCCTTCATCATGGGTCCAGGATGGCATGAGCTACTGGCCCCCTTATACATCCACAGGACGCTGCACAAGGGCAGTGAAACGTCAAGAAGCACCTGACGAAACATGGGATTTGTTTGATGTGAACATCAGGTTCGCTAGAGGTGAGATAATGTTGTATTTGCAGTCAACTATTTATAACTGACATCAACCTCCTGAGACAACAATATGTATCTGCAATCCAAACACAATACATTTATATTCCCTTACAGACACATGAAGATGTTCGCCATAAGCTTCCTTTTACTGGCTGTGGTCCAATCTGATCTTCAGACTGAGGAGGAGGATGACCGCTATGCATATATGAAGAGAAAAGGAAGGTATAACAACTATAACAAATATGATTTCAAAAATATATTTCTCAGTCGATGGCCTAAATATCCAACATATGTTAACTTCACTGGTCATTCTTATGAGTTCAATAAGCTTATATTTTTAACATCAGGGGCACAAATAAGCAAATATTCAGTGCCACTGAAAGTGAGGATGAGGAGCCAATGGAAAAGTTTTCACGCAAGGGCCAGTCCAACACCTCTAAGGGTTTGCCACCTGCACCAGTTATCAGACCTCCAGAGCACAGAAGAGAGATACCTGAAAATTCTGATAGGCCAACAAGGCTTGAGCAAAACATTCAACGGCAGCAACAGCCAGTGTGTGATCATAAGTGTTACATGTAAGGTACATATTGTGGCCACCACCAACATCAAAGTTGCCCACCCCTGATCTAATGTGATTGAGTTGATTATGTTGTTTATATTTATCTTTATTATCCTTTATAACTTCAACTACTGAAAGAATGTGAGGGATAAAACAACTGTGTTCTGTTTTGTATTTGTGCAGCAATTCTCCGTGAGATCTTAACCTCCATAGAAATGATTAAGCAAAAGCAAAAGCTGATTTTGCCGCAGCTGCAAAAGCTCCAGGTGAACAGATCAACCCTGGATGAGGTTCCAGATTTGACAGACCTTTGACTTCCAATGTCCTTGCTGGAGAGTGGAGGGCCAACATTCGGAGGGCCAACATTCGGATCAAGACTTAAAAAAGAACCTGGTATGACAAGATATCATTATATCATTACATGTATTGCTGAAAAGTAATCAACCAAGCCACGATCTGACCCAGAGTACCATTCCAGCTTTCTTCAAATTAGTATTATATTCATTATATATGCGTTTTTGTTTTTCAGACCATGTATTTGAGACTGTCTGGAGGAATGACCACCAAGGGGAATGTGTGGAGAATCCTTTCAAAACTCCTTACAAATGTCCTGGCCATGAAAATGAATTGGAGAGGGGCCAATGGGAAACAGGCTTTTGAACCTCTTGCCTTAAAAAGTGTTGTTATCGGTAAGTTTTCTTTCAAGGCCACTTCATGGGGCAGAGAGGCATGAAGTGATTAATTAAATAAAACAGGCCAGCGTGTCAGTTGATTGTCAGCTGGGAAGTTCATTATTACAACACAGTTTAAGGCAGGAAGAATATAATGAACTGGAAATATTTTACAAAAAGCCATTGATAAAACAATTTTGTAGGGATAGGGGAGTTGCATAAACTATGAGTCATTTCTGGAAGTATTTCAATAGTGTTCTATTTTCTCTCTTCCTGATATTTTCAAAGGTCCTGTGCGGCGCAGCCATTCTGAAGTTCCTGATGTGGAGATAGAAAAATACGTAAAACGATGGATGCAGCTAGCCCCCGACAGAGATGGAGGGAGAAAAAGGAGACCAGACCAGACCTTGGAGGAGTGATGGAGAAAACCGAATGCCTAGCAGAGCTTAAATAGAAAGAAAGCTTAAATATACAAAATAAAACTACTTTTCATTGTTCCTGTGATCAAAAAAATTTTTAACATTGAAATTTAATTCTTTAAAGGTCTTTCCTGTTTAAGTAGTATTTTAGTATTTTGATACTTTGTTGAAGGCAATTGATCAGCATTAAAAACTTTGTGATGGGTATAATTTATATGTATAAAATGTACAATAGTTATATTTAAGATGACTAAATCTGGTAATTTTGTATACATTTATTTTAAATTTGCATGGTAAAATGCCGGCAAAGTCGGCTGAATAGACGGAATAGACGGAAACGGCCCGATGTACTTGAGCCGATTCTGGGCAGTCATTCATTTTGATTCCGGGCCGATTCTGGTACCCGATTCCGGGCCGATTCAATCAGTTCCGGGCCCCCGGAAGAGGGCCGCTTCTAGGCCGATTCATCATTGCTAGCTGGATAGGAACCTCTTCACTAGCTGACCACCACTGCCAATACCTGCTTAAAGATCAGTTACTTACCTCGCCGGCCCGCGTGTGGGATACCATATTCACCATATGAATGGCGTGATTGGTAAGATTTTTCCACCTTTTAAGGGGGTGATTGGTGGCTAATCGGGTGCCTATATGTACAAATAAGAGATCAAGTCTGAAATCAACCAATCGTCAGTCAATTGTGTCAGTGCAGTACATGTTGAGTGCCCTTCTCTAAAGGTCTGTTGTCTATTTGTTTATTGATAAATAGCATTGTATTTGAATGACTTTGGCATCACTAGCGGTTCTGGGGGGGGGGGGGGCAGTGCCCCTGTGACAACAATTTTGGACTCCCTTGTGGCCCCCCTAAATGTGGAGTAGGAAATCACTTTTAGATAACTCATTTTTGCTATCGTTCTTTTTTACATCAGTTATTAGACAGTGGCAACGCGGAACACTAATTTAACCCAAACATTTTCTAGAGGGACGGCTTTAGGCGGAACACAACAGTACCGTACCACATGCATCTGCAAGTTTGCCTGCAATGCAGTGAAGAAAACAATATGACAACAATAACGTCTAATGTAACTGGCCCCTCTAACAGTACAACTGGCCCCAGCTTGGCCCCCCCAGTTGAAATGGTCTAGAACCGCCACTGTTTGGCATCTCTCCAGGCCTGAGAACAAACACTTTCTTTACATTAAAAACCAAAGGCTGTCAGATTTCCAGTCATTCCAATTAATTTAATATCACTTGATCTTCAAGAATAGGACTTGGAAATTTGGAAATATAGATTAGCCAAATTGTTTTACCTGAGCATAACACATAAACTAAGGACTTACTAGCCTACTCTGTTGTTTATGCTGCTCTCATGGAATGGCATGCTTGAGTGCTAGCTTCGGGGCAGGGGAATTAGCCACTATAGCCACTCGGTAGCAGCTAGCTAGCAGCAATGATTCGATGCAAAGGTCCAGAGCTTACGGCAAGGTTCCGGTGGAGTAGTGGATTCTAGCCGTGTTGGGGTAGAGTGCGGGAGGCATCAGCTGTGTAGCCGAGTGATCACTGAGTAGGCCGGGAGGTGGGCCTGGTTCAGAGCTAGCTTTGGGGCTGGGTCACTCGATGGTAGCTAGCTAGCTGTGATGATCAGGAGTAATGGTCCAGGGTTTACGGCAGGAATCCGGCGTTGTATTGGAGAAAACAGTCCGATACTGGCAGGCTGGCAAGTATTATCCAGGCTAAAAAAGTCTGGTGTCTGTGCAGAAGGTAAAGGCTGCTAGCAGTGGCTGACAATGACTAAATAGCTAGTAGCTAATTAGCTGGTTAGCTTCTGATGGCTAGCTTCTGATGAAGGTTCTGGCTATAAGGTCTAAAAAAATTGTGGATCCGTATCACATTGGGTGAGGCGGGTTACCGGAAGGTATATTTAATTTACAAATGGAAAAGAGATTGAAAATAAATTGAAATATATACAAAAAAAGACGAAAAATACAAAAAGTACACGACAGAACGACAAACCACGTCTGCACTGCTACGCCATCTTGGTTGAATGTGAGATTCTACAATAAAACAGTGGAAAAACAAATACATTTTCACTAAATGTCAATAAGGTGGTCACCAAAATACATAAGAAATCATTTAAAAACATTAATGTGGCTATGTCTAAAATTCCCAATACTTTACATTATGATATTTAGCGACCACAGGAGGTTGGTGGCACCTTAGTTGTGGAGAGCGGGCTCATAGTAATGGCTGGAATGGAATGAAAGGAATGGTGTCGAACTCATCAAACACATGGTTTCCATGTGTTTGATACCAAGCAAGTCTCTTCTTATTATTGGTGTCCTTTAGTTATGGTTTCTTTGCAGCAATTCAACCATGTAGGCCTGATTCACACAGTCTCCTCTGAACAGTTGATGTTGAGATGTGTCTGTTACTTGAACTCTGCGAAGCATTTATTTGGACTGCAATTTCTGAGACTGGTAACTCTAATGAACTTATCCTCTGCAGCAGAGGTAGCTCTGGGTCTTCCTTTCTTGTGGCGGTTCTCATGAGAGACAGTTTCATCATAGCGCTTGATGGTTTTTGCGATTGCACTTGAAGAAACTTTCAAAGTCCTTGACATTTTCCGGATGGACTGACCCTCATGTCTTAAAGTAATGATGGACTGTCGTTTCTCTTTTCTTATTTGACCTGTTCTTGCCATAATATGGACTTGGCATTTTACCAAGTAGGGCTATCTTCTGTATACCACCCCTACCTTGTCACAACACAATTGATTGGCTCAAATGCATTAAGAAGGAAAGACATTTCCCAAATTAACTTTTAACAAGGCACACCTGTTAATTGAAATGCATTCCAGGTGACTACCTCATGAAGCTTGTTGAGACAATGCCAAGAGCGTGCAAAGCTGTCATCAAGGCAAAGGGTGGCTACTTTGAAGAATCTCAGATATAAAATATATTTTGATTCGTTTTTTTGATTACTACATGATTCCATATGTGTTATTTCATAGTTTTCATGTCTTCACTTTTATTTTACAATGTAGAAAATAGAAAAACCCTGTAATGAGTAGGTGTGTCTAAACTTTGGACTGGTACTTTATATAAGTTTAAGTAAAAAATCTACATGTGTAGAAATAATTGACAAAATAAATGTCTCCAAACTGTTTTAAATATGCATAAGCCCAATGTGAATGAAGTATACTTTTTGTTGATCTTGTTTGCTTAAATATATATTGATTGAAGTGAATTAATAAAAAATAAAGTGTTTTTAGTTTTTACCCTTTATTTGCTTCTTGAAATTACAGTTGCAAACACTCAGCCCTTAGAAAAGTATTGGTGATGGGAGAATTTGTAGTTCTCTTCTTGAACAGCAGAGGGCCCAATTGAATCATAAAAGTTACGTGGGTGATACAATGACTGAACACACTAGACACGTGCCTTTTTGTTTGTAGACAGTAATTTCAATATTCTTCTTTTAGACTTAAAATGTTGTACCCAGCACCTAGACTATCTACTTTGTCATGAGTTTTAATAGTGTCATTTCTTGCCAATAACCCCATACCATTAACATAACATCGGAGTGAATTATTATTAAGGTATTTCAGCAGGCATTTTTTATTTCTGGATGAAGCATGGACATTTGTAATGAAATACATGCATATTCATTCTGTACAGTTATCATTTGTTTATCAGTGTTGGGTATCGTCAAGTATATTGTACTTATTCACAACTGGACAGTCCACAAACGTAAATATCAACTTGATATCTTCTTAAATGGATGTTTTCTTAACATTACTGATGCTATGTCCCTTCAAAGTCTTCATATTTCATAATGATCATGACTGGTAAAGGATTTGATTTGATTTCAAAGAAAGATGCTTGCTGGGTGGAAGAATGTCTTCAGCCTCCTGTTGTGCCTTCTTCACCATGATGTCTGTGTGGTTGGACCATTTCAGCTCCTCTCTATAGGCTGTCTTGTTGTTGTTGGCAATCAGACCGACTACTGTCATGTCATCAGCAAACTTGATGATGGAGTTGGAACTGTGTGAGGCACCCAGTTGTGGGTATACAGGGAGTACAGAAGGGAACCGAGGACTCACCCTTGTGGGGCCCCGTGTTGATGATCAGTGTGGAGGAGGTAATGTTGCCTACCTTTACCACCTGGAGACGGCCCGTCAGGAAGTCCAGGACACAGTTGCATAGGGAGGAGTTCAGTCCTAAGGCCGTGAGCTTGGAGGGCACTGTGGTATTGAAGGCCGAGCTCTAGTCAATGAACAGCATCCTCACATATACATTATTTTTGTCCAGGTGGGTGAGGGCAGTGGTGGAAGAAGTACCCAATTGCCATACTTGAGTAAAAGTAAAGATACCTTAACAGAAAATGACTCAAGTAAAAGTGAAAGTCACCCAGTAAAATACTACTTGAGGAAAAGTCTAAAAGTATTTGGGTTTTAAATATACTTAAGTATCAAAAGTAAATGCAATTGCTAAAATATACTTAAGTATCAAAAGTAAAAGTACAAATGATTTATATTTCCTTATATAAAGCAAACCAGACGGCATCATTTTCTTGCATTTAATTTATTTTTTACGGATAGCCAGGGGCACGCTCCAACACTCAGACATAATTTACAAATGAAGCATGTGTTTAGTAAGTCTGCCAGATCAGAGGCAGTAGGGATGTTCTCTTGATAAGTGTGTGAAATAGGCAATTTTCCTGTCCTGGAATAAGCATTCAAAATGTAACAAGTACTTTTGGTTGTCAGGAAAAATGTATGAGTAAATAGTTCATTATTTTCTTTAGGAATGTAATGAAGTAAAAGTAAAAGTAGTCAAAAATATAAATAGTAAAATAAAGTACAGATACCCCCCAAAACGACTTAAGTAGTACTTTCTAGTATTTTTACTTAAGTACTTTACACCACTGGGTGAGGGCAGTGTTCAGTGGAATGGTGATTGCATCGTCTGTGGATCTGTCGGAGTGGTAGGCAAATTGGAGAGGGTTGAGTGTGATGGGGAGGGGAGGGAGGAGGTGATGTGATCTTTGACTATATAGCCACTCGAAGCGCTTCATGATGACGGAAATGGAAATGAGTGTTACAGGTCGGTAGTCATTCCGTTCAGTTACTTTCCCTTTCCCATTGATGCATTGCACTTTGAATGAATCTCTCTGCTACTGAGTTGGGGTTCGTCTCAGTCGTCCACAGAGCAGGGAAAAGATCAATCGTTGCAGTTGACAGGCTATATATTATAGCTGCAAATGGTTACTACACAAATGGGTAAAGAGGGCCAAGGAGTTGAACACTTTTTTTTTGCCGCTGTAACACTCAGAAATAGATGGTAGTGCTGCTGATCAGTTTATCCGACCCCACCCGATTCCTCCACCTTTTATCCATCAGTCCCCCACCCTGACCTTTCAGATCCATGGCGTGAGAGCCCAACAGGGTATGGCGTTCCCATTTACTGTACATTGCTGTGATGATAATTGGCTCTGCAGGCCCTGTCATGCCCTGTCATTTTTAGACAATCACCAAACATGACCACAGTAAACTGAGCTATATCAAAGCTACAACGTTGGGGGTCAGTTTAATTCAGATTCTGCATCAAATGTATTGAGCAGCTAATAGCCATGCTGAAGCCCAGGGCTGCCTTTAAAGGTTAAAGGGCTGACGTTTATTTAATACTTCATTGCGTCGATTTATAGAGCGACACATGGTTGCCATGTCTCATCCTGTAGCATCAAATCATTGGGAATGATTACCTACGTTTATAATGTCACATAACAAGCACTCGCCACAGGGTATTACAACTTTAGAAGTGACGCTGATAGAACATGTACATTTCATCAAGTCATATTACATTGTCTAATAGACAGATACGATTTGCCACACAAGGCTACGCCGCTGTGCGTAGAATAAAGGGTTTAGGACATTTGGCCCTTATGTTTAGCGGGAACATTACTTCAGTGGATGTTTTAATGGTAGAGACACAGACCATATCACGTGCTGGATCACCCACAGTCATTCTTTATCTCCTGATACTTTTAAAACCAATTTGATTCCAAGGAATAGTTGGAGCTCTTTACTGTGATGCACATTCAAACAAAAAAATATAGAGTCCTGTAGGTGTATTATCATAAAGGGGCTGTGCAGTCAAAAACTTCATTTCCTGTCCAAAAAAAAATTCTCCCACACTATGTCGAAATAACACTCTGAAATTATGAAAATTATGATAAATTATGATAGAGCTTTTAGAAAAAAATGCCTGGAGTTTTTGGCCCACAGCATGACATCATAATCAGATCTGATTATTTTGAACAATAACCAGTCATCTTTTATTTGCATTTATACAATGGGTGGGGTCTAATCCTGAATGCTGATTGGTTAAAACCGCATTCCAGACGGTGTCTATTCCTCAAGTTACCACAGGTTAAATCTATTATGTAAAAATGCCTATTTACTCTGTTCCATCTGACTGTGCAAATCCACTGTCTCATCAGCCCAACCATTTATTTATAAACTTGATCTCCACTATAAAAAGCATCTAGAGATTATCTAACATTTCTTTCAGATTAAGATTTAGTTTTCAACTGCAGAGATTTGCATTAACCTTGCTGTCTGTCTCTCCGACATTTGCAACATTGTTTCAATATTCAAATTCGATCTCCAGCTGTCGCATAGTAATGAACATGTCGGGAGTCGGGATGAGACAGACAAGGAGGCAGCCTTTCTCAGCCAGTTGAAATCATGAATCAGCATAATTTTTATGGATATATACAAAGAAATGTCAATTGAAAAAAGGTAAAACGAAACGAAATGCAGCTAGTTTGAAGTCTTTCCAGCTTCAGTTTGAAGTTATTGTGTTAGCTGTGTTGTTGACTAGCTCCTCTGAACAATAGTGTCCTAATGAGAGAGCACATTTTCTATGCAAGGCAAAATCGTGCCTCATTAGCTCATTGTTATGGATGTATCCAAATAAATGTCACTAGAAACAGCTTAAACAAATGTAAATGCAGCTACTGTTGTTAGGCCCTCGACGACTAACAACACCCATGTCAACATATCCTCTAAACACCGGCTTCTCTGGTATTATCACTTAAATGTGTCCTCCTACTTTGAAAAGGGGTGTCAAACAAATTTTGCCCCGGGGGCCTCATTCAGTCTTCAATGAGATCTAGCATCCCGGAGTCGCCTCTTCACTGTTGACGTTGAGACTGGTGTTTTGCGGGTAATATTTAATGAAGCTGCCAGTTAAGGACTTGTGAGGCGTCTGTTTCTCAAACTAGACATTTTAATATACTTGTCGTCTTGCTCAGTTGTGCACCGGGGCCTCCCACTCCTCTTTCTATTCTGGTTAGAGCCAGTTTGTGCTGTTCTGTGAAGGGAGTAGTACACAGTGTTGTACGAGATCTTCAATTTCTTGGCAATTTCTCGCATGGAATAGCCTTCCTTTCTCAGAACCAGAATAGACTTAAGAGTTTCAGAAGAAAGGTCTTTGTTTCTGGCCATTTTGAGCCTGTAATCGAACCCACAAATGCTGATGCTCCAGATACTCAACTAGTCTAAAGAAGGCCAGTTTTATTGCTTCTTTAATCAGAACAACAGTTTCAGCTGTGCTAACATAATTGCAATTTTTTTTTTCTAATGATAAATTATTCTTTAAAATGATAAACTTGGATTAGCTAACACAACGTGCCATTGGAACACAGGAGTGATGATTGCTGATAATGGGCCTCTGTACGCCTATGTAGATATTCCATTTAAAAAATCAGCCGTTTCCAGCTACAATAGTCATTTACAACATTAACAATGTCTACACTGTATTTCTGATCAATTTGATGTTATTTTAATGGACAAAAAAATGTGCTTTTCTTTCAAAAACAAGGGCATTTCTAAGTGACCCCAAACTTTTGAACGGTAATGTATATACAGTGCATTCGGAAAGTATTCAGACCCCTTCTTTTTTCGCACATTTTGTTACGTTACAAGCCTTATTCTTAAAAGGATGAAATCATTTTTTACCCTGAGGTTGAAGGAATTGTATGTAGAGCTGTGAGACAGGATTGTGTCGAGGCACAGATCTGGGGAAGGGTACCAAACATGTCTGCAGCTTAAAAGTTTTTGCTTTGCTATTATGGGGAATTGAAGAGGACATTGAAGAGGAAAAAAACAATTTAATCAATTTTAGAATAAAGTTGTAACGTAACAAAATGTGGAAAAAGTCAAGGGGTCTGAATACTTTCCGAATGCTGGTCGAGATAATCCTATCAGCCAATCAGGGCACTGTGTATAAATATATTTACATTTGTATCAACACGCCCACACAATCAGACTGAGCGTTTCAATGGCAAAAGAAGGCTCTGGGAAACAAATGATACAAAATATATTTTGGAGTCATTTTCATGAAATAAACCCACACAGTGATTTATTAGACATACAGTGATTATTTAAACATATAATTAAAAAGACTTAACGGGGGCTTTAATATTTCAGTATTGGGTGCATATACATGATTATTCGACTGAACATATAACATAACACTGTTCTGTTCTGTTCTGTTTTGCCTTTTACCATGCTCTCAATTCTGATCTCCCCCTACTGAGAGATGAAAACTGCTGCAATTACAGGTTATCTATGGGGAATTTGTGATAATGGATGCTTTTGAAATCAGCTATTATTAACAATAACATATTAGGTTCTCATCATAGTTCGTGTGTGTTTTTTATTCTTACTTTGATTTTGTATTCTATGTTCTATTATTATCTCTATTATTATTATTATTATTATTATTATTATTATTATCACTGCATTGTTGGAAAGAGCTCTCAAGGTAAGAATTTCCCTGTACTGTTTTACACCTGTCGTATCCTGTGCACGTGGCGAATAATCTTAGAAATGTGAAACTAGGTCTTTCTTCAGGCTTATTCATGCCCAAAATTGCACCGCAATCATGCTGTTATGGTACAACTTTCAGTTACCTGTGTTCCATTATCAAGAAAGTGAGTGATGGATGGATTCATATGCTTTACTCATAAAATGAAGAACCAGCAGTGATGGAACAAATAAGACATCATACTGTAATCATACTGCATTATAGTCAAATGATCATGCAACACCATATCACATTTAGAGGGAGATAAAATGCCTTTCTCCACAGGCTCTGGGCACTTTAGCAGCATTACCAATTTAATTAACGGTACTTTCTAAATATCTTCTCTGCGTGATTAATTTCTTTTTTCTTCCATTTTCATTATTTTAATGGTCTCGTTTTAAGCATAAGACATTGTGCGTTGTGAGAGTATATCTGGTGCCATCATATATTTTCATGCCTTCCTGCTAATTTTAGATGGCAGCACGATTTTTTTTGGGGGGGGGGGAGAAATTGAAATGTTTGTTCATAAGGGGTCAGAGCAATCCAGCGATGTTACGGTATTGCCCAGTTTTTAGGACCATGAAGTTAGACAAATGTGGAAACACCTCATTGAGATGTCCCGTGTCAGCTTGTTCCTGCTCTTGGTTAATTGGAGGAATGGTTACACGTAATCCCAAAGGCTGTTGTAGTTTCTGAGAAGAGAGACTCTGGGGATTCTGGACACGTTTTGAACCTACCCTTCAATGTACCTTCACTAGTCACAAAAGGAAGACAATGGGGACTCCTTAGAAACAATAACAACGTTAAGAAGAGATGACAATATTAATAAGTATGTAGTAAGATACACGCATCAATATCATTGCATCTACTTTTGTTGTGTCGAGATGGATTCCTGTCACATGAGACCATAGCCACATGACACAACAAACAGTCAAGAACCCAAGCAAATAGGTCAGGACAGCCTCACAAATGCATTGCAATATGCTCATTTTCAAGGTATCCCTATTGGAAACCAAATATAGATCTGTTCGAAGTAACATTATAGTGAACAACACATTAGACAATAATAATTAGACAATAACACAGCTGCTCTCACCATTCAAATTTGATCACCCAAAAGAAGCAGGGAATCTTTTAAACACAGTGTGTGTTTGTGGAGATGGGGGATGAGTCATCAGCGGGGCTGTCGTGATTCATCTGATCCTTCCGTCCGATTTGTTCCACCTCAACCCTTCCAGCTGGTCTGTCTTGTTTCCTTCTTTTCACAACGGCTGTCATCGTCCCAGAGTCACACAAACACTTACAGGCGCACACTCCCGTTCATCCCTGCCTGATGACCATAGCTATCACCGACGGAGGCCAAGTGGATATTAATAATATTAGTACTATTATTATTCCATTCAGTGACAGTACACATGAGCGTGACTTACGCTTTGTATGAGGTGACCGTGCATTGGTTCAGAGGCTGCTGAACACACCACAGGACCAGATAACACTTTCAGACATAATTAGGTGGATTAAAATGTGCAATGCGGACCTTAGACTCCTGAGGCCTTAATATGAGTACGGTTGCAGGATTCTTCCATGGCCTTTCTGCTCCCAGCTTTCTGCCAGCAGTGACCCTCTGACCCTGTGTTAGACACAGCAGAGCTCAGATCACAGGACCTCTATTCTGTAGCCTAGGCCTGGCTCGTAATCGAATTAGTGTATCTGAATGGTTCCAGAGAGGAAGAGACGAGGAACGGCTAGCACAAAGGACCTCTGGTGGCCGCTGTCATACTGGAGCCCCGCTCGCCGCTCCTCTGTCTCCTCACATCAGTCACGTGCTGCAGCCAAACGCCTAACGACCAGGATGCGCCACATCGCACATTGCCCCTCTGCTATCCCCTCCAAAGATGAGCCTCCGCCTGACCAGAATAGAAACCATGTTTGGAGATATGAAGGGGTGAGGGTGGCAGTGGGGGGGGGGGGGGGGATCGTAGGATATATAAACAGATAGGGTTTATTCTAAAAGCATTACTCCACCCTTGGCCTGTATACTCCAGTCATCAGTAACAGTGACCTCTCTTCTGTCACCTCTGGCAGTCAAGCTGTCCTCCAGACCCACTGCACTTCATGAGTACTCTCCCCTGGGCCCTTCTCTCTCTCTCACTGCTCATGGTGTCGTTGGAATATACATCAGCTTGTTTATTTTCCCTCTCCGCATCTCACAATGTGTGTATGTTTTGTGCAGTTTGTTGTCACAGAGGCTTGTACACCTAGCGTGCAAGTAACAAAACATTGCCCACTTTTCCATACTGAAAGTTTATCTTCTGAGAATAACAGCTGCATTGTCTGTCACAGTGGAGAGAGGATTTACATGATAATGATAAGAGCAGAAATATTAGCTGCATTCAATCATTCCTGCATTTTGCAACATTAATGAGTTTCTACTACTGTCCCTGGCTCCCTGCAATCATAGATATGTAACAATAAGCTTCAACAATTTATTGCATGTTGTAAATACTGTAATGTGAGTGGGATTGAATGGAGCCCAATGCCATCACATTGGACCAATTGTCTGATTCAAAAATATAAAACTAATTTAAAATAGTGTCTAGACGAGTGCAGTTCCATAAAATGTAATGCGCATGAACGTTGTGTAATTCATTTTAAACCTAACATCGTTAGAAGAGCCGTCATCAACTAACGCCAGCTTTAGCTCCTCTGCCCACTTGCACAGCTGTAGTGTTTTGAATTGAGTAACCTTTACTGTTTCCATGGAAACTGGGAGTCCAAGGCCCTGAATATCAGACATAAGGACACATGAGCATCTACAGAGAGGCAATTCATCTCAGCATTTCAAGTAAACGTAATGGTCAACGATCCATATGTTGTTTCAACGAAAAGGCTCAATCAAGAAGCACTTCAAGCACTATTGACAATCCAAACAAAAATGTTTGGCTTCCAAATGGATAAGGGAGGATATTGGATATACGGAAAACAACTGAACTCCAACTGTTTCAGGTGGAGATGAGTAATACGCTCAACTCGAACCCATTGTATCACCCCTATAAAAGTACACCAATAAACCTGTAGGGGGAGCTGTCACTGTATTAGTTCCCTCAAAAAAATATTCCAGCTTGGAAAAAGGCCAGGAGTGCATCCCCACCTTGAGGGGCTACAAAAATCCTCAGCCTTCAGTATAACGCAACTGTAATAGTTTCCTCCTTAAACATACATGTGTAAATGTATTTTTAGCACTGTCTCTGTGCACTGTGTGCCTGTAGAAATTGTACGTAAAGGAAGTTTGCTGACCTAAATGTTGTCTTAATAACTCATTAATAATAATGATATTTTGGGATTATTGAGCAGCTACTATTTAAACCAGCCTGGGCTGCATTATGTGGTTGATATTACAGCATCTTGCACCATCCCTGGACATGTTACATTTCCTTTAGGACAAACTCCTTCAGAGTGATATTTAGCCACTGAATTTCCATGAATAAAAAGTGGAAATCCTAAGGTAACTGGTGACACTGGTGAATCAATGTACATTGCTAGTTGAATAAGAGGTGAAAGGTTTTTTTCATTTTCTTAGGTTTTAATAATGAATTTCATCCTCCAGATATCATTATCAAGCTCTACTGAAATGTATTCTTAGGCAATCGGTAGGATGGCTGGACGTGATATTTTCAATCACTCTACAAATGACTGTGTCCCTGGGACATAAGGTTTCATTTAAAGTTTTAATGATGTTACACTCAGTAAATCAATGGTTCCCACATGGGATTCAGTAAGGTTGCGCAACCAGGAGACCGCCTACATCTGTGCATCAGCTGCTTTCAGAGATGTGGTAGTGAACAATGCAAAATACAATTTAAGAAAATACACTGAGTGTACAAAACAATAATTTCCACAGTGGTGTCAAGTTAGCTGGATATACTTTGGGTGGTGGACCATTCCATTCATGATACACAAGGGAAACTGTTGAACATGAAAAACCCAGCAGTATTGCAGTTCTTGACACAAACCAGTGCGCATGTCGTATTCTACCATGCCCCGTTCAAAGGCACTTCAATCTTTTGTCTCGCCAATTCACACTCTAAATTGCACACATACACAATCCATGTCTCAATTGTCTCAAGTCTTAAAAATCCTTCTGTAACCTGTCTTCTACCCTTCATCTACACTGATCGAAGTGGATTTAACAAGGGACATCAATAAGGGATCATTATTTCACCTTAATTCACCTGGTCAGTCTATGTCATGTGTATAATGGCTCTCGAAGCCACACAAATACTGCAGAGGGTAAAGATGACAGCAGCCCTGTGAGCTTTGAGGTGTGTTTGTGGAGCAGTTTGGGATTAGCCCTGAGTATCACTTCTTCTCTTTATTAGAAAAACTCTCTTCAAAATATTGTAACTTTTTTAACATGAACCTATAATGATTCTTGAAACTGAAGACAAGCTAATAGAATAAAATATAAAAGTGTGTGGTTCGTCGGACGGGTCACAGTGTCTCCCGACCCCTCCTGTCGCAGCCTCCAGTATATATGCTGCAATAGTTTATGTGTCGGGGGGCTAGGGTCAGTCTGTTATATCTGGAGTATTTCTCCTGTCTTATCCTGTGTGAATTTAAGTATGCTCCCTCTAATTCTCTCTCTCTCTCTTTCTCTCTTATCTCTCTTCTCTCGGAGGACCTGAGCCCTAGGACCATGCCTCAGGACTACCTGGCCTGATGACTCCTTGCTGTCCCCAGTCCACCTGGTCGTGCTGCTGCTCCAGTTTCAACTGTTCTCCCTGCGGCTATGGAACCCTAACCTGCTCACCAGACGTGCTACCTTGTCCCGGACCTGCTGTTTTCGACTTTCTCTCTCTACCGCACCTACTGTCTCTAACTCTGAATGATCGGCTATGAAAAGCCAACTGACATTTACTCCTGAGGTGCTGACCTGTTGCACCCTCTACAACCACTGTGATTATTATTATCTGACCCTGCTGGTCGTCTATGAAAGTTTGAACATCTTGGCCATGTACTCTTATAATCTGGCACAGCCAGAAGAGGACTGGCCACCCCTCAGAGCCTGGTTCCGCTCTAGGTTTCTTCCTAGGTTCCTGCCTTTCTAGGGAGTTTTTCCTAGCCACCGTGCTTCTACATCTGCATTGCTTGCTGTTTGAGGTTTTAGGCTGGGTTTCTGCATAGCACTTTGTGACATCGGCTGATGTAAGAAGGGCTTTATAAATACATTTGATTGATTGATTGATTGTGGTTGTGACAAAATGTAAAAATCAGCCAGACAGATTCCCAACTTTATAGTTGGCCTGTGCACAAATGATGTCATACTGAAGATCTATTACAAACCAATTTGTCATGGACGTTAGTCATTAGATCAGGTCTGCATGGCTATGAGGAGAATTGACAAGCATTGTGGTTTATCATTGTGGTTATATCCCACCCTGCAATGCCACGTCATATTAGTACGGGACCATGTCCACAATGACTCACTGTATTCTAGCTCTGGGGATCTAAATCTACTATGATGATTGACCATTGATTCAATAAGCAAGTAAAAAGTATGAAATCATCAATTATAAGCCCGTCTTTCCAAATGATTTAATGGATTGGAGATTTATCGAGACCACTGTGACACCCATTGCCTTGTTTTGTCACATTGTGGTTTCTGAATAAGACATATTATAGTACATTGAATGTAATGTGAAATGTTTAAGCCTCCGCACCTACAAGTTCACATCGCTAGTATGATGAAAAGAGGTTGGTGTGGAGCCCAGTGGAGAGAAAGTACCCTCGAAGTTTCTAGACTGTAATGTGACCATAGCGATGAAAGAAACGCAGGAGTGAAAGAAAACACCAGAAATATCATATGTTCTGTTTCAAAAGCACATGGTTGTTATAACTGTAAGTTACAGTTCGGTACAGTAGGTACCTTACTGTGATTGTTTTCAATTGAAATGGTCAAAAATAAATGAAAATAGCTCTTAGCCAAATACAATATCTCAGGCAAGAATTTTGCTATGACTGTTTGGGAGTGGACTGAGAGAGGGGCCTAATTGGAGGAGCCTAATGGGAGGGATGTGTAACCTTAAAACTAGCTGCCTTTGGCAGAGAGGAGGGCAAACTCTCTTTGTTACTGGTCTTTTTTAACTTACAAGCTGAAATTTCAGGCAGTCTTTTCAAACAGTCCTTACATTAAAAGCGCATTAATTTTCACAATATCATTCCAACCAATGTGGAAATATATATGAAACCACCTTCCCTTCTACATATTTTCAAGATGTGACAAACAGCACAGTAGAGCCATTGTCACGGCTGTCTGAAGGATCGGACCAAAACGCAGCGTGTTCGTAGTTCCACATCTTTATTTACTGTGAAACTGAATGCTATGCACTAAACACTAGAAATAACAAAACAACAACCGTAACGCAGCGCAGGCAACAAACACTACTCAAAGATTAACAACCCACACATGGAAAACAGGCTACCTAAGTATGGCTTCCAATCAGAGACAACGATAGACAGCTGCCTCTGATTGGAAACCATAGAAAAGGCCAACGCATAGAAAAGGAAAACATAGAAATAGAAATCTAGAAACCCCACAGTGAAACAGAAACCCCAAAACACACCCAAAACACCCCCCTGTCACGACCTGACCACTCTACTATGGAAAAATGACCTCTTACAAGGGTCAGGACGTGACAGCCATATCCTGAGACAGTGTTTTTTAAACGTTTAAAAAAAAAATGAAATTAGCAGATAGATTTGGAGAATATTCATCAAAATAACAATATTATGTTATTGTCCTGTTTTGCATGACAGCAATCAAGTTTTCAAGATATATAACTTTCAAAATACACACATACAGCCGGTATGATGGATTTTGCATCATATGATGCTGAGTTTTGCGTCATATAATGCCGCGTTTTGCATCATATGAGGCAAAATGAATTATACCAGCTGTGTCTGTATTTTGAAAGTTATATATCTTGAAAACCTTACTGTTGACATGCAAATCATTTTGGGACTATATCAACAATGGACTAATGAAACAAATAACAAAATATTGTTTATGGGTGGAATTTTCCTTTAAATGAAACTGATACTCATTGTAAGCCATGCATGGCTTTTCATTGGAGGTAGACAAAGTAATTGCCTGTTCCATTTTTGTGGCAGAGCTGTGATGAGTTGGTTATACTTTTGTATTGAGCATACATCTCCATACACCTTTGTTAATTGCTTGTGTGACATGATTTTGCTGGTCTTATTTACAATGGCATTCATAAACATGATACCTTCATTGAGACACAATGTTTAAGACATTGAGACACAGTGTTTGAGACATTGAGACACAGTGTTTGAGACTCAGTGTTTGAATCTCCAGCAAATAGAGATGTGTCTCTGACATTTAGCTCAGAGATGATTTAAAACAGAACTGACCCGCTCTACTGGAAAAGACCAAGACCGGCAGGCATCATGTGAGATCATTGTCTATCTAATCCACCCCCAGCAATTTACTCATCAGAAATGAGGTTATATTGGGACCAGTCGTGTTTACAACAAGGATGCTGCTAAAGGTCTGATCTGACTTGTGGAAATGTGTGTCTGCAAAGGCAGAGTTTCAGGAGAGGAGTGCTGTGGTCAGGTCAGGCCTAACATTACACTTCAGACCTGGTTTGGGTGGGCTGTTGAGGTTAGCCGTATGTGTCAGCATCACACCTCAGTCCCACTCATGTTCCAGTGCAGGTGGATTAAATCTGTACTGTAGCATAGGATTAATATAGTTTGCGGATGGTGAGGGTGGGCTTCAGGGGGAAGTCATCGTCATTGCAGACTGAACTGTTTCTTCTCATGGAAACAGTAAGTAGGCACCTGCAAGTAAACTGGGCATCACTGTATAGGGGAGAGTTGGGTAAGTTGAGCCAAAGGGGTAAATTGAGCCACCCTTTTTTCTTGGAAACCATATACAAAATGTATCAATGGACAAAATATTTAATAAGAGCTCATCATTTCATGGAGTCTGTGAAGGAAGAAGCCACATGGAAAAAACGGTAAGCAAGTTAGGTGTCACGAATTATGCCGAAGTCGATGCCCCTCTTTGTTGGGGTGGTGCTCGGCGGTCGACGTCACCGGTCTTCTAGCCATCATTGATCCATTTTTCATTTTCCATTGGTTTTGTCTTGTCTTCCTACACACCTGGTTCCAATCCCATTCATTGCATGTTGTGTATTTACCCTCTGTTTCCCTCATGTCCTTGTCAGAGATTGTTTGTTGTTATGTACTCGTGGATTTGTATTGGTGCGCGACGGGTTATTTTACCCATGTTATTTTATTTATGTACGTTGGTTTTTGGAGTTTGTTTTATTTTAATTAAACTACTCCAGTTACACCAAGTTGGTTTCTCCTGCGCCTGACTTCCCTGCCACCTACACACACGATGTCACGTCCTGACCAGTAAAGGGGTTATTTGTTATTGTAGTTTGGTCAGGACGTGGCAGGGGGGTGTTTGTTTTATGTGGTTCGGGGTTTGTTGGGATATGTGTTTATGTAGAGGGGTGTTTGTTTAGAGTATTCCGGGGTTTTTGGTTATGTTCTATGTTTTGTATTTCTATGCTCTGTCTATGTTGTGTATTTCTTTGTGTTGGCCTGGTACGGCTCTCAATCAGGAACAGCTGTACATCACCCCTCATAGCCTGGTTCCTCTCTAGGTTTCTTCCTAGGTTTTTGCCTTTCTAGGGAGTTTTTCCTAGGGAGTTTTTCCTAGCCACTGTGCTTCTTTCACCTGCATTGCTTTCACCTGCTTGCTGTTTGGGGTTTTAGGCTGGGTTTCTGTACAGCACTTTGAGATATCAGCTGATGTACGAAGGGCTATATAAATACATTTAATTTGATTTACATCGTTGTTGCTGATTGGGAGTCATACTTAGGTAGCCCTGCTTTCACCTGTCATTTGTGGGAAGTTGTTTTTGCACTGCTAGGGTTAGCCTGCATTACCGTTTGTTTTCTTGTTTTGTTTCATTAAGTGTTCTAATAAAAGTTAATATGGGCACTCAACCCGCTGCGCCTTGGTCCACTATATACGACGACCGTTACACACGACATTGACATTAGGTCCAAAAAACTGATTTTCACAAAGCCAAATGAATTTGTGTTAAAGGTTTCATGATGCGTGTATGTATCTAAACCAACATTGATAATTTTAAGATTGTTCAATACATCAGTTGGGATCTCTATAAGTTTCAATATGAGGTCCTAAACCTAGTATGAAAGTGCATGATTGCATCTGTGTGGGCTAATATAGTAGAATGTAAAAAATGAGTTTAACTTAGGCAAGTCAGTTAAAACCTCTCTGGGATATGTGGGACGCTAGCGTCCCACCTCAACAACAGCCAGTGAAATTGCAGGGCGCCAAATTCAAAACAACAGAAATCTCATAATTAAAATTCCTCAAACATATAAGTATTATACACCATTTTAAAGCTTAACTTCATGTTAATCCAGCCACAGTGTCTGATTTCAAAAAGGCTTTACGGCGAAAGCATACCATATGATTATGTTAGGTCAGCGCCTAGTCACAAAAAAAACATACAGCCATCTTCCAGCCAAAGAGAGGAGTCACAAAAAGCAGAAATAGAGATAAAATTAACCACTAACCTTTGATGATCTTCATCAGATGGCACTCATAGGACTCAATGTTACACAATACATGTATGTTTTGTTCGATAAAGTTCATATTTATATCCAAAAATCTCAGTTTACATTGGCGCGTTATGTTCAGTAATGTTTTGCCTCCAAAACATCCAGTGATTTTGCAGGGAGCCACATCAATTTACAGAAATACTCATCATAAACGTTGATATAAGATACAAGTGTTTTACATAAAATTAAAGATACACTTCTCCTTAATGCAACCGCTGTGTCAGATTTCAAAAAAGCTTTATGGCAAAAGCACACCATGCGATAATCTGAGTACAGCGCTCAGACACCAAAACAAGCCATACAGATTCCCGCCATGTTGTGGAGTCAACAAAAGTCAGAAATAGCATTATAAATATTCACTTACCGGCTGCGCGCGTGACTCAGCTCATGGCATTTTTCCAGACACCTGGTTCAAATAGCTCTTATTCTCTCCCCATTCACAGTAGAAGCCTGAAACAATGTTCTAAAGGCTGTTGACATCTAGTAGAAGCCTTAGGAAGTGCAATATGACCCCACAGACACTGTATTTTGGATAGGCAATCACTTGAAAAACTACAAACTTCAGATTTCCCACTTCCTGGTTGGATTTTCCTGTTATACTCACAGACATCATTCAAACAGTTTTAGAAACTTCAAAGTGTTTTCTATCCAAATCTACTAATGATATGCATATCCTAGCTTCTGGGTCTGAGTAGCAGGCAGTTTACTCTGGGCACCTTATTCATCCAAGCTACTCAATACTGCCCCCAGATCCCAAAGAAGCTTTAGAACAAATTCTTATTTACAATAACAGCCTACCGGGGAGCAGTCAGTTAACTGCCTTGTTCAAGGGCAGAACAACAGATTTTTAACATGTCGGCTCGGGGATTCAATCCAGCAAACTTTCAGTTACTGGCCCAATGCTCTAACCACTAGGCTACCTGCTGCCGCCAATGGCAAGGCATTATCATTGGGATATGAGGTAACAACAGGGCCTGGGCTATGTTAAAAGTGTTTTTTTTAAGTACAAAGTGTTTGTTAGGTGTTAAGCATGTGTAAAAATATGCTTAAAAAGAAAGTGATTATGAATGTGTTTGGGAAATAATGATTCACATTTTTAAAAAGGTAGTGGTAATATTTCATTCAGTACATACATTTGTAGGCAGCTTATCTTACCCTGTCCCACAGCTCAACTTACCCCATACCCAGGGTAAGTTGTGCCAAGAGACACCTTTTTTTTGGACATGCTATGTTTCTAAAACTGTAATGTTGTCAAGTGTCAGTGTGCAGCGGGTAGGACGGAGTCAGGCGCAGGACACAGAACTGAGTAAAAAAATGTACTTTACTCGAATAAACCACAAAATAATTCCACGCAGGGAAAATACTCCAGCTCACAGAAAATAGCGAACACTTAACAACGAACAAACACGCACAAAACCATGTGGGAACCAGAGGGTTAAATAGGGAATAAATAATAATGTAATTGAAACCAGGTTTGAACAATCAAGACAAAACAAATGGACAATGAAACGTAGATCGGTGGCGGCTAGAAAGCCGGTGACGTCGACCGCCGAACGCCGCCCGAACAAGGAGAGGCACCAACTTCGGCGGAAGTCGTGACAAATGTTTACATAAATTCTGATTATTTCCAGGGATACACAACATCTAGTAATATATGTAGATATCTGTATTATAAAGAATACTATATTTCCCTTGACAGAGTGATGCTGAATCTAATTTTTGTTTTGCTAAACTCTCCCTTACAGTTCAAAGACCAGTGGTGCTGTTTTTGGCCAACAAAGGCTACATCTATTGTGTTGCCATGTCCAAACTCACTGATATTCTATACATATTACACACAAGTTTACAACTTGACTAGAATAATCCTATTTAGAAGTGATTTTAGAGACTTTCATATCCAATACACTATGTGACATAGTAAATACAGATGTATGTACTGTCGTTTGCTTTTCTTTATTGGGTCTCATAGAATAGATAGAATTTGGAAAGTTCTATCTCTGTCAGTACTGTATAACTTCATGTCCTTATGCTTTGCGGGGGTCATCTAAGACAACTATTCAAGAGAGTTCAAGAGGAGTCCACCGTTTCTCCCTGATCATACAGAATAAAGGCATCCTGTAAATGTAGGCCACATTATCTAAGGATTAAAGACTTTTATCTTAGTGTGAAACTGCGATTGAGCTTCAAAACCCACATGAGCTTGTTCAGAATGCAGAAAAAGAAGTAGGAAGTATACACATGACAACGCCATTCATCCAAAAACAAAAAGCCCACACACATGCTGTGTACTCGCTATATGGAAACACTATACAGATATTTACAGTTTGTCTATTCTTGTCATTACATGAGAAATAATTCAAGTTAAACCACAACTGTTTTACCCGGAGCAGCGTCACTTGCCTTGTGTTTTCCCCCCCTCTGAACAGCCCCTGTCACAGTTTACAAACTCAGTAGAAAACCTCGGGGGGCTAAATGTGTCAGTCAACCACAAAAATAACAGGATGATAGGGTCTTAAAATAGAGCATTTAACAAAAAGGTCTATTATTCAACAATCTTTGAGAGATATTTACAGAACTGCTTTGGTCGTGTACTTGGCTACCCTTTGGCATGTGTTTTGCATAACGTGACAGTCATGTATATTCTATAATTTTCACGCTTTATTTTTCAGCTTTTGTGTGAATTCTTCGTGCCATGCGAAGTGATTGTTACAATTAAGTTTGTGAAAGGCCTCTCAGAGCCAGGGGGAAGGAGAGAATCCGCCTGTGTTTCTATAATAGGAGATGCTTCCGGAGGTATGGGGGGTGGAGGAATATAAGAATGATACTAGACAGACCAGCCTAGTAGCTGGGCGAGTTCAACCGTCTGCATGCCAGAAAGGACCAAATGCTAGCTAGAGTGAGCACACACACACACACACACACACACACTGCATTCTTTCACTCTCTCCCTGTCAAAGTTCTCAGAGGAAAGACTGATCCCTATATATAGACCCAGTGACCAACACAGAGCTGGCCATCGGTAGTAAAGCGTATTATCACTGAATGCATGGAAAGAAAAGAAATGAAAAGTGAAGGAAGGTGAGGCTAACATTTTTAAGACTGATATCATTTTACCTCTGAAAGGAGGTCAATTGTAGCTGGGAACTGAGTGTCTATTGCTGCCTTCCTCACCCCTTCTATGCACCCATTTGCCTTCCTCTGATGGAGAACAAACCCTGGCCTCTCATCTGGGCATGGCACACATGAGAACTGCAAAACTCTGATAACTGAGTGATCACTCATCTATTAACAAACCTTACAGCTATTATAGTCAGTGCACAGTCATAATTTGATACAATGGCATAGCCAGGAATAATAATGGCAAACCTTATTGAAAATGAAATAGGAAACATGTAAATATGAATGTGAGTATTCATATTTGAGTATGCAAACACTGACATAATATAGATGGAAATCAAGGAGATCCTTATTCAAGTGATACATGCGGACCTTATAAATAAATAACCATGTGTAGTTCTAGAACTGTGTAGAAGGCTAGTGTTTACATCTAGGTGCAGCGTTGTGTTATGCTGGCGATTAATCAGTCCCGGCCTGGGGGGAACTGCTGTAAAGTAGAGACCCTGACTGACCACAAGCCACTGGCTAACATACTGTATATACAGTAAACCCTGGTCTGTGTGATTCACTGAGGCAGCTCATCCACATTATGGCCTTCTTGATAGAGCTCCAGGACTCTCTCCCTCTTTAGTAATTCACATGGTCTTTACTGGGTCTGTGTGATGATAAACAATGTGGAGGTATTTCTTTCTTTATGTGAATAGCACTCATCCAGTCAGACTGAATAGGACCAGTAAGAATCAGACATCCCCTGAATAGGACCAGTAATAATCAGACATCCCCTGAATAGGACCAGTAAGAATCAGACATCCCCTGAATAGGACCAGTAATAATCAGACATCCCCTAAATAGGACCAGTAATAATCAGACCTCCCATGAATAGGATCAGTAATAATCAGACATCCCCTGAATAGGACCAGTAATAATCAGACATCCCCTGAATAGGACCAGTAATAATCAGACATCCCATGAATAGGATCAGTAATAATCAGACATCCCCTGAATAGGACCAGTAAGAATCAGACATCCCCTGAATAGGACCAGTAAGAATCAGACATCCCCTGAATAGGACCAGTAATAATCAGACATCCCATGAATAGGATCAGTAATAATCAGACATCCCCTGAATAGGACCAGTAAGAATCAGACATCCCCTGAATAGGACCAGGAAATAATCAGACATCCCCTGAATAGGACCAGTAATAATCAGACATCCCATGAATAGGATCAGTAATAATCAGACATCCCCTGAATAGGACCAGTAATAATCAGACATCCCATGAATAGGATCAGTAATAATCAGACATCCCCTGAATAGGACCAGTAATAATCAGACATCCCCTGAATAGGACCAGTAATAATCAGACATCCCCTGAATAGGACCAGTAATAATCAGACATCCCCTGAATAGGACCAGTAATAATCAGACATCCCCCTGAATAGGACCAGTAAGAATCAGACATCCCCTGAATGGACCAGTAATAATCAGACATCCCCTTAATAGGACCAGTAATAATCAGACATCCCTGAATAGGACCAGTAATAATCAGACCTCCTGAATAGGACCAGTAATAATCAGACATCCCCTGAATAGGACCAGTAATAATCAGACATCTCGTGAATAGGACCAGTAATAATCAGACATCCCCTAAATAGGACCAGTAATAATCAGATTGCTTTTGTCAAAGGGCTTTTCTGATCTTAACTTTGCGAATAATCGGTGAAATGTATATTTGACTTTTGAGTTCCCACTGTGTATTCTTTGCTAATAACAGATAAATCATTGACAACTCAGTATGAATAAAGAACACAAAACCTACAATTACATCCAAAGGCATGTCCATAATTCAATCAATAGAAATCTCAAATGAATTAACTGGAAGTCTATTAACTGTGTATTCTTTGCTAACAACAAATAAATAATTGACAACTCAGTATGAATAAAGAACACAAAACCTACAATTACATCCAAAGGCATGTCCATAATTCAATCAATAGAAATCTCAAATGAATTAACTGGAAATCTATTAATCTGATCCCGTTACAGTTTAGCAACCTCTCCTTCTTTCCAATATGTGGCTGTTTGTTTCCTTGAATAGTTGTCACAAGAATTTCACACAGACTACAAAAAATAAGGCAGAGAAATCACTTGGTCCGCATTGGGAGATTACATGTTGAGAAATAGAACTTTCAAGAGATGTGTAATCTGAAAGCTCAATTGTGATTGAAAGAGTGAAAGGAAGCTGTGTTTGTGAGAGTGAAAGGAAAAAGGCTGTGTTCACATTTGACTCTGGCCTGGCACCCCGCTGTGACATCATGGAGAGCAGGAAACATCACCACTTCCTGTTTTGTGAACTCTGGTACAGTAATCTAAAGAAGACATGTACAATTTTGAGATAAGATTATATGGGATGCAAAATGACCTCACACTGTGTATCTGCTTTCCTTTGTCACTTCTGTTCTCTTTGTAGCAGTGATCAATAATGTGTTATGCTTGCAATTATCCTTAATGATCATCATTGAGCGGGGAACTTATTTATGAGGGCTTATTTACGATGGGTTCAAAATAGATTTCCATTAAGGAAAATATCCTGAGTATACCACATGGATACTTTGGAGACTCCCTCACTATGGCAACCATTTGAAGTGATTATATAGGCCTATGTTCATTTATTACTTGCATAGTGAATCTACCTCAGCGCAAGCAATTTTAATGGGGATAGTTTCATAGCTGCCAACATGGTGACATCCTGTAGCTAAGCCAATGCAAACACACTACACACAGGTCTAGTCTGACTGATGTTCATGTGTTTTAGGTAGAACTGCAGAAGATGGACAATATATACAGTGCCTTCGGAAAGTATTCAGACCCCTTGACTTTTTCCACATTTTGTTACGTTAAAGCCGTATTCAAAAATTGAATAAAAAAAAAATCATCAGCAATCTACACACAATGTCAGAGCAAAAACCAAGCCATGAGGTCGAAGGACTGTTCCGTAGAGCTCCGAGACAGGATCGTGTCGAGGCACAGATCTGGGGAAGGGTATCCAAACATTTCTGCAGCATTGAAGGTCCTCAAGAACACAGTGGCCTCTATCATTCTTAAATGGAAGAAGTTTGGAACCCCCAAGGCTCTTCCTAGAGCTGGCCGCCCGACCAAACTGAGCAATCGGGGGAGAAGGGCCTTGGTCACTCTGACAGAGCTCTAGAGTTCCTCTGTCGTGATGGGAGAATCTTCCAGAAGGACAACCATCTCTGCAGCGCTCCACCAATCAGGCCATTATGGTAGAGTGGCCAGACGGAAGCCACTCCTCAGTAAAAGGCAAATGACAGTGCACTTGGAGTTTGCCCAAAGGAACCTAAAGACTCTCAGACCATGAGAAACAAGATTCTCTGGTCTGATGAAACCAATATTAAACATTTTGGCCTGAATGGCAAGCGTCACGTCTGGATAAAACCTGGCACCATCCCTATGGAGAAGCATGGTGGTGGCAGCATCATGCTGTGGGGATGTTTTTCAGCGGGAGGGACAGGGAGACTAGTCAGGATCGAGGCAAAGATGAACGGAGCAAAGTACAGAAAGATCCTTGATGAAAACATGCTCCAGAGTGCTCAGGACCTCAGACTGAGGCAAAGGTTCACCTTCCAACAGGACAACGACCACAAGCACACAGCCAAGACATCGCAGGTGTGGCTTCGGGACAAGTCTCTAAAAGTCCTTGAGTGGCCCAGCCAGAGCCCGATCGAACATCTCTGGAGAGACCTGAAAATAGCTGTGCAGCATTGCTCCCCATCCACCTGACAGAGCTTGAGAGGATCTACAGAGAAAAATAGGAGAAACTCCCCAAATACAGGTGTACCAAGCTTGTAGCGTCATACCCAAGAAGACTCGATGCTGTAACGTAACAAAATCTGTCTGTGAGTGTGCGTGCACAATGACAAAACCTGTGTTGGCCATGACACAACTATCACCTGTGTCATGTTGTAAAAACCTAAATAGTGACGGCAAGATGAGCTCAGCTGAGAGAGTGATGTGAAGACAGTACAAGCCTGTGCAGCAGAGATGAGGGGAGCACTCTCCCTTTCTCTCTCTCTCTCTCTCTCTCTTTCCCTCTCTCTCTCTCTTTCTCGCTCTCTCTCTCGCTCTCTCTCTCTCTCTCGCTCTCTCTCTCTCTCGCTCTCTCTCTCTCTCTCTTTCTTTCTCTCTCTCTCTCTCGCTCTCTCTCTCTCTCTCTTGCTCTCTCTCTCTCTCTCTTTCTCTCTCACTTTCAGTGAGGGACCAGGGATTAATTACATATCAGCTGCTGAGCAAGGAGAGAGTGGGAGTAAGGGTGTGAGGGGGGAGAAGAGGCGAGGGTAAGCCTGCAGTAGGGAGAAGCCCTGTCAGGGACGGAAGCATTCCTCTCTCTCTTATCTGCTGTACTGCGTGGGCCATGCCATGGGGGACACACACTGATGCTGAGGAGAGGAGAGGAGAGGAGAGGGAGAGGTTTCCCGCCTCCGCCAAACCACAAGAGGAAAATAGAACAATTTACTGGTAGATCACACCCTGTATGTATTTTATTTTTTATAACTATTAATATGGTGGATGACCTTCCGTTTTTTCCCATCTCTTATCTGAGATACTAGCCTGCATCATTTGACTTAATAGCTGCTTACTGTTCAGAAGACTATCACAAATCCATTGCATTGCCAAAAACACAGAACATTTACTCACATCTTTATTTGTTGTCTCCACAACAGAGAAAATTCAATCACTGAAAAAACATGAAGCATGAGATGGTCATACTGCGCAACTGTAATGACTGCTGTAATAACATTAGTTGTTGGTGCTGTAAGAAACAGTAGGCTATCACACAATATTTTCCCCTAGCCACCACAAGATAATTTAACAAAGTGACTACCGTAAAACTTCAATTAAACATCAAGTATCAAATAGCCGCCTGTCCCTTTTAATAGGGCACTGCATCTCAGTCCTAGAGGCGTCACTACAGACGCTGGTTTGATTCCAGGCTGTATCACAACTGGCCGCGATTGGGAGTCCCATAGGACGGCGCACAATTGGCCCAGCATCGGCCGGATTAGGCTTTGGCCGGGGTAGGCCGTCATTGTAAATAAGAATTTGTTCTTAACTGACTCGCCTAGTTAAATAAAGGTTAAATAAAATAATTAAATAATAGCCGGGCAATGGCAAAAGTTCAGCAAATAAACGCATATTTCAAATAAACTCGGGGTCGAAATGAAATGTTTATGAAGTTACCATGAATTACCATGAATTGTTTACTAGGTGTAGAGTTGCAATATGTACTTTTTTGGGTGACCTGAACCAAATTCACATAGAAATGTGGGTTATAGATCTTTCATTGTCATTGAAAACAAGTCTAAGAAGCGGCATGCTGTTAAGTTTAATTTTTGCATCTTTTACTTTTGGTTTTGTACACCAGCTTCAACCAGCTGAAAATACAATATTTCTGGTTATTGAAAAGATATTTCACAGTAGTTTAGATTGTACAATGATTATCTACTCTTATACATTGCTCGTTAATCCCAAAACTGAAATTAAGAGAATTATTCGAATTTGAACAACCAGGAAATGGTGGAGTGATTTCTGCATATTGCACCTTTAATGTTTGATTTGTTATGTTAACTCAAAAAAATTATGGCAATAATCCGTTTTTATGCCAGTAAGAAACTACTAGTCATTGGCTGGTGCTAACAGCTGAGAACTAGCGCAAAAACATTCAACAATTTAGGGAGTGGTAAAAGTAAGATTTGCCGAAAATGCACAGTCAATGAGGTGAATAATTAATTATTCAGTCAAGGAAAAGTTTTTTTTTTCTACTGTGACATTCCGGGGAGCCTTTATTAGTGCGCTAACATTTTTATGAGTCTAATAGTAAATACATGTCATTTAGCTGTAAAATGTATTACATTTTAATGTGGCATGTAGAAAACCAGTCATTATGCTTTTATCTGATTGTCTAACAAATTACTTCAAAACATTTGATGAATGCAAAGAGACATTTGTTACACACCCATAAGTGTTTTGACATTCGGTGATTGTCATTAGGCCTACTTCATTAGGCCTACTTCACAAAGGTGTCTATTAAGCCATGCTTCCCCAAAAATGTGAACAATAAAAAAAGAAATGAACGTAGCTATTTTTCTTCAATTCGCAAGGGTTAGTGCTATCCGGGATCCATTTTAATCCCTGGATTGAAACAGAGTCATAAAGTAGGACAAATGACATAACAACCTGTGATCTGTGCTCTCCAAAGCCAGTCACGTAGCAGCCTATCACACTGCGTAGCCGACTCACTGACCCAGGTAAACCTGCCAATCTCTCACTTCTTCTTTCTCATTTCATGAAGCACCATCAAAAATGTGATGGCATTATGTGACAGCTCCGTTTTGTCCTAGTTTACCATCGCTAATACGAAATCAAGAAAGTCTGCCAGAACTTCTGACCCAGATACGCAGATTGAAATAGGGAGCATGTTCAGTAATGTTATCACTGCGTCGGGGGGCTTTATTGCGCCTGTCTTGACTTTAGAGAACCCGCCACAGAGAACAGAACAGGCAGAACTGAACACATCTCTATTGGATCGATCACTCTTACTTGTGTGTTCAAATCAGAACATTTGACTAAATTATATAGCTAAACCTTGCAATAAAGTTTTCTCCTTGCGCTTTCTGGAATTCCTGCAGTGTTTGAGTCCCAAACGTGGGGCAACCCAGCGTCACTTTCTCACCTAACCAGAATATTGCTGTCTTTTAAAAATAGCTCCCGTAGCCTAGAGAGTGGCCGAGAAAGAGACTCCCCTGTATTGAATAAGAAACACCCCATGGGCAGCGGAGTTGGCTTTGGCCTGTATGTCCAATAGCGCAGAGAGCAAGCTTATGATCAAAGGTCTAGTGAAATAGCTTACAGTACAGTGACATTTTTTTGTGCAACCAACAAATCTTCCATAATGAACAGCGTCATGCAAGAGCATAGGGTATAGTTTGATTAGTGCCCAGAACACATGGTCTGCCCAAACCATCTTGCACAACGTCTCGCAAACAATCTTGCATTGAGGAGTGAGTCTTGTTCTGAAGAGATATTGAAATCTAGTGGAAGTAAGAATGTTTGCGGCCATTGAAATAAATGGACACTAATTGAATAAAGCTCAGATTGTCCCAAAAGTAACATAACAACGACGTCGTTATGTTACTTTCGGGACAATCTGAGCTTTATTCAATAATATATATATATATATGTGTGTGTGTGTATATGTGTATGTATATCGTACATATATATATGTATATGTAGGCTATATACATTCATTTCCACTCAACATCTTGTGCCAAAATTGTAATTGGGTGCAGACATTATAGTTATTGTCTCAAATAGTGCTGGATTTGAGCAGGTCTCGTACATTTATTGCCGAGCTTTGATCAGAATTACTACTGGAAACTCCTAATAAGAGCAAGGAAGTGGAAACCCACCGGAACCGGTTCGTGTGAAGGGACGACCTTATATGGCATGTCATAGCCGAGGTTTCCGGCAATGGCGTTGCGCTGCATAGATAGGAAAACTGCATTTATTCCGAAAACCACGTCAAAACAGCAGTGGCCGTCGCTTATTTCTATATGGAAACTACTTTTGTTATAATATGCACCGTGTGAAATATCAGATTTTTTTTGAATATTTGGATAAACAGTCTCCCGCTTTCCACATTTACTCTGACAAGCCTTCCGTGTACTCCACTGCGTTGCCTAAATATGGCTTTCCTCCATTCCTAATTTGGACATTTACGTCACGGCAAGAGGCTTTATAAAGCGGTGGAATCCTCAGCCTGGTGAAACAGTCCTCGCAGCCAAATAGAGCTCATGTCAATACGCTACAGAGCAGACAGCTCCATAGTAGGCAAGTTTAGAACTTATTCTAGCACACACCAAACACGTGAACTAAAAGACAAAAGGTTCATCAAAAGGGAAAACACAACAGCAACATATTTCTTAATTCTTGATCACAGTCACTCATCAGGATTATTAGAAACAAATATATGTTTTCATTCCTACCCTTCTGGAATGAATGAACCACAACATCATTTTTTGAAGACTGGGACCGTTTGCAAAGACGCCAAGTTGAAAGCAGCAAAGCCTTTGAGATCTTTCAGCATTGGATTCCTCTGACCATCTTCCTCAACAAGAGCAGTAGCAGCATCTTCAGAGTTCTCCTCACCAAGACAGCTGGTAATCTCCTCTCACCTGAGACAAGCAGGAGCAGCGTCTCCACCTCCAGCTACTCTGTCTCCAGACAGCCAGAACACCGGCAGCACCAGTACCATGGCTGCAGCCAAGACAGAGATGCTCCTCTCAGCCCTGCAGACATCAGACCCGCTAGGCTTCCCCTACTCTCCCATGGACAGCTACCCCAAGCTGGAGGAGCTGATGTTGCTCCACTCAGCAGGGACCACATTCCTGGCTGCCTCCACACCAGAAGGTGTAGGCTTTGGGACCGGGGAGCCAGAAGACTCATACGAACATCTGAATGGAGGTAAGGGCTGCTCTAACTGTGAACTCTTTATGGTTTCATTTCAGAAATATGCATGAAAATGTGCATAATCTATGAGGTTGCATTTGAGTTCTGACACAGTCTATGCAAAAAATATGAATATGTTAAGATGTTTGGATAAATTATAAATAGCTTTAAAAAGTGTTATTATTATTGTGCATAGAGCTGTACCGGTATTTGTCTTTTTTTGACGATTGGATGATTTAATTTTTGCAACAAAAAATGAATGAATATGTAGTATAGTTCTATGATTTAACTGATTGCGTATGAACCAGCAGGATTCTTCTGTGCTCAACCCCTGAATCCTAAAAAGTAGTGGGGGCTGCCATCTGCAGCAAATGTAAATGTGCTTTTACACGGCACCTGTTAAATGCTAATTGTTTGTTGTTGTTGTTGTTCTTTCAGATGCATTGCCTGACATCTCTATCGGCTGTGACAAGTCTCTCATCGACCAGACATACTCAACCCCTCGCCTGCCCTCCATCTCCTACACAGGGAGGTTCACCCTGGAGCCGGCAACCAGCTGCAGCAACAGCCTGTGGGCAGAGCCATTATACAGCCTGGTCAGTGGGCTGATAGGCATGTCCCAACAGCCCACCTCAGTTGCCCCGTGCTCCTCTGCTGCTCCGGTCAGCTCCTCCTCACACACCATGAGCTGCTCTGTCCAAATTGGTGATTCGAACCCCATCTACTCAGCTGCACCCACCTATTCTAGTGTTAGCCCTAACCTCTTCCCTGACTCTAACCAGTCCTTCCCCAGCCTGTCAAACACCTCAGTCCAGTACCCACCACCCACCTACGCCAGCAGCAAGACCTGCTCCTCCAACATGGCTCTGCCCATGATCCCAGACTACCTGTTCCCCCAGCAGCAGGATGAGATCAGCCTGCTTCCCCCTGACCAGAAGCCTTTCCAGTCTCAGAGCATCCAGCAGCAGCTCTCCCTCACACCCCTGTCCACCATCAAGGCTTTCGCCACGCAGACTGGCTCTCAGGATCGTAAAGGTTCCTACCAGTCTCCGCCGGTTAAGCCCAACCGCATGCGCAAGTACCCCAACCGCCAGTGCAAGACCCCGCCCCACGAGCGCCCCTACGCCTGCCCCGTGGAGACGTGCGACCGCCGTTTCTCCCGTTCAGACGAGCTGACACGCCACATCCGCATCCACACGGGCCAGAGACCCTTCCAGTGCCGCATCTGCATGCGCAACTTCAGCCGCAGCGATCACCTGACCACACACATCCGCACGCACACCGGCGAGAAGCCCTTCGCCTGCGACATCTGCGGCCGCAAGTTTGCCCGCAGTGATGAGCGCAAAAGGCACACCAAGATCCACCTGAGGCAGGCAAAGGACAGAAAGGTGGAGAAAGCAGGGCCCACCCCGCAGGCCATCCCCTCCCCAGTCTCAGGGTACTCCTCCCCCTCCACATCATACCCCTCTCCTAGCTCCTCTTACTCATCCCCAGTGCTGTCTTCATACCCCTCCCCAGCGCCCTCCTGCTATTCCTCCCCAGTGCACAGCTCTTATGGCTCCCCATCAGTCAACACCATGTACTCCTCAGCCTCCAGTACATTTCAGACACAGGTTTCCACCTCATACGGCTCCCCCACGAACATTTACATCTCCCAAGTGGGCACTCCTCAGTCAAAACTGCAGTCCACACTCTCTCCAAAAAACATTGATATCTGCTAAGGCTTTCATATCTTTAATGATCATTTATTTTTATTTTTGAAAAGAAGAAGGAAACAACATTGTTACCTTTTCAAATGCACTTTTACTCCCTCCGTGTCCATACAGCGATTAAAGATCATGAAACATGACAGAGAGAGACGACCGAGGATAAAAAGGGAACTGTTTCTCTTCAACTCAACCTCAGTACTTCAATGAGTCTTCAGAGATCTAAAGAACATAGAATATTGGGCTTTGGTGGTACTTTTGATACTGACAACCTTGAATTCAAAAAGACTGATGGTACGCAAACAGCCCCATGTATAGTGTACATGTGCCATGTTTTGTTTTTCATCGTTTTAGACTTTGTAGATTATCGTTCTTTACATGGTATCATTTGAACTTGATGGCACCATGTTTCTCTGAATATATTTTCTCTTGTAGTAACAATGTGTGATAACTTTATTGTAGAAGAACAATTAAGTATTCGAGCATGTTAACTGTAAGATTGACATTTGTTTCTATGCTTTGTATATATATCACCCACTTGTACTATCTCCCATGTTGTTATTTTTTCACCATGAAATAATGAACATTCTTCATTATAAACGTTTTGGTGCCTTTTGTGAAGCTTAGCAAACAAAACTATGTTTTGTTTATCACTCTGTGATTAATAAATATTAATAGCCTTAAGGTGTGAAGTGTATTTTGATGGAATGTAAGAGCGATTTTAAGGGGCAATTTGGAGGAAACCGAGGTCACAGATTACACAAGAATGTAAGCAAAATAATATATTTTTTATAACTGAACTGTAAATACAGTATGTACGTATTCAGGAGTCAACATGTTGTTGTTACCTACTGAGTAGGCATGGGATTTTTGTATGTTATTTACATGCAGTTCATTATTTTGTGGTTATTTTTATTTGTTATTGTGTTTGTGAAAGCAAATGACTGTTTTTGGCTTCTTAAGACATTGAATGCGCTTAACTGCCAAAGATATTTGGTGTACATGATATCCTTCAAGAACAAGGATATTAATAAAATATCAATATATTACGATACAATTGAGTGTTTTTTTTTCTTGTTTTCTCAATCAATATTTTCCCCACTCTACCGGAGACATACATTTAAATGAAACATCAAACCACACATTTATGTTATTTATTGAAAATAACATCAATCAGTTTAAACTGAAGAATAGAGCATTAGGGTTGTGACAGAATGTGACATTTTATGTCCAATACCGCCATACTATTTATAGAGCAGTAGCAGAAATGGCAAAGTGGCGGCCCTCTTCTCCTCCCTCTCTATCTGAGAGGAATCAGACTGAGTGTTGCCGTAAGGAGTGAGGTGTGTGCCTCCCTCACCTGTGGCTCCTTGGACTGTTGTCTCAGCAACTGTCTTACCCGACACTGGGTGTATCCCAAATTGCACCATATTCCCAGGGGCCCTGGTCAAAAGTAAGTAGTGCTCTGTAAGGAAAAGGGTGCAATTTGGGATACATCAGGCGTCGTGACAGCAAAACGGTCTCAGGCCTCTCTGCTGCCAAGCCTCGGTCAACTCTGACACTCGCTCAGTCAGCTCATGGCTCCCATGTTTGATGTTGTTAGCCATGTTAAAGTGTTGTTAGTGTCGTTTTTAAGGATGCCTGTAATAAAGCTTTGTTGTTTCTGCCAAATTTCTTCACCGTCGTTGCATTAAGGATTGTAGACAGAACTTTGGTCACCATGGTGTTAAAAGAGCAATGGTGTAATCAAGAAAGTCACGTGCATGCCGCGCAATAATGTCTCAGAGGTGCTTATTCAGAGGAACCTCAAATCTTAACAGGAGGTGACAGCAGAAAGATTTTGCAATATTCATCATATACTTGTTACAGTTTAATTCATCACATTGTAGAATAAATATACACGATTTAATAATTTCTTAATATCTAGTGAATTAAACTACAAAACCACATTTCTAATTCAAAAGTAAAGAACCATAGGCTTCAAAGGAAAAAAAAGGAAAAACATTGAAATAAGGAGCATTACTTCTACTTAAAATGTCCATATTCATAAATGAAAAGTAACATACAGTTATAACAACCATGTGCTTTTGAAACAGAACAAATGATATTTCTGGTGTTTTCTTTCACTCCTGCGTTTCTTTCATCGCTATGGTCACATTACAGTCTAGAAACTTCGAGGGTACTTTCTCTCCACTGGGCTCCACACCAACCTCTTTTCATCATACTAGCGATGTGAACTTGTAGGTGCGGAGGCTTAAATATTTCACATTACATTCATTGTACTATAATATGTCTTATTCAGAAACCACAATGTGACAAAACAAGGCAATGGGTGTCACAGTGGTCTCGATAAATCTCCAATCCATTAAATTATTTGGAAAGATTGGCTTATAATTGATGATTTCATACTTTTTACTTGCTTATTGAATCAATGGTCAATCGTCATAGTAGATTTAGATCCCCAGAGCTAGAATACAGTGAGTCATTGTGGACATGGTCCTGTACTAATATGACGTGGCATTGCAGGGTGGGAAATAACAACAATGATAAACCACAATGCTTGTCAATTCTCCTCATAGCCATGCAGACCTGATCTAATGACTAACGTCCATGACAAATTGGTTTGTAATAGATCTTCAGTATGACATCATTTGTGCACAGGCCAACTATAAAGATGGGGGATCTGTCTGGCTGATCTGTACATTTTGTCACAACCACACACCAACTTGAAGGTTCATCCTTTTATATGTTAATCTATTAGCTTGTCTTCAGTTTCAAGAATCACAATTGGTTCATGTCGGAAAAAGTTACAATATTTTGACGTTTTTCTAGTAAGGAGAAGAGGTGATATTCAGGGCCAATCCCAAACTGCTCCACACACACCTCATCCTCTCAGGGCTGTTGTCATCTTTACTTTCTGCGGTATTTGTGTGGATCATAGAGCCATTATACAATGAGTGTACAAAACATTAGGAACATGACAGACTGACCAGGTGAATCCAGGTGAAATAACAATCCCTTATTGATCACTTGTTAAATCCACTTCGATAAATAGAGATGAAGGGCGGGAGATTGGTTAAATAAGGATTTGTAAGCCTTGAGACAAATGACATGGATTGTATATGTGTGCCATTCAATGGGTGAATGGGCAAGACAAAATATTGAAGTGCCTTTGAACGGGGTATGGTAGTAGATGCCAGGCGCACCAGTTTGAGTGTGTCAAGGACTGCAAATCTGCTGGGTTTTTCATGTTTATGGTTTCCCGTGTGTATCAAGAATGGTCCACTACCCAAAGGGCATCCAGCCAACTTGACACACCTGTGGGAAGCATTGAAGTCAACGTGGGCCAGCATCCCTGTGAAATGCTTTCGACACCTTGTAGAGTCCATGCCCCGACGAATTGAGGCTGTTCTGAGGGCAAAAGGGGGGTGCAATTCAATATTAGGAAGGTGTTCCTAATGTTTTGTACACTCAGTGTTTGTCTATGAGGGTGAGGAGCCATGGAGGTCCCTCCACCCTCTTTCTGGCAGAGGAACAAGTGGCCGTCAAGGGCCTCTCAATCACAGGGCCTGTGGTCTGACACCGACCTGCTGCCGCATTCAACTCACTATCAGGCACAGGATGAGAATGCAGTGAATGCCCTAACTCACAGCGTTGGCAAAGTTTTTGTCATGATGGGAATTGTACAACCTATTAGGAACCACCTTTTACAAGATGATATATTGTGTCATTCAAGAAACAAGTATTATTTGGTAAGTACTGTGTTGATAATTGTATATGGTGTTGGAGACACATTGACTCATATTAGAGACATATCAATATGCATTTTAGCACCTATTGTTGTGCTCCTGAATATCAAACCTAAAACCCCCACTGCTCATAAATTTGGCTGCAAATATCCAGGGGCTGCTGAGCATGGCGTTTGCGTGAACCTGTGCGACGACACCGAATCCTAAGTCTTAGATATGGGGTAGTCACTCACGTACACCATATCTCTCCCGATGAAAAACATTCCTTTTATCCCTCCCATCTCTCTGTCAATGTCTCTGGTGCAGGCAGCAACAGGCCCATAGGCATGTCTCCAGCGGTGATACCAAAGTCAGGGTCAGATACAGAAAACCTATTTTTGGTAATCATTTTTTTCTGACTGGACTCAATGGTTCCGTTTGATGTAGAAATATAATATGAGGCCTCTTGTTCTTTAGGGTTAGTAGGCTTTTGACTGGCACCGCTGTGAAACCCACTTAAAAGGATGAAAACAGTCGGACAGAGGCACGTGAGCACAAATCATCAATAAGACAACTATCAGAAGCCACGTTTATACCTGGTTCTAACATGTGTCCTTTGTCCTGATCTTCTCTTCTTTCTGACTGTGCCCATTCATTATTTGGGGCAATGAGTTCAGGATATTTCAATGTAGTTTAGTAAGCATCACACAGGTAACGTCTGATGAATAGTACAATCCTCATAGAACTTGCACTGTACTTTATCAGGCACCACAATCACCTGCCTACTATCTTACATTTTTTTTCTAGACATAATTATCCAGGTTACATAAATGAACCTCAGTACCAATAGAAGGTTCTGAATCACAGGAACGCTTTAGTCATAGAACTGGGCCTTACTGTGACTTGCAATATAATTACTTGAGAATAATTGCAAATTAGGCCATGAGCCAATGTTAGCACAGTGTCATGAATTCATTAAGCCTGCTGAACATCGTGGAGGCCTGTTCTTATTTTAGTATAAGACCGCCAATTATTACATCTTGCATTACCAATTTATAAGCTAACATTCATCTTTGAATGTGAGTGAGAATGACTCTCTTTATGAATCAATCTTTCTCAATACGTCACACAGGAGAACAGCAACAGATTTTCTCTAAAAAGCACAGATTTTCACACCGAGTATTGGCAGTAGACAAATATTATAGAAATGCATTGACAGCAGTCAAGCTAGGTGGTGAGAACGAGGAGTGGGTGGACTGCAGTGTACTGTACATGTGCAAACGTCTGGCCTTCTCCCATCATGTATCACACATACAGCTGTCCGCAGCTTGGTCAAATTTGGCCAGGCTAAGTTTAGAACCAAAAATGACAAAGTGTGTAAAGCTGGTTTCACTTATAGTGATGTCACAAAGAAATATTTTCTCTGGACTGATGGGAATGGTGTAAAAGAACAGTCTCTCTCAAGAATATAAAAGATTACTCAGCTCAGCTGTCCCTACAAGAGACATTAAAATATGGGTGATGGAGTGGGCACACGCCATACAGTACGCAGCTTGTCATCAAGTATTTTGCCCCCATGAAATCTCAGATGATTCCCATAGCGTTTCATGGTTCATGGTATTTTCTGCACAGTGGCAATTATTTTGTCACCCTAGCCTGATCCCTAATGAAAACCCAGATGCCGAATAGATATAAATCCCTTATGCTTCCATAATGAGGTTGTATAATAGGAGTGTAGAATGTTTACACCTTCAGGGGCGGGTGACGAGAGTGAAGCATTGTCCTCTCTTTAAAGCTTTTATAGTGCTTCTTCCTGCCTACCACATTTCTCTCTGAAAACTGTGTTTCCATGTCAACCAACCTAAACTCCTATGGAATGGAAGTGTGGGGGTGTGCAAGTTCTCTCAGGTCTCTGGAAAGCTTTGTATCATTTTGATATTCATGATTTCCATGAACAACTCTCCAAGTCTCTCCATTAAATCGAAACTTTTGATGAGACTTGGGAATGTGGAGCCTAACCCCTTGCCACTTTCCTTCCTAATATTGCTGAAGCCTCTGATAATTACGCTGAAGAACTGAAGAGTGTGATACGCATAATCTGTGTGCTCTGTGCTCACCACGTCCACATTGTTAAGTGTAATTTACCCAGTCGATTTTGCCTCACCTTAGCACCTTATAATTCTCCATTATACGTTATCAGCCAATCATTTCCATTGCTGTTCTTTTTGTAGAAACCAGATTTAGCATCGACGTACAGATGATATCACTGTCAGATGCTGAGGTTGTGCTCTTTTTCATCCTCCAATTCCCTTGTTATATTCCCTTGTTATATCAAACATTATTCTAATGAAAATGTTCATTTCATTTCATTTTATGTAGATTTTATGTGCATAATGTATGTAGAGGCTCTGGGATGCTGGCCTTCTAGGCAGAGTTCCTCTGTCCAGTGTCTGTGTTCTTTTGCCCATCTTAATCTTTTATTTTTATTGGCCAGTCTGAGATATGGCTTTTCTTTGCAACTCTGTCTAGAAGGCCAGCATCCCGGAGTAGCCTCTTCATTGAGACTGGTGTTCTGCGGGTACTATTTAATGAAGCTGCCAGTTGAGGACTTGTGAGGCATCTGTTCCTCAATCTAGACACTCTAATGTACTTGTCCTCTTGCACAGTTGTGCACCGGGGCCTCCCACTCCTCTTTCTATTCTGGTTAGAGCCAGTTTGTGCTGTTCTGTGAAGGGAGTAGTACACAGTGTTGTACGAGATCTTCAGTTTCTTGGCAATTTCTCACATGGAATAGCCTTCATTTCTCAGAACCAGAATAGACTCAAGAGTTTCAGAAGAAAGTATTTGTTTCTGGCCATTTTGAGCCTGTAATCGAACCCACAAATGCTGATACTCCAGATACTCAAGAAGGTCAGTTTTCAGCTGCGCTATCATAATTGCAAAAGGGTTTTCTAATGATCAATTAGCCTTTTAAAATTATAAACTTGTATTAGCTAATGCAACGTGCCATTGGAACACAGGAGTGATGGTTGCTGATAATGGTCCTCTATACGTCTATGTAGATCAGCCATTTCCAGCTACAATAGTAATTTACAACATTAACAATGTCGACACAGTATTTCTGATCAATTGACGTTATTTTAATGGACAGAAAATGAGCTTTTCTTTCAAAAACAAGGACATTTCTAAGTGACCCCAAACTTTTGAATCGTAGTGTATATACAGTACCATCGTAAAATTGACTATCCTACCGATACATGACTTTGGCGATGTCATTTACAAAATAGCCTCCAACACTCTACTCAGCAAACTGGATGTAGTCTACCACAGTGCCATCCGTTTTGTCACCAAAGCTCCATCTATTACCCATCACTGCGACCTGTATGCTCTCGTTGGCTGGCCCTCGCTACATATTCGTCGCCAAACCCACAGGTCATCTATAAGTCTATGCTAGGTAAAGCCCCACCTTATCTCAGCCCACTGGTCACCATAGCAACACCCACCCGTAGGACGCTCTCCAGCAGGTATATTTCACTGGTCGTCCACAAAGCCAACACTTCCTTTGGCCGCCTTTCCTTCCAGTTCTCTGCTGCCAATGACTGGAACGAATTGCAAAAATCACTGAAGCTAGAGTCTTATATCTCCCCCTCTAACTTTAAGAATCAGCTGTCAGAGCAGCTTACCGATCACTGTACCTGTACATAGCCAATCTGTAAGTAGCACACCCAACTACCTCATCCCCATATTGTTATTTATCTTCTTGCTCTTTTGCACCCCAGTATCTCTACTTGCACATCATCATCTGCACATCTATCACTCCAGTGTTAATGCTAAATTGTAATTATTTTGCCTCTATGACCTATTTATTGTCTTACCTCCCTACTCTTCTACATTCGCACACACTGTACATAGATTTTTCTATTGTGTTATTGACTGTACGTTTGTTTATGTGTAACTCTGTGTTGTTGTTTTTGTCGCACTGCTTTGCTTTATCTTGGCCAGGTCGCAGTTGTAAATGACATCTTGTTATCAACTGGCCTACCCTGGTTAAATAAAGGTGAAATAAAAATAAAAAAATAAAAAATGTGACTGGCAGAACAGGTGTTGTATGTGTAGGATGAGGGCTGCAGTAGATAGGGGGGAGTGAGGCCTAAGAGGGTTTTACAAATAAGCATCATCCAGTGGTTCATGCAACGGGAATACAGAGATGACCAGTTTACAGAGGAGTATAGAGTGCAGTGATGTGTCCTATAAGGAGAATTGGTGGAAAATCTGATGGCCGAATGGTAAAGAACATCTAGCCGCTCGAGAGCACCCTTACCTGCTAATCTATAAACTATGTCTCCATAATCTAGCATGGGTAGGATGGTCATCTGAATCAGCGTTAGTTTGGCAGCTGGGGTGAAAGGGGAGCGATTTCGATAGAGAAAACCATGTCTATATTTAACTTTAGCCTGCAGCTTTGATATGTGCTAAGACAAGGACAGTGTACCGTCTAGCCATACTCCCAAGTACTTGTATGAGGTGACTACCTCAAGCTCTAATCCCTCAGAGGTAGTTATCACACCTGTGGGAGAGGGGCATTCTTCTTACCAAACCACATGACCTTTGTTTTGGAGGTGTTCAGAACAAGGTTAAGGGTAGAGAAAGCTTGTTGGACGCTAAGAAAGCTTTGTTGCAGGGCATTTAACACAAAATCAGGGGAGGGGCCAGCTGAGTATAAGACTGTATCATCTGCATATAAATGGATGAGAGAGCTTCCTACTGCCTGAACTATGTTGTTGATGTAAATTGAGAAGAGCATGGGGCCTAGGATTGAGCCTTGGCGTCCTCACTTGGTGACAGGCAGTGGCTGAGACAGCAGATTTTCTGACTTTACACACTGCACTCTTTGAGAGAGGTAGTTAACAAACCAGGCCAAAGACCCCTCAGAGATACCAATACTCCTTAGCCGGCCCACAAGAATGGAATGGTCTACCATACCAAAGGCTTTGGCCAAGTCTATAAAAATAGCAGCACAATATTGCTTAGAATTAAGGGCAAGGGTGACATCATTGAGGACCTTTAAGGTTGCAGTGACACATCCATAACCTGAGCGGAAACCAGATTGCATACCAGAGAGAATACTATAGACATCAAGAAAGCCAGTCAGTTGATTATTGACAAGTCTTTCCAACACTTCTGATAAACAGGGCAAAATAGAAATAGGCCTATAACAGTTAGGATCAGCTTGATCTCCCCCTTTAAATAAAGGATGAACTGTGGCTGCCTTCCAAGCAATGGGAACCTCCACAGAAAGGAGAGACAGGTTAAAAAGTTTGGAGATAGGCTTGGCGATGATAGAGGCAGCAACCTTAAAGAAGAAAGGGTCTAAACCATCTGACCCAGATTTTTTTTGGGGGGTCAGATTTCAGGAGCTCCTTTAGCACCTTGGACTCAGTGACTGCCTGCAGGGAGAAACTTTGTAGCGGGGTAGGGGAAAAAGAGGGAGAAGCATCAGGGATAGTCGCATTAGAAGGGGTGGGAGATGAGGAAATGTTGGACGGGCGAGGGGGCATGGCTGAGTTAAATAGGAATCCTGACTTAATGAAGTGGTGATTAAAGAGCTCAGCCATGTGCTTCTTGTCAGTAACAACCACATCATCAACATTCATTTGTAAGTCGCTCTGGATAAGAGCGTCTGCTAAATTACGTAAATGTAAATGTAAATGTAAGGGACATGAGCAGTGTCCACATCACTAAGAATCTATTATGGTCCACACGCACCAACACAGTCGTGAAGAGGAGGCTCAGGACGCTGAAAAGATTTGGCATGTGCCCTCATGCCAAATTAACCAACAATGCAGTTTTAAGAAAAAGAGTTAAGAAAATATTTACAAAATAAACTAAAGTAAAAAACAAAAACAAAAAGCAACACAATAAAATAACGATAACGAGGCTATTTGCAGGGGGTACCGGTACAGAGTCAATGTGCAGGAGTACAGGTTAGGAGTACAGGTTAGTCGAGGTCATTTGTACATTTAGGTAGGGGTAAAGTGGCTATGCATATATAATAAACAGCGGGTAGCAGCAGTGTAAAAACAATGGGGTGGGGGGGGGGGTGTCAATGCAAATAGTCAGGGTGGCCATTTGATTAATGGTTCAGCAGTCTTATGGCTTGGGGGTAGAAGCTGTTTAGGGTCCTGTTGGTTCCAGATTTGGTGCATCGGTACCGCTTGCCGTGCAGTAGTAGACCGAACAGTCTATGACTTGGGTGACTGGAGTCTTTTTAGTGCTTTTCTCTGACACCGCCTAGTATAGAGGTCCTGGATGGCAGGAAGCTTGGCACCAGTGATGTACTGGGCCGTACGCACTACCCTCTGTAGCGCCTTGTTGTCAGATGCCAAGCAGTTGCCATACCAGGCAGTGATGCAACCAGTCAAGATGCACTCAATGGTGCAGCTATAGAACTTTTTGAGAATCTGGGGACCCATGCCAAATCTTTTCAGTCTCCTGAGGGCCCTCTTCACGACTGTCTTGGCGTGTTTGGATCATGATAGTTTGTTGGTGATGGGAACACCAAGGAATATGCTGCTGCTACTGTTCATTATCTGTCACTTTATTCCTAGTTATATGTCCAGTACATATCTACTTCGTACCACTGCACATCGACTCGGTACTGGTACCCTGTGTATATAGCCAAGTTATTGTTACTCATTGTGTATTTATTATACTTTTATTATTACGTGTTTAACTTTCTAATATTTCTCTGTTTTCGTTCTCTCTGCATTGTTGGGTAGGGTCCGTAAGTAAGCATTTCACTGTTTGTCTCCACTTCTTGTTTACAAAGCATGTGACAAATAACATTCTCTGTATGTTAGTGAGAGAGTGTTTGCCAGTGTATTTTCATGGCCAAGCTGTCTTTTCACTGTCTCTGTTAAATAGCAGCAGGATAATATCTAATCCCCTTCATCACTCACTGCCCTCCTGAAGTCCACCACTGGCAGCATGCCAGTCGTACACTAACCATGTTCAACACCCCCACTTTAATTCTCTCTCCACTCCATGCACCAATATGCCATGAATCCCACAAGAGTTTCCTAATTTCTCATGCATCAGTGAGTGGAGTACCAAAACTGCCCTGGTTTATTTATGCCATAAAGGTATTCTCCCTGACACACAGTATTGGTATGCCAGATAGTTCTTAGAAACCGCTAGAACTGGCTCATGGCAAATATTGGCAATTTCCACTCAAAAATTACAATAGTTTTCGTGTTCCTGGGAATCCAAATTCTAAAGTCTCATTTCACAATATACAGTGCATTCGGAAAGTATTGAGACCCCTTATTCTAAAATGGATCCAAAAAATGTATTCCCTCATCAATCTACACACAATACCCAATAATGACAAAGCGAAAAAACAGGTTTTTAGAAATGTTTGCAAATGTATGAAACATAAAAACAGATATACTTTATTTACATAAGTATTCAGACCCTTTGCTATGAGATTCGAAATTGAGCTCAGGTGCATCCTGCTTCCGTTGATCGTTCTTGAGATGTTTCTACAACTTGATTTGGAGTCCACCTGTGGTAAATTCAATTGATTGGACATGATTTGGAAAGGCACACACCTGTCTATATAAGGTCCCACAGTTGACCGTGCTTGTCAGAGAAAAAAACAACCCATGAGGTTGAAAGAATTGTCCGTAGAGCTCCGAGACAGGATTGTGTTGATGGTCCCCAAGAAGTTTGGAACCACCAAGACTCTTCCTAGAGCTGGCCGCCCGGCCAAACTATGCAATCAGGGGAGAAGAGCCTTTTTATTTTTTATATTTAACCTTTATTTAACTAGTCAAGTCAGTTAAGAACAAATTCTTATTTACAATGGTGGCCTAGGAACAGTGGTTTAACTGCCTTATTCAGGGGCAGAACAACAGATTCAATCTAGCAACCTTTCAGTTACTGGCCCAATGCACTAACCACTAGGCTACCTGCCAGGAGGTGACCAAGTACCCGATGGTCAATCTGACAGAGCTCCAGAGTTCCTCTGTGGAGATGGGAGAACCTTCCAGAAGGACAACCATCTCTGCAGCACTCTACCAATCAGGCATTTATGGTAGAGTGAACAGATAGAAACCACTCCTCAGTAAAAGGCACATAACAGCTCGCTTGGAGTTTGCAAAAAGGCACCTAAAGGGCTCTCAGACCTTGAGAAACAAGATTCTCTGGTCTGATGAAACCAAGATTGAACTCTTTGGCCTGAATGCCAAGCGTCACGTCTGGAGGAAACCTGGCACTATCCCTACGATGAAGCATGGTGGTGGAAGAATCTTGCTGTGGGGATGTTTTTCAGCAGCAGGCACTGGGAGACTAGTCAGGATTGAGGGAAAGATGAACGAAGCAAAGTACAGAGAAATCCTTGATGAAAACCTGCCCCAGAGCGCTCAGGACCTCAGACTGGGGCGAAGGTTCACTTTCCAACAGGACAACAACCCTGAGCACACAGCCAAGACAATGCAGGAGTAGCTTTGGGAGAATTCTCTGAATGTCCTTGAGTGGCCCATTCAGAGCCCAGACTTGAACCCGATCCAACATCTTTAGAGAAACTTGAAAATAGCTGTGCAGCAACATTCCCCATCCAACCTGACAGAGTTGAGAGGATCTGCAGAGAAGAATTGGAGAAACTCCCCACATACAGGTGTGCTAAGCTTGTAGCATCATACCCAAGAAGACTCGAGGTTGTCTGAATAATTATGTAAATGTGATATTTCAGTTTTTTATTTTTAATACATTCGCAAAAAAAATCTGAAATACGGTTTTTGCTTTGTCATTATGGGGTATTGTGTGTAGATTGATGAGGGGAAAAAACTATTTAATACTTTTTTGAATAAGGCAGTAATGTAACAAAATGTGAAAAAGTCAAGGAGTCTGAATGCTTTCCAAATGCACTCCATTTGGGGCCCCCTGGAGGTAGGTGTCCTGGGGTCCCAAATGTGTTAGTCCGGTCCTGGCCCTACCCCCTGGCTCTCTGTCTTCTCAGAACTGTCTCTGGTGTGGCTGTGCCCTCCCCGTCACCAGGCCTTTGGAATAGGGATTGGCCCTGGATCAGCTTGGTCCCTGCCTGTTTGCCACTGTAGCCTACCTCCCAGCAGTCCTCCTCATATGACCCAGCCTCAAGAGCCAATAGGCATAGGTAATGTCACCAGATGTTCCAGCCAGCCAGGAAACCTTTCTGCCCATAGAAGGCTCTTCCTGTCCCAGTGCCGGACATCCTGATAGCTATGTTTGGTGCTTCCTGAGCTCCTTTGGCTGCCTGCCCTGGCAAACGGGTGCAGGCATTTTTTCCCTCCATTTTTTTCCCCTTCTCTGTCTGTGACTGTAGAGAAAAACAATATTGTACTGTAGATTGATGATAGCTGCTGTGTAAGGGAATGACAGCTTTAATTGTTGGTAATTATTGTCTGACTAAACAAACAGGGGAATGGAAGTTGGCTGTGTTGTAAGAAGTGGGGTGACAGGGTTTTCAGGTTGTAGCCTATGGGGGGGGTTGTGTGTAAAGAATGAGATGAGATCTTCTTACGTGATTTGTGACTGCCAGATGTAGTATTAGCACAGTTGACAGTTATACACAAAGGACACTCGGAGGACTTGGTTTTTCTCTCAGGCTATCCCAGGACATGGAGAGAGATGGATAATTATTGCATGCATGTGAGGGAACCAGTCCCATGTTCCTACTGATCAGTGGTGGTTCTAGCTTGTATGGCTCCCTGGGCGAACCCCCCCATCAACCTACTCCCGCCCCCCTCCCCATCTCGTACTTCACGCAAATGTCACCAGTCCAAAAAAATTGGGCGGGCGCCCCCTGCCGCCCCCGGCAAGATGCCGCCCTGGGCGGCTGCCCATGTCGCCTATAACTAAATCCGCCACTGCTATCGATCAATACAACACAGGATTTATGTCAAATCGTAAAGCAAGCCACAGTCGTGTCATGTGAACACTGTAATTAACGTCAACAGAACTCTATATTGTAATCAAAGTGAGATTAGCATACAGTTAGTTTTTTAAATCATTTTTTAAGTTATTTTACCAGGTAAGTTGACTGAGAACACATTCTCATTTACAGCAACGACCTGGGGAATAGTTACAGTGAGTGCTTCCCAAGTCTTACTCCTCGCATTACAGCGTGACAGTCTCAAAAGACTGACCTAAACGAATGCTCTTCTTAAAATGTTGCATGCCGTGTGATTACGTGTCGGTATCTGTGTGACCATTACAATGTCGTTGATAACACATGCACTTTACAAGCTTATTGTTCAGAAACAGCCAACTTTTCTAATCCATACACTGTGTAGGGAAGCAGGTTTCCACCACAGCGTAATATTGCTATTATTAATATTATCCATCCAGGTCTGCCATGTGTGGGGGTGGACTGACATGACAAGCATCATCATGTAGGGATAATTAATATCTGATTCACCAGCTAGCTGCATGAAACACTCACTCTATTACAGCAACCAGCAAATCTATTTCAGACCTTTTGGTGCATCACAATTTTTGTGATACTGTCAGTGTGCTTTGTTTTATGACAGTCTGTCCTCTGAGGGCGTATCGAGAACAGAACGAAAGTAGCTAGTTGCTACCTCACAGTGTGTGAGTGTGAGTTTGACTTTATATAGTTGTTGTAAAAAGCATAATGTGAATGCTGGTTAGCTAAAGAGTATCCATGTAACGCATGAGACAAGCAGCCTATTTCCTAAGCACGTGCACACGCTCACACATGCATACATGTACACTCACAGACAAACGCTCTGACACACATGCACATGCACACTCACAGACACAGTAGCAGCCTGTTTGAGTTTTCTGTCTACCAGCAATTACTTTATACACACTAATTGCAGTCTTTCATCCAGGCCCTTCAAATCCACTTCACAGGGATTTGGACCGCACAGACTGTGGTAATTAGTCAATTCAACAGTGCCATGAGACCTTCAGTCTCAATCTGGCTCCTGTGTCTTTGCCCTAACACTGGTGCTCAAAATGAGGAGAGAAATGGCACACTACAGGTCTACAGTGAGACTCTTGAGTAAGAACACGGTGAGATGTATGATAGAAATGAGGTAGAGCAAAGTTAGATAGAACAAGGTGATTTCAACAGCACCCAGTGACGTGCAGCTATAATCTAATGAAAGAAAGCTGTTGTCAAAAGACCCCCGACAATTTTTATTTTGTTATCTAATATTTCTTCTCAATGAAGTTGGTGTTTTTTATGCTTAAAATCCCCAAATCTGCTAAAACTGCATCAAAAGCTATTGTCGATCTGTGCCTACCTTCCCATCCATTAAAATCATTGATGTGCGTGCCCGTTCCTGACTCCAGTCACTGTTGATGGACAGGGTAGGCACTGTATACAGTATATTGCTTATTTTGGTGTTTATAATACATTTGGTGCGCATCCCTTCAACTGAGTAAGGAAGCTAGCCAGTGATCAAAACAACTTGACAAAATGGACACTATACACAAATCTATTGACCAAGAACCCGATGGTCACTCTGACAAGAGCTCTAGAGTTCCTCTTTGGAGATGGGAGAACCTTACAGAAGGGCAGCCATCTCTGCAGCACTCCACCAATCAGGCCTTTTTTGTAGAGTGGCCAAACGGACGCCACTCCTCAGTAAATTAGCAAAATGTCTAAAAACCTGTTTTTGCTTTGTCATTATTGGGTATTGTGTGTAGATTGATGAGGGGAAAAAACGATTTAATAAATTTTAGAATAAGGCTGTAACATAACAAAATGTGGAAAAAGTCAAGCGATCTGAGTACTTTCCGACGGCACTGTATGTCCATTTGAAAGTGTGTCACGGTTGTCGTAGGAATGAGCGGACCAAAGTGCAGCGTGTGTGTCGTTCCACATTTTATTTACACTGTGAAACTACGCAATACAAAAATAAACTGAATGACAAAAAACAACAAACCATGACGCAGAGGTGAAACATACACTACTCAAAATAAATCTCTCACAAACCCAGGTGGAAAAAAAACCCTACTTAAGTATGATCTCCAATTAGAGACAACGAGGACCAGCTGCCTCTAATTGGCGATCATCCCAAACAAAACCAACATAGAAATACAAAACTAGAACATGAACATAGAAATACAAAACATAGAAAAACACCCCCTGTCACGCCCTGACCTACTCTACCATAGAAAATAACATCTTACTATGGTCAGGACGTGACAAAGTGGTTACATTTGTAATCCATTTTTTACTAATTTGTTTTTACTTTTTGAAAATGCTAATATTAAATACAAATAATTGTCCATTAAAAATGCAGTACCTTCAGAAAAAAATCATACCCTTTGACATGTTCTACATTTTCTTGTGTTTCAGCCTGAATTCAGAATGGATAAAACTTTTTTTTTATCCTCACACATCTACACACAATACCCCATAATGACAAAGTGAAAATATATTTTTTGAAATTGTTGCACATTTATTGAAAATTAAATAGAGAAATATCTCATTTACAAAAGTAATCACACCCCTTAGTCAATACATTGCAGAAACACCTTTGGCAGCGATTACAGCTTTGAGACTTTCTGGGTAAGTCTCTAAGAGCTCTCCACACCTGGATTGTGCAACATTTGCCCATTATTCTTTTCAAAATTCTTTAAGCTCTGTTAAATTGGTTGTTGATCATTGCTAGACAACCAGGTCTTGCTACAGATTTTCAAGTAGATATAAGTCAAAAATGTAATTCGACCACTCAGGAACATTAAATGTAATCTTGGTAAGCAACTACAGTGTACATTTGGCCTTTTGTTTTAGGTTATTGCCCTGCTGAAAGGTGTTGTTGATCCATCTTCAGTTTTCTCCTAGCACAGCCTTTAAACTCTGTAACTGTTTTAAAGTCACCATGGTGAAAACCCTGAGTGGTTTCCTTCCTCTCCGGCAACTGAGTTTGGAAGGATGCCTGTATCTTTGTAGTGACTGGGTGTATTGATACACCATCCAAAGTGTCATTAATAACTTCACCATGCTCAAAGGGATATTCAATGTCTGCTTTTTTTTATTTGTACCCATCTACCAGTATAGGTGGTCTTCTTTGCGAGGCATTGGAAAACCTCCCTGGTCTGTGTGGTTAAATCTAAATTCCCTGCTTGATTGAGGGACCTTACAAATAATTGTATGTGTGGGGTACAGAGATGAGGTAGTCATTCAAAAATCATGTTGAACACTATTACTGCACACAGAGTGAGTCCATGCAACTTATTATGTGACTTGTTAAGCACATTTTTACTCCTGAACTTATTTAGGCTTGCCATAACAAAGGGGTTGAATACTTATTGACTCAAGACATTTCAGATTTTCACTTTGAATTCACGTGTAAACATTTCGAAAAACACAATTCCACTTTGACATTATGGGGTATTGTGTGTTGGCCAGTGACAAGAAATATCAATTTAATTCATGCTAAATTCAGTCTGTAACACAACAAAAGGCACTGTCCCACTGAAGGCACTGTAGATGCAAAAATGTCATTTTAGCGTGTGGTGCCTGGTCTTAATATAGCCTATGCCACTCTGGTTGTTGGATCTATCTGTTGTATGGTGAACTTGAGCATAATTTGTAAAAAAAAAAATCTGGCTTTGACAATAGCCAGTACGTAGCCAGCCACTGACCTCACCACACGTCACTTGCAGCACCTGTGTATTTTACAATCTAATTGAGAGTAAACCACTCATAGACAACATGACAAGCCTACAGTATATAGTTAAGGCTCACTTTGGCCTTTATTCAATCTGTATTGCTGAAGCGTTACAGATTGCGCAGTAGAAATGTAAAGGTACTTTCCGATTGAGCAATCTAACACAGGAACATTGCCTTTAACTTTTTAGCATCCACTAACGCTGAACTTACGCAATACAGATTGAATGGAGCCCTTTGTTGGTGCTGTTGAACAATGGTTGAGATGTGAAGTTCTGTGCGAGATCTCTGGGGAAACCTGGGCTAAACCGTCCATGGCTGTGTTGAACACTTGTTATTGCACAGTTCAAGCGCAACTCTTGATCATCATCAGGCATTGACTGGGCACAGGTAGAGGACATGACCATTATCACAGACTGATGCTCAGCAGCACAGCACCACTCTGCTGACCCCTACAGGTCACTCTGATCCTCACCGTGTCCGTTCCTAGATTACGCTGCATTCGGACTAATCAAATCAAATCAAACTTTATTTGCCACATGTAACGAATACAACAAGTATAGACTTTACCGTGAAATGGTTACTTACAAGCCCTTAACCAAAGTGCAGTTCAAGAAGAAGATTTACCAAGTAGGCTAAAATAAAAAGTAATAATAAAAAGTAACACAATAAGAATAACGAGGCTATATACAGGGGGCACCGGTACCGAATCAGTGTGTAGGGGTACAGGCTAGTTGAGGTAATCTGTACATGTAGGTGGGGGTGAACTGACTATGCATAGGTAACAAACAAACATCGAGTAGCAGCAGTGTACAAGGGGGGGGGGGTGTCAATGTAAATTGTCCGTTGGCAATTTTTATGAATTGTTCAGCAGTCTAATGGCTTGGGGGTAGAAGCTGTTGAGGACCGTTTTGGTCCTAGGCGCTCCGGTACCGCTTGCCGTGCGGTAGCAGAGAAAACAGTCTATAACATGGGTGACTGGAGTCTCTGACAATTTTATGGGCTTTCTTAGGTCCTGGATAGCAGGAAGCTTGGCCCCAGTGATGTATTGGGCCGTTCGCACTACCCTCTGTACTCTGTATTGCTTAAGGTCAGATGCTGAGCACTTGCCATACCAAGCGGTGATGCAACCGGTCAGGATGCTCTCGATGGTGCAGTTGTAGAACCTTTTGAGGATCTGGGGGCCCATGCCAAATCTTTTTAGTCTCCTGAGGGGGAAAAGGTTTTGTCGTGCCCTCTTCACAACTGTCTTGGTATGTTTGGACCATGATAGTTTGTTGGTGATGTGGACACAAGGAACTTGAAACTCTCGACCTGCTCCACTACAGCCCCATCGATGTTAATGGTTGCGTGTTCGGCCCGCCTTTTCCCGTAGTCCACGATCAGCTCCTTTGTCTTGCTCACATTGAGGGAGAGGTTGTTGTTCTGGCACCACACTGCCAGTTCTCTGACCTCCTCCCTATAGGCCATCTCATCGTTATCGATGATCAGGCTGTTGTGTCGTCAGAAAACTTAATGATGGTGTTGGAGTCGTGCTTGGCCACGCAGTCGTGGGTGAACAGGCAATACAGGAGGGGACTAAGTACACACCCCTGAGGGGCCCCAGTGTTAAGGATCAGGTCAGCGGATTAGGGATTTACATGAAGGCTACTGTAGTTCAGTACTAATCAATAAGAATAACCCATTACTTCTGTTTTGTATCTATCACATGGCTAGCAGAAACCACTCTCAAATTAGGGTTTATGGAGAATAGGGACATAATGCATACCGAATAATGTGTTTTTTTGTTTTGAAAGTTTTATTTAAGTTGGTTTTTTTGTGGAGAGTAATAGAGGAGTTGTGGTCATTTGGGCCATGTGTCTGTGTGTGTAGGTTGTGTTTATGAGCTCGTCAGTCTGTGCAAGACAGGCCTCTCCTCTCTCAGTGATTTACTGGCTGCTAGCTTGTTTTCCAGATTTTTGATGGGTCTCAGACTTTTCCTCAAGTAGCCCCCAGCATAAAACCCAGTCTTGGTATATTATTGTTAGGAGGAATATGGAACTGTGCCCTGTGTAAATTCACATGCTCCGCCATCCACAATACACTGTGTTTGTGTTTCTAAGTGTTTGTGTCTCTTCATCGCAGCTTGTTTGAGGCTTATATAATTAAATAACAGTGAGCAATGTCATCTGAGATGATTAAGGACATGCTGTTGTTGATACACTTTTCAAAACAATCATGACCTTAAATGAGTGCCATGGTTGGAGTGCCCTCATTTGGTTGAGTGAGAGCTTGTACTGAGTGTGCTTCATCAAGATGACGCAGGTCTTTGTGAAAAATTGGTCACAGTTTACATTAAGACCCACTGAATGAATCATCAGAGCATTGCATTTCTCTACAATAATGGCTATATTCCCTGGAATAGATAATCATGTAAATTGACTTAGTTTAGATCATTGAAGCTAACTCTTAAGGTTTGGTACAAATAGTCACTACAATGAGTATTTGTACTGTTTGACAGATATTTGGATTGTGAAAACTATATCCAGATTTTTAAAGAAAAATATAATTTGAGAAGAATGCTATTGAATTATACTGTAATTTCAGTGTTTCATATATTCTGTTATTTTGTTTGTGGAGCCATGGAGTCTATGCTGCCTACTGTCTGTGGCTGGCACCTTGGTACCCTGGCGCCCAGGTTCGAGGCTGGCACAATGCTCAGTCTGCCCCCGGTATCAGCATTGTGAGAAGCTACACATTTCAGGTTAGCACTTGGAGCTGAGGAGATGTTGGACCTGGAACAAATAAAGAGTGGGACGGAAGCCCAAAGACATAGAGGCGACATCTTGACTCGGAGAGTTATGGTTTGTGCTTCACTTTTTGGGGTCACGGGGAGTGTGTTGTGTATGTTTTTAAAACTGTGTACGTATAAGAGGGCATGGAAAATAATATGCCTGGGGCCAAAATGAAAATGTATTGTGAAAATGCAGTTCTCAATTCTCATGGAAGTAATGCCATAATTAAAAAAACATATGACCTGTTTTACCTATTTATTATCTTAGTATCTTAATTTGATTACTCTGATTACTCGCAGAACACATTCCTGTGAGCTGGAAATTCAAATGAGCCCCATCATTTACACAAGTTCACTGAAAACCTGTAGTTCTCTTCTCTCACTAGATCTCACGCCTAACTATAGCTTAATGTAGCCTATCAAAACTCATTTCCCGTTAGTTTTTTGAATAGTCAAATCTGCCTCCTGCAAAGAAACTGGTTGAACTAAGAACATTTGCATATCAGAACCCTGATATAGAAAAAAAAGTGAGTAACAGTTTCTCCCGTTCTTCTCTGTAGATCCTCTCAAGCTCTGTCAGCTTGAATGGGGAGCGTCACTGCACGGTATTTTCAGGTCTCTCCAGAGATGTTCGACCGGGTTCAAGTCCGGGCTCTGGCTGGGCCACTCAAGGACATTCAGAGACTTGTCCTGAAGCCACTCCTGCGTTGTCTTGGCTGTGTGCTTAGGGTCGTTGTGAAGGTGAACCTTCGCCCCAGTCTGAGGTCCTGAGCACTCTGGAGCATGTTTTCATCAAAGATCTCTCTGTACTTTGCGCTGTTTATCTTTCCCTCGATCCTGACTAGTCTCCCAGTCCCTGCTGCTGGAAAACATCCCCACAGCATGATGCTGCCACCACCATGCTTCACTGTAGGGATGGTGCTAGGTTTCCTCCAGACATGACGCTTGGCATTCAAGTGGACTGTCATGTGTATTTTACTAAGGAGTGGCTTCCGTCTGGCCACTCTACCACAAAGGCCTGATTGGTGGAGTGCTGCAGAGATTGTTGTCCTTCTGGAAGGTTCTCCCATCTCCACAGAGGAACTCTGGAGCTCTGTCAGAGTGACCATTGGGTTCTTGGTCACCTCCCTGACCAAGGCCCTTCTCCCCCGATTGCTCAGTTTGGCCGGGCGGCCAGCTCTAAGAGTCTTGGTGGTTCCAGACTTCCATTTAAGAATGAGGGAGGCCACTGTGTTCTTGGGGACCTTCAATGCTGCAGAAATGTTTGGTACCCTTCCCCAGATCTGTGCCTCAACACAATCCTGTCTCGGAGCTTTACGGACAATTCATTTGACCTCATGGGTTGGTTTTTGCTCTGACATGCTGTTAGACCTTATATAGACTGGTGTGTGCCTTTCCAAATCATGTCCAATTAATTGAATTTACCACAGGTGGAGTCCAATCAAGTTGTAGAAAACTCAAGGATGCTCAATGGAAACAGGATGCACCTGAGCTCAATTTCGAATGTCATAGCAAAGGGTCTGAATACTTATGTAATGTAACAAAATGTGGAAAAAGGGAAGGCGTCTGAGACTCTGAGCTATTGCTATTCAATGAATTAGTAACTGTACCAAAATAAAGGCTATTCAATTACAAATAGTGCTAAAGGTATGTTATCTGGCATGTAAAACCTTCAAATTGATCTGTTGTTCAAATGTCAACAGAAGGTTTGTCCAACACATGTCAACAGATTACAGAGCAAATTGTGTGGGTGTGTGCTTTGCCAGTGAACGAGAGGTTGTGAGTTCAAATCCCATTTGAAGTTGACTCCCTAGTAAGCAGAATTTTGCTGGTCTGCAAAACCACTTCCAGCATTATCATATTTCCCAGCATGCTCTATTGCAGTTGGATTTTTATAATTGTTTCTTTCAATATCTGTGTTTTTGCATGTTCATTGATTGATTAATTAATCAATGACTTTATCTTATGCTACACAAAGATAAATAACATAATTTCTTCTAATCCAATGTGAAATGGTTGTTCCAGTTTAGACAATTTAGGTAGTCTCATTCATTTAATTCTCTGTCTTGCTAACCCTGGCAGTCATTCTGAATGCAACATTTTGGAAATCCACTCTGGCTGGATTCCAATAGGAATTAAACATTCACTTTGCAAGCGAGCATAATTTGATGCTGGTTTTGCTTTAGCTTATGCTTGTCACCAGCAAAAACACAGTAAAGGCTGGTCACCAGCAAAAACACAGCGAATGCTTATCATCAGCAAAAACACAACAACGGCCTGCCACCATGACCAGCGAGACCATGCTGGTAAAACCAGCTAGACCATGCTGGTCTGCAGGCATAACCAGCTGGCATTCATGTTGGTCAGACCAGCATCCTACCAGCACTGACCAACATAGACCAGCATGGACCAGCTTGAAATGTTTAATGGTCTATGCTGTGTTTTTCAGCAGGGTTTTTTGTCATCTGACTCAGTGGATGATTAGTCCGAGAATGACCTCATGCCCTCATAGCCAACACTGGCAGCCCTATAAAACAAAAACCTCAGAAAAGACACTTCAAACATCAATAAAATAAAGTATTGCCATAAAAAAAAGCTATACCCACTGCAAAAACAAGGCATCATTTTTTGGGGGGTGTTAGAGAGTGATTGGTATTGTTCTCTATGTGTTCTCTAACATGATTTAACTTATACATGCCCTCCATACTCCAGGTACTTTTTCTACCTAACTGTTATTTTGAGTGTTTTTGAATTAGCTCTGGTTGGCCAAAACCAATGTAACGCAAAACTCTGTACAAGGGTGGGTGCTTGTTTTGACTCCCCAAAGGCTGCTGGAAAGGGAGGGGGGGGGGGGGGGGCGTTTTGGGGAATCGTAGGGGCCTTCCAGGTTTGGCTCAAGCTCAATGGTTTCGTCTGGGGTCACACTCTGCTAACTGGGTCACACCTCTGGCATTCCTCAGGGGATGAGGCTTGGAGCGGGCCGGGGGGATTTTTGCTCTGGGAAAAAGTGCTCTGCGTTGCACACACAGGATCAGACTGTGGGCCCAGTAGGAGTCTGTGGTGTGGTTTTACAACAGGCTAGGCAGGGCAGAGCCGGCAGACCTGAGGCCGCTAAGGGATTATGTGCTGTCTCATCACCGCTACTACACTGTTCAGCCTTCAGCCCACACACTTACCGGCTCACTAGTAACCATACACACGGATAAACACAACACTATTACTGACGTCTTTGAAGTAACTGTACGAACCTATCATACATCTGCTTCTTGCAACACTCATTTCAGTGTTTGGGAATTGAGCCAAGACTGATGCTGGGAATTATTCCATGTTCACTAACAGTAAATGTAAACGGTATTATTCACTTGCTGAGGAGATCCGCTTTTTGTAAACAGACTCCACAAAGTCTAAAGAAGTATCTGTGCACCATGTCACAGCCTCTGGGATTTCATGTCCATGCCAGCAGCTGTTTGCCATTTAAGCCTGACAAGGCCTCAGATCTGTTTCTTAAATAAGCAATCTGCACTGCAGTTGCTTCATTCATTTTTGGACTTCTGAATTAATTAAGTATACCCAATGATTCGTGAAAAAATATAACTTAGAAATGCCTCATGTGCTTAGTTCAACTGCCGTACCCCATCAGAACCCCACATATACACTTGTTTCACTCCAATGTTTGGAGTGAAACAAAGTAAATGTAAACAAACACTATATCGCCTCAAAACTATACATTTGATATCAAACACGGTCAGTCCTTGCATCCATAGCTCTATGAATTTGAGAGCGCTTGCATTTCACCAGCCCATATCCCTCAGCATCTTACCAAAACATGGGTGGGGAGAAGCTTTGTTATTGTTTATTCTGCTGATTGCTGCTTTAAACATGTTAAATAAGTTGTCCTTTACTGGTGAGAGACAACATTACCAGGACATCACAATATGTTACCTTAAGTTGTTGACAAGCATGTGCTGAAATAGGCTGAAAACCGTTTTAGACAGACAGGGCTGAGACACCAGAGGATGTGACAATGTTTATTAGTCTAATCCAGCTTTAACAGCATGCCCAGACACCCAGGCTAAAGTGGCTCTGAGTAATTTGGGTAAACCATGATCATTTCTGTGGCTATCTATAGAGGTCTAAAAATAGTAACCTTTCAGTGAGATTCCATCACGCTTGGTCAACCACAGTTAGGCTCAGCACCATTCAGACAGAAATGTTTTTGGTCACCAGCTGGCCTGTGTGAAAAGTGATCATCAGGAGTGTGCTTGAGAGAGGCCATGTGTTGCAATGCTTTTCTTCCATTCAAATACAGGCATCTCTGGTATAGTTCATGATTAAATTATGGTTTTCCCCTCTTTCCCACAGTCGTGGATTACAGCTCTTGTCCCAGATGTCAAGAGCAAGAGGATACTGGGCCTAACTACTGCATCACATGGGGCCAAAGGACATGTTTGTAGTGTGTGTGTGTGTGTGTGTGTGTGTGTGTGTGTGTGTGTGTGTGTGTGTGTGTGTGTGTGTGTGTGTGTGTGTGTGTGTGTGTGTGTGTGTGTGTGTGTGTGTGTGTTTTGAACATTGGCTCACAACAGGCCCCAAGCAACTCCTCAGGGTACAAAAGTAACACATAAATCAGTGTCTCTTGTCTGTTTTGCATCTAGATGCAAATGACCGACAGAAGGAAGAAGAGATCACAGGTTACAGACAATGCGGCTTTTAACCTCAATTTCTGATTGAGGCAACGTATGCTGTGTTTACCGTGAATGTGATCTCGGCAAACGTGGGAACATTGGCTTTAAAAGCCGCACTGACCACAAATCACGATCGGATGGAATCCTGGCCCTTCCCTCTCAATGCTTGCGCCTTATCTACAGTAAAAAGGAATATTACTGGGAAAGACAGTCAACTGGGATACTGACGGAACGCTGAGCCTGAGAGACAGAAAGAGAGAGGTACATCACACCAGATTTCTACTGTATGTGGGTCAAGAAGGGTGAAAAAGACGTGAATGTGTTTCTCATTCAGTCTAAAAATCTAAAATTACAAAATGAATCATAATGTGTCAATATTTGTCAACAACAGTGTGTCAGAGTGTCAGAAATGGGGGGCAGGCCAGGGATGAGCAGTTATTGACACATCACCCTTTGTCCATGCAAAGACAAGTTGATGGAGTCGACTTCCACGCGTTTGCCACAGTTGCTCTCAACAGCATATTTGCTGGACGCAAACACATTATGATTTATGTTTCTAGCTTTCTGTTTAAAACGGGTCAATATTTGCGGAGGACTCGTGAGCAGGGGTAAGCTGGCAGCTCAGGGGGTTTGCGTTTAGGTGAGGACGAGCAGAGGGCGCGGGGTTCCGCAGGAGTCTGCAGCTCACCCTGGTGTGAACAAGGCCTGGAGAGGAGCAGTTTGACACCCCCAGTGTTTGCTGTTCTACAACCCTCTCCTCTCATCTCCCCTCCTCTCTGCTCCGGTCTTCATCAATGTGCCAGGCGTGTTGAGTGGCTGCCTGCCTGTCTGCTGGTGATCTCAGGACCTCAGCTGACCACACCCACTCCTGCTCCTACACCTACAGTATAGTCAGTATTGGTGATTCATTTTCAAAACATATATGAAGAATTGTCATCAAACCAGGAGAAAACCGGAGGGGATCTTCCTGTTTTATAATTCACTAGGGTTCAATGAGCGTGTTCTTTAGCACTGATTTGCACTGATTTGATTTGATTTGTAGATATTACCCCAAAATATAGAAAGAACATGAATAACCGATATAGGGGTCTTATCTTAAGCTCAAAAAGGCTCATGTCATGAGATTTGTGCCAGGGACTGTATATATTTTCTCCATCTGAGTTTAAATTGAACATGGAATGAAAAACCGATAATAACACTGCATTAAATCCCAACTCCCTGTTCCTTCTCACAGTAACTCTGTCTCCAAGGAGAAGCCAAAGCCTTCAGGTACAGTTTTAGTCATCGATACAACTCCTTCAATTTCTCATTATTTCCCTCTCTGAAATGTAGATCAAATGCAGGATATCTGTGGATCAGAGTGTAGGTACTGTAGGAATTGGATAGACAGAATGCATTGAATGTGTCTGTCTCTCTCTCCCATAGACCTGGTAGTCTTGTGTTGTGGTCGATAAGTCAGTAGAGCAGTAGCAGAGGGGAACTGGGCTGCGCCCTCTCTCTCTTTCTCTCTGAATAGAGCAGAAGCAGTAGTGTGTCTGTGCCAAACTGTGTTAGGGATGCCTCTATGATGAATGTCTTGATCTATCTTGTATAAATATACATCTGCCCTATTTAATTTCCTTTGGGAGGAGATAATCCTGTTTTATTCTTGGCAGAGCACCAAAAGTAGTCAAAATGCATTATTTCCCTCAGCTCAACTATGATAGTATGATAAAATGGGCAGCAGAAGATAAAATGTATTCTCATATCTAATTTTGTACTTCAATCTCTACTGAAGATACATGCAGAGTTTTGATCTAGGAGATAAATCCCTATACCCCATGGCCAGCTGTAGCGGCTGTACCCAGCGAACATGAGTCTGTTAGCCCCATGAGGGTATTCGGTAGGCAAGGTGGACACGGGCTAGCCCACAACAAACCCAACACAGGCTAGCTCACACCAATCCCACATCAGCCCAACACAGGCTAGCCCACACCAGCCCAACACGGGCCAGCCCACAACAACCCAACACGGGCCAGCCCACACCAAGCCCAGCTAGAGGTGAGGGCTCATTAGAAAATTTGGAGGCATGATTTGCATACAGTTCTTTTTCTGCAACCGTTACTGAGTGTCATTCAAGTTAATGTGTTCTTATTGTGTGATGCCCATATATTTTTAAAACTTGATCTGGCAATGATGATGTCACGTCCTGACCATAGTAAGTTGTTATTTTCTATGGTAGAGTAGGTCAGGGCATGACAGGGGGTTTTTCTAGTTTAGTTTTTCTATGTTGTTATGTTCTAGTTTTTGCATTTCTATGTTGGGTTGTTCTAGTTTTGTATTTCTATGTTGGCCTGTGTTTGGGATGATCTCCAATTAGAGGCAGCTGGTCATTGTTGTCTCTAATTGGAGGTCATATTTAAGTTGGTGTTTGTCCCACCTGGGTTTGTGGGAGATTAATCTTGAGTAGTGTGTGTTTCACCTCTGCGTCACGTTTTTTTTTTCCATTCAGTTTATTTATGTATTGCATAGTTTCACAGTATAAATAAAATGTGGAATGACACACACGCTGCACTTTGGTCCGCTCATTCCTACGACAACCATGACATATGAAGTCTTTAAAAATACTTAAATGAGTGCAGGTGACATCTTTTAAAAAATATATGTATGATAGTAACAACTTGGTTGTCTTTCTGATACAATGTATCACGTTCCCTAAATACCTTTAGGCTTGGAAATTATGCAATTAATGGATTGAATTATGTAAGAGAGCACCACCAACTGGTGAAGGTCTCTGGAAGAGGTACCAGTTAACTATAGGCCCAATTGTCCCAGAGCCTCTGTTAGAAGGTGTGGTAATGACCAGTAGGAGACAGATGTACAGAACACACTCACATTGCACACACCAAAAGGGTACACCCACAAAGCAAACATGGAGGAGGGAACTAGTGGTAGTGGTTTCTATGAACAAAGAGAATACATACCATATTACACAGTGGTAATAAGGTAAGAGCAATGTGCTATGGTAACAGTGGTATAACAGTAATGTGCACATAAAGATTGGACACACCTACTCATTCAAGGGTTTTTCTTTACTTTTACTATTTTCTACATTGTAGAATATAGTGAAGACATCAAAACTACGAAATAACACATATGGAATCATGTAGTAACCAAAAAAGTTTTCAACAAATATGACAGTCTTCAAAGTATCCACCCTTTGCCTTGACAGCTTTGCACACTCTTGGAATTCTCTCAACTAGCTTCACCTGGAATGCTTTTCCAACAGTCTTGAAGGAGTTCACACATATGCTGAGCACTTGGTGGCTGCTTTTCCTTCACTCTGCGGTCCAACTCATCCAAGCCATCTCAATTAGGTTGAGGTCGGGTGATTGTGGAGGCCAGGTCATCTGATGCAGCACTCTATCACTCTCCTTGGCTAAATAGCCCTTACACAGCCTGGGGGGTGTGTTGGGTCATTGTCCTGTTGAAAAACAAATGATAGTCCTACTAAGCGCAAACCAGATGGGATGGCGTATTACTGCAGAATGCTGTGGTAGCCATGCTGGTTAAGTGTGCCTTGAATTCTAAATAAATCACTGACAGTGTCACCAGCAAAGCACCCCCACACCATCACAACTCCTCCTCCATGCTTCACAGTGGGAACCACACATGCAGAGATCATCTGTTCACCTACTCTGCATCTCACAAAGACACGGCGGTTGGAACCAGAAATCCTCAAATTTGGACTCATCAGACCAAAGGACAGATTCCCAATGGTCAAATCAAATATAATCAAATTGTATCAGTCACATGCGCCGAATACAACAGGTAGACCTTACAGTGAAATGCTTACTTACAAGCCCTTAACCATCAACGCTTTAAGAAAAAGAAAGTGTTCAGTAAAAAATAGATAAAAGTAACAAATAATTAAACAGCAGCAGTAAAATAACAATAGTGAGGCTATATACAGGGGGTACCGGTACAGAGTCAATGTGCGGGGGCACCGGTTAGTCGAGGTAATTGAGGTAATATGTATATGTAGGTAGAGTTAAAGTGACAAATGCATAGACAATAAACAGAGAGTAGCAGCAGCATAAAAGAGGGGTTTGGGTAGCCCTTTGATTAGCTGTTCAGAAGTCTTATGGCTTGGGGGTAGAAGCAGTTAAGAAGCCTTTTGGACCTAGACTTGGCGCTCCGGTATTGCTTGCCGTGCGGTAGCAGAGAGAACAGTCCATGACTGGGGTGGCTGGAGTCTTTGACAATTTTTAGGGCCTTCCTCTGACACCGCCTGGTATAGAGGTCTAGGATGTCAGGAAGCTTGTCCCCAGTGATGTACTGGGCCGTACACACTACCCTCGGTAGTGCCTTGTGGTCAGAGGCCGAGCAGTTGCCATACCAGGCAGTGATGCAACCAGTCAGGATGCTCTCGATGGTGCAGCTGTAGAACCTTTTGAAGATCTGAGGGCCCATGCCAAATCTTCTTTTCAGTCTCCTGAGGGGGAAAAGGCCTTGCATACCCTCTTCAAGACTGTCTTAGTGTGTTTGGACCATGATCGTTTGTTGGTGATGTGGACACCAAGGGACTTGAAGCTCTCAACCTGCTCCACTGCAGCCCCATCGATGAGAATGGGGGTGTGCTCAGCCCTCTTTTTCTTGTAGTCCATAATCATCTCCTTTGTCTTGATCATGTTGAGGGAGAGGTTGTTGTCCTGGCACCACATTGCCAGGTCTCTGACCTCCTCTCTATAGGCTGTCTCATCGTTGTTGGTGATCAGGCCTACCACTGTTGTGTCATCGGCAAACTTGATGACGGTGTTGGAGTCATGCCTGGCCATTCAGTCTTGAGTGAACAGGGAGTACAGGAGGGGACTGAGCATGCACCCCTGAGGGGCCCTCGTGTTGAGGATCAGCGTGGCAGATGTGTTGTTACCTACCCCTACGACCTGGGGGTGGCCCGTCAGGAAGTCCAGGATCCAGTTGCAGAGGGAGGTGTTTAGTCCCAGGGTCCTTAGCTTAGTGATGAGCTTTGAGGAGTTGAACGCTGAGCTGTAGTCAATGAATAGCATTCTCACATAGGTGTTCATTTTGTCCAGGTGGGAAAGAGCATCTGTGGATCTGTTGGGCCGGTATGCAAATTGGAGTGGGTCTAGGGTTTCTGGGATAATGGTGTTGATGTGAGCCATGACCAGCCTTTCAAAGCACTTCATGGCAACAGACGTGAGTGCTATGGGTCGGTAGTCATTTAGGCAGGTTACCTTAGTGTTCTTGGGCACAGGGACTATGATGGTCTGCTTGAAACATGTTGGTATTACAGACTCAGTCAAGTACAGGTTGAAAATGTCAGTGAAGACACTTGCCAGTTTATCAGCGCATGCTCAGAGTACACGTCCTGGTAATCCATCTGGCCCTGCGGCCTTGTGAATGTTGACTTGTTTGAAGGTCTTACTCACATCGGCTATGGAGAGCGTGATCATACAGTCATCCGGAACAGCTGATGCTCTCATATGCATGTTTCAGTGTTACTTGCCTCGAAGCGAGCATAGAAGTAATTTAGCTTGTCTGGTATGTTCGTGTCACTGGGCAGCTCATGGTTGTACTTCCTTTTGTAGTCTGTAATAGTTTGCAAGCCCTGCCACAACCGACGAGCGTCAGAGCAGGGCAGTACGATTCAATCTTAGTCCTGTATTGATGATTCATCAGAGGGCATATCGGGATTTCTTACAAGCTTCCGGGTTAGAGTCCCGCTCCTTGAAAGCTGTACCCTTTAGCTCAATGTGGATGGTGCCTGTTATCCATGGCTTCTGGTTGAGGGTATGTACGTTCAGTCACTGTGGGGACGACATCATCGATGCACATATTGCACATATTGAGTACTGATGTTGTGTACTCATCAATGCCATCGGAAGAATCTCGGAACATATTCCAGTCTGTGCTCGCAAAACAGTCCTGTAGCTTAGCGTCTGCTTCATCTGACCACTTTCTTACTGACCAAGTCACTGGTGCTTTCTGCTTTAGTTTTTTCTTGTAAGCAGGAATCAGGAGGATATAATTATGGTCAGATTTGCCAGATGGATGGCGAGGGAGAGCTTTGTACGTGTCTTTCTCTTAGATTTCGTGCACAAGCTGTTGTTTACAAATATACATAGCCCTCAACCCCTTGTCTTACCGAAAAAGCTCAAAACCCACCAGCTGTATGTTATTCATGTCGTCGTTCAGCCACGCCTTGGTGAAACATAAGATATTCCAGTTTCTAATGTCCCGTTGGTAGGATATACCTGATTGTAGTTTGTCTATTTTATTATCGATTTTACATTGGCTAAAAGGACCAATGGTAAAGGTAGATTACCCTCTCGGCAATGGATCCTTATGAGGCACTCTTCGTCCTCGATACCTCTGTCTCTTTTCCTGCAAATGACGGGGATGAGGGCCTTGTCGGGTGTCTGAAGTAAATCCTTCCCGTCCGACTCGTTGAAGAAAAAGTATTCCTCCAGTACGGGGTGAGTAATCGCTGTCCTGATATCTAGAAGCTCTTTTTGGTCATAAGACACGGTGGCAGAAACATTATGTACAAAATAAGTTACAAATAACGCAAAAAAACATACACAATAGCACAATTGGATACGAGATCGTAAAACAACAGCCGTCTCCTTCGGCGCCATTCTCATAATGTCCATTGCTCGTATTTCTTGGCCCAAGCAAGTCTCTTCTTATTATTATTGGTGTTCTTTTGTAGTGGTTTCATTGCAGCAATTCAACCATGAAGGCCTGATTCATGCAGTCTCCTCTGAACAGTTGATGTTGAGATGTGTCTGTTACTTGAATTTTGTGAAGTATTTATTTGGGCTGCAATCAGGGATGCAGTTAACTCTAATGAACTTATCCTCTGCAGCAAAGGTAGCTCTGGGTCTTCCTTTCCTGTGGCGGTCCTCATGAGAGCCAGTTTCATCGTAGTTCATGGTTTTTGAGACAGCACTCGAAGTAACTTTCAAAGTTCTTTAAATTTTCCGAATTTACTGGTCTTCATGTCTTAAAGTAATGATGGACGGTTGTTTCTCTTTGCTTATTTGAGCTGTTCTTGCCATAATATGGAGTTGGTCTTTTACCAAATAGGGCTATCTTCTGTATACCATCTCTACCTTGTGACAACACAACTGATTGGCTCAAACACATTAAGAAGGAAAGAAATTCCACAAATTAACTTGTAACAAGGTACACCTTTTAATTGAAATGCATTCCAGGAGACTACCTCATGAAGCTGGTTGAGAGAATGCCATGTGTGCAAAACTGTCATCAAGGGTGGGTGGCTACTTTGAAGAATCTCAAATATAAAATATATTTAGATGTTTTAACCTTTTTTCTGTTACTACATGATTATATATGTGTTATTTCATAGTTTTGATGTCTTCCCTATTATTCTACAATGTAGAACACAGTAAAAATAAAGAAAAACCCTTGAATGAGTAGGTGTGCCCCAAACTTTTGACTGGTACTGTATAAAGTAAGGGACAATGGCTTATATACATACAGTGCTAAGGGATGGCACAAACATGCAAACAAGCTAAACATAGCACACAATGGAGACAATATATACAATAGCTAAGGCAGCAGCTATGCATTGGCAATAGGCTAATGCCCTAGTCTAGGCCATTGGCTAGTAGGCTAAATACAGTGCATGGTATATACAAAGCAACTAGCGTCAGCAGGGCTAGGCTAGCATTGTTGGCTAGCATGGCTAACATAGTACACAGTAACATATTCAACAGCAGCTAGCACACTAGGCAAGGCTACACAGCGGGGCATAGCAAAGTGATATGGCAGTATACAATTAGCAGCAAGCAAAGTGCTAGCATGCTAGGTGGCTACACTAATACTGTATGTAAACAGTAGGCCTCTAGGATATGACCATGGGGGTAGCCATATTAGGTTAGGCAACAATGGGCCATAGACAGGTTGTTACATAGTAATAAATAACAGTCAAACTATACATACATAGCATATATAAATAACGGTGCCCTGTCCGAGTAGAGTTCACATATGTAGGTCACACTAGCGAGCGTTGTGACCAGGGCTGCAGGAGAAAGGTCCATTGGTTATGGCCCATCTGTTGGTGTGCAGGGAAGAGATTTATGAGAGAGCCCCTCACTCTGCCACTGATTGCTGATATCTGTAGCAAGATGGCGCCGACATCTACTTCCGGCAACGACAGAGATGGCCACCTCGCTTCGCGTTCCTAGGAAACTATGCAGTATTTAGTTTTTTTTATGTATTATTTCTTACATTGTTACCCCAGGAAATCTTAAGTTTTATTACGTACTGCCGGGAGGAACTATTGGATATAACAGCAACGTCAACTCACCAACATTACGACCAGGAATACGACTTTCCCAAAGCGGATCCTTTGTTTGGTCCACCACCCAGGACAATGGATCGGATCCAGCCAGCAACCCAAAACAACGGCGCCGCAGAAGGGGCAGACGGAGCGGTTTTCTGGTCAGGCTCCGTAGACGAGCACATCGCGCACCGCTCCCGAGTATACTACTCGCCAATGCCCAGTCTCTTGACAACTAGGTAGACGAAATCTGAGCAAGGGTTGCCTTCCAGAGAGACATCAGAGATTGTAACGTTCTTTGTTTCACGGAAACATGGCTCACTCGGGATACGTTATCAGAGTCGGTACAGCCACCTGGTTTCTTCATTCATCGAGCCAACAGAAACAAACATCTCTCTGGTAAGAAGATGAGCGGGGGTGTATGCCTTATGATTAACGAGACGTGGTGTGTTCATAACAACATACAGGAACTTAAGTCCTTTTGTTCACCTGACCTAGAATTCCTTACAATCAAATGCCGACCTCATTATCTACGAAGAGAATTATAATTCGATTATTCTTCGATTATAATCACAGTCGTGTATATCCCCCCCAAGCAGACACATCGACGGCCCGGAAAGAACTTCATTGGACTCTATGTAAACTGGAAACCACATATCCTGAGGCTGCATTTATTGTAGCTGGGGATTTTAACAAGGCTAATTTGAAAACAAAGCTCCCTCAATTTTATCAGCATATTGAATGCATGACCTGGGCTGGCAAAACCCTGGATCATTGTTACTCTAACTTCCACGACACATACAAAGCCCTCCCCCGCGCTCCTTTTGGAAAATCTGACCACGACTCCATTTTGTTGCTCTCAGCCTATAGACAGAAACTAAAACAGGAAACACCCGTGCTCAGGTCTGTTCAACATTGGTCCTACCAATCGGATTCCACGCTTCAAGATTGCTTCGATCACGTGGACTGGGATACACTGATTCGGTGAGCGAGTTTATTTGCAAGTGCATCAGTGATGTTGTACCCACAGCGACTATTAAAACCTTCACCAACCAGAAACCGTGGATTGATGGCAGCATTCGCGCAAAGCTGAAAGTGCGAACCACTGCTTTTAATCAGGGCAAGGCGACCGGAAACATGACCAAATACAAACAATGTAGCTATTCCCTCCACAAGGCAATCAAACAAGCTAAGCGTCAGTATAGAGACAAAGTGGAGTCGCAATTCAACGGCTCAGACACGAGAGGTATGTGGCAGGGTCTACAGTCAATCACGGACTACAAAAAGAAAACCAGCTCCGTCGTGGACCATGATGTCTTGCTCCCAGACAAACTAAACAACTTCTTTGCTCGCTTTGAGGACAATACAGTGCCACCGACATGGCCTGCTACCAAAACCGGCGGGCTCTCCTTCACTGCAGCCAACGTGAGTAAAACATTTAAACGTGTTAATCCTCGCAAGGCTGCCGGCCCAGACGGCATCCCTAGCTGCGTCCTCAGAGCATGCGCAGACCAGCTGGCTGGTGTGTTTACGGACATATTCAATCAATCCATTGTTTCTGTTCCCAAGAAAGCTAAGGTAACTGAGCTAAATGACTATCGCCCCGTAGCACTCACTTCCGTCATCATGAAGTGCTTTGAGAGACTAGTCAAGGACCATTTCACCTCCACCCTACCTGACATCCTAGACCCACTCCAATTTGCTTACCGCCCCAATAGGTCCACAGAAGACGCTATCGCAATCACACTGCACACTGCCCTAACCCATCTGGACATGATAAATACCAATGTAAGAATGCTGTTCATCGACTATAGCTCAGCATTTAACACCATAGTACCCTCCAAACTCGTCATTAAGCTCGAGACCCTGGGTCTCGACCCCACCCTGCGCAACTGGGTCCTGGACTTCCTGAGGGGCCACCCCCAGGTGGTGAGTGTAGGAAACAACATCTCCACCCCGCTGATCCTCAACACTGGGGCCCAACAAGGGTGCGTTCTCAGCCCTCTCCAGTACTCCCTGTTCACCCATGACTGCCCTCACCCTCACGAATTTTTAGAGATGCACAATCGAGAGCATCCTGTCGGGCTATATCACCGCCTGGTATGGCAACTGCACCACCCACAACCGCAGGGCTCTCCAGAGGGTGGTGCAGTCTGCACAACGCATCACCGGGGGAAAACTAGCTGCTCTACAGGACACCTACAGCACCCGATGTCACAGGAAGGCCAAAAAGATCATCAAGGACATCAACCACCCGAGTCACTGCCTGTTCACCCTGTTACCATCCAGAAGGCGAGGTCAGTACAGGTGCATCAAAGCTGGGACCGGGAGACTGAAAAACAGTCTATCTCAAGGCCATCAGACTGTTAAACAGCCATCACTAACACATAGAGGATACTGCCTACATACAGACTTGAAATAATCATTGGCCACTCTAACAAATGGATCACTAGTCACTTCATTAATGCCACTTTAATAATGATGTTTACATATCTTGCACTACTCATCCCAAATGTATATACTGTATTTTATACCATCTATTGCATCTCGTCTATGCCGGTCGGTCATGGCCCATCCACATATTTCTATGTATATATTCTTATTCCTTCCCTTTACTTAGATTTGTGTGTATTAGGTCATTTTTGTGGAATTTTTTGATTACTTGTTAGATATTTCTGCACTGTCGGAACTAGAAACACAAGCATTTCGCTACACTCGCAATAACATCTGCTAACCATGTGTATGTGACCCCAGATGACGGCCTGTGATTGGCTGACCCCATGGTGTTATCTGGCAACCTGGCCTAGCAACAGAGAAATGAAGTGCCAGTTTATGTCCCCTTAGGCTCAGGCAGGGGTGGGGTGTCTACTTGGTGCAGTTAGAAGTCACACAGAATTAGAAGTCCCAAAGTTGTGTCTCTGTGTTCCAGTGCCAGAGAGAGGGTTTTCTACAATTAAATTATAATCAATAAATACATTCCTATTAGAGGATCATGAGGATCATGCCAACACGGGCATGTTTGCAGGAAAGTATTGGCTTATTTCAGGCAAAGTGAGGTCTGCCTTCACCAGATATGTTGCCCACAATGGGCCACACTGGGCAAATGCCTTGGGGGCCAACATGGAGCCGATAATCAAAGGCGAATTGGTCTAATATTGACAACCTACATGGGGCCAATATTTGTTGACGTGCTTGCTGGGTATCCCTCCCATTGATAAACCATAGGGGAAAAGGTATGCTAGTCAGCTTGGCTCAAACATAGTAAATGTAAATCTGTGACACCCAGAAATAGTATGATATGTTATGATTACATAAAAGAGAAGGTTACTTACTGTAAGCCAAAAAACTGAAGGAGGGAGGCTGGTCGAGGAGGATAGGAGGGCACGTAATGCGAACATCTAGCAACCCAAAGGTTGTGTGTTCAAATCACACCACAGGCAACTTTGGTATTTTAGCTACTGAGCAACTTTGCAACTACTTACTACTTTTAACTACTTTGCAACTACTTAGCATGTCATCTAACCCTTCCCGCTAACCATAACCCTAACCTTGACCCCTAACCCTAACTCCTAACCTTTACCCTAACCCCTTACCCTAACCTTAACCCCTAACCCTAACCCCCAGCTTATCTAACGTTAACCACCTAATCACCTACAGTGGCTAACGTTAACCAAAACAAAGTGGAATTCGTATGATATGTTATACAGTATATTGCGAATTCGGAACATATCATACTAAATGGATGATGGATACCCATCAAATGAATACATAACATATGAAACATATCATACTGAGTGGAGGGAGACAGATTTACGTTTACTATGTTATGTCTATCCCTAAGTCCAGGTTGCAGTAGTAGAAAACGGTGCAAGGCACAGATGCAACATTAGGCTACCTGCTCTCAAATCATTTGGAAAAAATACACATTTTGCTCATTAATCAAATAAACGACATGCCTTTTACTTATCAATGTCAACCCATTTTTTTTAGATTTATTCATCAAATTTAATTAACCAGTACATTATTAGGTTAACTATTGACCGACATCTATTTGGAGCTATTTCTGACGAAGTGATTACTTGGTGTGATAAGAATCCCTTCACCACCAAGGAAAGAAATCACAGAGATTCACATACAGCTGCATGGCACATGTGAAAGGCAGCGAGAGTATTACTTAAATCAAGCATGACTGTGCGGAAAATCCTCTAAGTGCAACTGCCAGGGAGGCAGATGTGGAACCGCACAATATCTGTGAGATGTGAGAGAGCAGGCGTGTGGAGAGAGAGAGAGAGAGAGAACAGATGGAAAATTCCACGATAATGGAATTTTGCTGAGACTCAGATTTTCAATTTAAAATGTGTGCCAAACAAAAAACATTGAATTCAAAGTTTAACAAACCATACAACTTCATGCACGAGGACTACTTCGAACAATTTACATAGAAAATGTCACAAAAACACATAATATGCAGATGCAAAGTTTGGTAACAGAATTATGGTAAAATCCACCTCGGTTTTTTATGCAACCACATTTTCCAAAAACTCTGTTAACTATCTTCTACACATTAAGATTGAAAGATGTCTTGAGAAAGAATGGGGTGTCAGCTATGACATGACACCTTGAGTTTGAAAAAATCTATCTTTGGCTATTGAAATACAGTAAGTGAAGTGGATTTACACCCTGTAACAGAATTACGGTAACGGAATTACCTCATGGGTCCCTGATCTGTACCACACAGAAATCATGATGGATATCATTCTCTTCATGGTGATGTATCCTGAATAGGTACACAAAGGTAAACATGTGCAATATCATCCTTTGCATATTTGGATATTATTCTACATACTGGCTATTATTCTAATGAGCTCCGCCCCCAAACAAGGCCAAATGTTGTTGGTCTGGACCGGACCAAATCTGAACCAATCATAGACGTCTATGTTTTACAAGTTTGGACAGTACAGCACATCACAGTAGAGTAGAGTTCAGTGCAGTAGAGTTCTGTATATTACAGTAGAGTACAGTAGAGTACAGTATATTATACTCTACTCTACTCTCGTGTAATCTAGTGTACTGTACTGAACTCTACTCTACTGTACTCTACTGAAATCTACTCTACTTCTATTTATTGTACTGTACTCTACTGTGCTTCACTGTACTGGACTGTATTCTACTGTGCTGTCCAAACTTGTGAAACATAGACGTCAATGATTGGTTCAGATGTGGTCCGGTCACCAATCATGGACGTCTTTGTTGAGCCAAATCAAGGCGGTCTGGAACGGACCAAAAATCTACATCTGCAGATATTGTACTCAAGGGCGGTCCGGACCAAAAAAACAATATCTGTGTATCTTAAAAGACCAGAGTAGAGTGTCCAAAATTGAACTACTTTCCAACGTCCATGGACGTCCAGTGTCGGTCAGTGCTTTTACTGGTATCAGTAAAAACAGTACAACTAATTGATAGGTCTACCTTGTTACTTCTGTGAACCTTTCATGATCCTCCCTCATGTGAGAGAGAAATAAAAAATATCTTAAAGATATGTGGGGGGTTTTTGGTAACGGAATTACAAAGCACAAGGCATGTTTCTTAAACTTACAGAAGGCAAATCCTTTCTCCAAAACGAAATATAAGTGTTGATATTAGCAAAAATATAAATGCAACATACAACAATTTCAACAATTTTACTGAATTGCAGTTCATATAAGAAAACCAAGCAATTGAAATAAATTAATTAGGCCCCAATCTATGGATTTCACATGACTGGGAATACAGACATGCATCAGTTAAAAAAATAAGGTAAGGGTGTGGATCAGAAAACCAGTCAGTATCTGGTGTGACCACCATTTGCCTCATGCAGCGCAACACGTCTTTCACATAGAGTTGATCAGTCTGTTGATTGTGGCCTGTGAAATGTTGTCCCACTCCTCTTCAATGGCTGTGCAAAGATGCTGGATATTGGCGGGAGCTGGAACACATTGTCGTACATGTCGATCCAGAGCATCCCAAACATGCTTAATGGGTGACATGTCTGGTGAGTATGAAGGCCATGGAAGAACTGGGACATTTTCAGCTTCCAGGAATTGTGTACAGATCCTTGCGACATGGGGCTGTGCATTATCATGCTGAAACATGAGGTGATGGCAGCGGATGAATGGCATTACAATGGGCCTCAGGATCTCGCCACAGTATCTCTGTGCATTCAAATTGCCATTGATAAAATGTAATTGTGTTCGTTGTCCGTAGCTTGTGCTGCCCATATCATAACCCCACTCTGTTCACAACATTGACATACAAGCTTGCCTACAACATCTGCTTGGTACAGTTGAAACTAGGATTCATTCGTGAAGAGCACACTTCTCCAGCGTACCAGTCGACATTGAAGGTGAGCATTTGCTCGCTGAAGTCGGTTATGACACTGAACTGCAGTCAGGTCAAGACCCTGGTGAGGACGACGAGCACGCAGATGAGCTTCCCTGAGATGGTATCTGACAGTTTGTGCAGAAATTCTTCTGTTGTGCGAACCCACAGTTTCATCAGCTGTCTGGTTGGCTGGTACTAGACAATCCCGCAGGTTAAGAAGCTGGATGTGGCGGTCCTGGGCTGGCAGTACGTCAGGGATGGACGTACTGCCAAATTCTCTGAAACAACTTTGGAGGCGGCTTATGGTAGAGAAATTAACATCAAATTGTCTGGCAACAGCTCTGGTGGACATTCCTGCAGTCAGCACTCCAATTGCACGCTCCCTCAGAACTTGAGACATCTTGGTATTGTGTTGTGTGACAAAACTGCACACTTTAGAGTGGCCTTTTATTGACCCCAGCGCAAGGTGCACCTGTGTAATGATCATGCTGTTTAATCATCTTCTTGATATGCCACACCTGTCAGGTGGATGGATTTATCTTGGCAAAGGAGAAATGCTCACTAACAGGGATGTAAAAAAAAATTGTGCACAACATTTGAGAGAAATTCGCTTTTTGTGAGTATGGTTCAGCTCATGAAACATGGGACAAACACTTTACATGTTGCGTTTAAATTCTGTTCAGCGTAGTTGGCAGCGGTCTTTACTTCAAAATTATTGTGTTTTATGTATTTCTAACACATTTTAAGACTTTTTGGTAGATGTTCTGTTTGACCAGAAATCAAAGCCATTACTTTTTCATTTTTAAGATGGAAAATGGTAAAAAAAAGTATATATTAGTTGGTTGATTCATAATCCACCCATGGGTTTAGGGTCATAAAATGCGTGGCCATGCACACCTCAAACTCAATCATCAAGATTACAGATAACACAACAGTAGGCTTGATTACCAACAATGATGAGACGGCCTACAGGGAGGAGGTGAGGGCACTCGGAGTGTGGTGTCAGGAAAACAACCTCTCACTCAACGTCAACAAAACAAGGGAGATGATCGTGGACTTCAGGAAACAGCAGAGGGAGCACCCCCCTATCCACATCGAAGGGACAGCAGTGGAGAAGGTGGAAAGTTTTAAGTTCCTCGGCGTACACATCACAGACAAACTGAAATGGTCCACCCACACAGACAGTGTGGTGAAGAAGGCACACTAGCACCTCTTCAACCTCAGAAGGCTGAAGAAATTTGGCTTGTCACCCAAAACCCTGATAAACTTTTACAGATGCACAATCGAGAGCATCCTGTCGGGCTGTATCACAGCCTGGAACGCCAACTGCACCGCCCTCAACCGCAAGACTCTCCAGAGGGTGGTGCAGTCTGCACAACGCATCACCGGGGGAAAACTACCTGCCTTCCAGGACACCTACAGCACCCGATGTCACAGGAAGGCCAAAAAGATCATCAAGGACATCAACCATCTGAGCCACTGCCTGTTCACATCGCTACCATCCAGAAGGTGAGGTCAGTACAGGTGCATCAAAGCTGTGACCGAGAGACTGAAAAACAGCTTCTATCTGAAGGCCATTAGACTTCTAAACATCAATCACTAACTCAGAGAGGCTGCTGCCTACATTGAGACCCAATCACTGGCCACTTTAATAAATGGATCACTAGTCACTTTATACAATGCACTCTAAATAATGCCACTGTTAATGTTCACATATTTTACATTACTCATATCACATGTATATACTGTATTTTATACCATATATTGCACCTTGCCTATGCCGCTCGGCCATCGCTCATCCTCATCCTCATCCACATATTCACATTCACCCCTTTAGATTTGTGTGTATTAGGTAGTTGTTGGGTAACTGTTAGATTACTTGTTAGATAGTAGTGCACTGTCGGAACTAGAAGCACAAGCATTCCGCTAAACTCGCATCAACATCTGTTAGCCATGTGTATGTGACAAATACAATTTGATTTGATTTGATTTGAAATATTGTGCGGATGATGGGCGGGTAGGTGGGTGGCAGGCGGGTGGGTTGAATAAAGAGAAAACAAAAAAATCTGTAAATGTATTATTCTTGTGCAATTTATATCTATAGACTACATGGAGGGTTTTCTTTCATTATTTTAGGCAATCTGGCATTAGTGCTTAAGCCTAAGCTTTAGAGCTTAACTGGAGTTATACACGCAGACGACAAATGTTTTTTGGAATGGACAGGAAAAGTTAATGTCATCCACTGAGGCAAAAAAAAAGGACAATGTCAGAGTTTAGTTCAATGAGAGCAAAGCAGTGAAATGGAGAGTTGAAAATAAAGAGAAGGGAGGGCCAGAAAAGTAATGTTTGGGAAAGATTTGGTGAAGTGGTACAGAGGATGATAGCAGTGTCTCTATGTTATGTGTGATTGTGAGGTGCTATACAAATTTGACAGTCATAAAGACGGGGACTTCAAATAGGCCAATGGCACGTCAAGGGAACTGTAGCCTACTGTTTAGATGGTTTAAATGGAAACTGAAATCTGGACACTGACTGTGGGTCTATAACCTCTCACATTGCTGAAATATCAACTCCTGCAGAATTAAAAGATTCTTGCAAAAATTAAAGCGGGTGCTTTGCTGCAGTAGGGACTGGTGCACTTCACAAAATGGATGGCATCATGAGAATGATAATTATGTGGATATATTGAAGCAACATCTCAAAACATCAGTCAGGAAGTTAAAGCTTGGTCGCAAATGGGTCTTCCAAATGGACAATGACCCCAAGCATACTTCCAAAGTTGTGGCAAAATGGCTTAGGGACAACAAACTCAAGGTATTGGAGTGGCCGTCACAAAGCCCTGACCTCAATCCCATAGACAATTTGTGAACAGAACTGAAAAAGCGTGTGCGAGCAAGGAGGCCTACAAACCTGACTCAGTTACACCAGCTCTGTCAGGAGGAATGGGACAAAATTCACCCAACATATTGTGGGAAGCTTGTGGAAAGCTACCTGAAACGTTTGACCCAAATGAAACAATTTAAAGGCAATGCTACCAAATACTAATTAAGTGTATGTAAACTTCTGACCCACTGGGGATGTGATGAAAGAAATAAAAGCAGAAATAAATTATTGTCTTTATTATTCTGACATTTCACATTCTTAAAATAAAGTGATGATCCTAACTGACCTAAAAGGTGAATTTTTACTAGGATTAAATGTCAAGAATTGTGAATACTGAGTTTAAATGTATTTGGCTAAGGTGTATGTAAACTTCCGACTTCAACTGTAGATGTCACTTGTTCAATCCACTTCAATCAATGTAGATGAAGGGGAGGCAGGAAGGATTTTAAGCCTTGAGACAATTTAGACATGGATTGTGTATGTGTGCCATTCAGATGGTGAATGGGCAAGACAAAAGATTTAAGTGCCTTTGAACGGGGTATGGTAGCAGATGCGAAGCTCACCAGCCTGGTCTCAAAGACTAGACGTAACATAGTAAATGTCAATCTGACACACAAATTAGTATGATATGTTACTTTTTGGTATGGTTACATAAGACAGATGGTTACTTAAAACTAGTATGGGCTATGTGGGACGCTAGCGTCCCACCCGCGGTACAGCCAGTGAAATTGCAGGGCGGCAAATTCAAAACAACAAAAATCTCATCATTCAAATTTCTCAAACATACAAGTATTATACACCATTTTAAAGATAAGATTCTCCTTAATCTAACCACAGTGTCCGATTTCAAAAAGGGTTTACGGCGAAAGCAAAACATTAGATTATGTTAGGACATCACCTTGACAAGAAAAACCACACAGCCATTTTCCAAGCGTGGAACTAGAACTAGAAATACAGCTAGAAAACTAGAAATACAGCTAAAATGAATCACTAACCTTTGATGATCTTCATCAGATGACACTCCCAGGACTCAATGTTACAAAATACATGTATGTTTTGTTCGATAAAGTTCATATTTATATCCATAAACCCCATTTTACATTGGCCCGTGATGTTCATAAAATCTATTCCCACCAAAACCCCCGGTGAATGAGCACATCAATTTCCAAAAATACTCATCATAAACGTTGATAAACTTTACAACAGTTCTTGAAAGAATTATAGATATACTACTCCTTAATGCAACCGCTGTGTCAGATTTTAAAATAGCCATCAAAGCAAGCTATACAGTTACCCGCCAAGTTCTGGAGTCAACTAAACTCAGAATTAGTATTATAAATCTTCCCTTACCTTTGCTGATCTTCGTCGGAATGGACTCCCAGGACTCCCACTTCCACAAGAAATGTTATTTTTGTTCGAAATACTCCATATTTATGTCCAAATACCTTCGTTTTGTTCGCACGTTCAGGTCACTAATCCAAAGGCATAACGCGAGAGCGCAGAACCAGAGACGAAAAGTCAAATAGTTCCATTGTCGTTCATAGAAACATGTCAAACGTTGTTTACAATCAATCCTTAGGGTATTTTTAACATAAAACGTCAATAATATTCCAACCGGACAATAGCGTATTCATTACAGAGGAAAAAGAAGGAGAGGCGCGCCCACGTTCCCGCGCAGTAAACAACTCACTGGTCCCAGGCAGTCCACTGATTGACTGAGCTCCTATTCTCTGCCCAGTAACAGTAGATGGATGAAACAAGTTTCTAAAGGCTGTTGACAGCCAATGGAAGCCTTAGGAAGTGCAAAATGACCCCACAGACACTGTAGTTTGAATAGGGATTAGATAGAAGAACCTACAAGTCACTTCCTGGTTGGATTTTTTCTCAGGTTTTTGCCTGCCATATGAATTCTGTTATACTCACAGACATCATTCAAACAGTTTTAAAAAACTTCAGAGTGTTTTCTATCCAAATCTACTAATAATATCCTACATTCTGAGTCCGAGTAGTAGGCAGTTTAATTTGGGCACGTCATTCATCCGAATTTCCGAATACTGCCCCCTGTCACTAAAAAGTTAAGGCAAAAACTAAAGTAGGGTGGTTGGTTGGGGTGGATGGTTGGACGTATAACGCAAACGTCGAGCAACCCAAAGGTTGCGAGTTAGAATATCATCATGGACAACTATAGCACTTTAGCTAATTAGCAACTTTCAACTACTTAGCTTAACCCCTTTAACCTAACTCCTAAACTTAACCCTAACCCTTAACCTTAACCCTAACCCCTAACTTAGCTAACATTAGTCAGCCAGCCACCTAGCTAGAATTCGTAAAATATGATACGTTTTACACATTCGTAACATATAGTACCTTTTGCAAATTTGTAAAATATTCTATGTTTTGAAAAATTCTTAACATATAACACAAATTGAGTGTACAAAACATTAAGAACACCTTCCTAATTTTGAAATGCAATTTTGTATGATATGTTACGAATTACAGTGTATAATGATAGAAGAGAAGCTGCATGGATTTAATTATAAACAAGTTGACTAACATTTAGCCTACCAAAATGTCAAAAATTATAAGCAGAAACATATCTAAATCGGGCAATAATATAAACTGCACTCCAATGCCCCAAAAATGTCCCCTGTCTCTTACTGTAGCCTATAGTGCATTTTCTATATTATCGGTTTAGGGTTGGGTACAGGCATCAGATTGTCACTTTTCACACACAGTGCATTCGGACAGTATTCAGACCCCTTGACTTTTTTCACATTTTGTTACCTTACATCCTTTTTCTCTACACACAATACACCATAATGACAAAGCAAAAACAGGTTTGTAGACATTGTTGCACATTTATTAAAAACAAAAACCGCAAATATCACATTTACATAAGCATTTAGACCCTTTACTCAGTACTTTGTTGAAGCACATTTGGCAGCGATTACGGCTGTAGCAACGGTCGTTTAAAGGGGACCAAGGCGCGGCGTGTAGAGTGCTCATATTTACTTTATTAATGAAACACTTAACAAAACAACAAAACGACCACCAACAGTTCCGTCAGGTAACACTTACAAAACGGAAAACAACTACCCACACCTACACATGAAAAACAGGCTGCCTAAGTAGGGCTTCCAATCAGAGACAACGATAGACAGCTGCCTCTGATTGGAAACCATACCTGGCCAAACATAGAAAACGAAAACATAGAATTAGAAATCTAGAAAACCCACATAGAAACAGAATACCTTAACCCGGTTGATGAAGGACTTGTGTCGGCTATACCAGGTTCAACAGATACGCACAAGCATATTCCACCCTCAGACAGACGGTTTGTGCGAACGCCTGAACAAAACGATTAAAAGCATGTCGAGAAGAGTGGTGTCCAGAGACGGGAAAAACTGGGACATGCTTCTCCCACACTTAATGTTTTCCCTGCGAGAAGTACCCCAGACGTTCGCTGGGTTCTCCCCATTTGAATTGCTCTATGGCAGACCCTGTCGAGGGATCCTCGACTTAGCCAAGGAGACCTTGGAGGCCCAACCATGCCCATTCCGGTCCATGATAGAACATGTTACCCTGATGAGGGACCGCCTGTCGGCAGTGTGGCCCATAGTAAAGGAGCATATGGAGCAGGCGCAACAGACCCATGGCCAGGACTATGATAAGTCAGCGACACCCCGTGAGTTCACCGTGGGAGAGAAAGTGATGGTGCTCGTGCCCACGGCCGAACACCGCTTGCTGGCACAGTGGAGGGGGCCCTACGAGGTAACGAAAAGGGTCTCACCGGTCAATTACCTCATCAAGCAACCTGACAGGAAGAAGAAGGTCCAACTCTATCATATAAACCTGGTGGCCCTACTACAGGTGCGCCATGGCCAAACTCTCCTGCCAGAGCAGTCGAGACAGCTAGACAAGCTGATTATGCAATTCGGTAGGGTATTCTCTCCCTTCCCAGGACAAACAGATGTCCTGTTTCACACACTGTATCCACACTGAACCCGGCAAGAAGGTGTATATCCGGCCTCACAGGATTCCTGAGGCCTGCCGAGTCATCGCTAAGAACGAGGTAAGGGAGATGCTGAGGATGAGAGTGATCGAGCCAACTATGAGTGAGGGATCCAGTCCCATAGTCCTGGTCCCCAAACCCGATGGTAGTATGAGACTCTGCAACGACTTTAGGAGGGTGAACGCCACCTCTACATTCAACGCGTATCCCATGCCCCGCGTGGATGAACTCTTGGAGCGCTTAGGAAAGGCCAAGTTCATCACCAACCTGGATTTGACAAAGGGATATTGACAAGTGCAGGTGGCTCTGGAGGATCGCCCAAAGACTGCCTTCGCCACACCGGAGGGGCTTTTTCAGTATGGGAGGATGCCCTTCGGACTGAATGGTGCTGTGGCAACTTTCCAACTCCTCATAGATGCCATTCTACGGCCCCATCAAGAGTACACAGCGACATACATAGACGATGTCGTCATCCACAGCTAGGACTGGGATAGTCACCTCCTGTGACTACGGGCGGTGCTCGTGAGCCTGGAAGCTACAGGGTTGGCTGACAATCCAAAAGAATGCTGCCTGGGTCTGTCTGAAGTGGAATACTTGGGATACACCGTGGGGAACGGGAAAATATGCCCACAGGAATAGAAGACCAGGGCAATTCGGGACTGGCCTCTACCCCAGACAAAGCGGGACGTTCGGGCCTCTTAGGGATAACGGGATATTATCACCGTTTCATCTCTGGATATGCAACCATTGCCAACCCCCTCACAAACCTCATCAAGAAAAACCTGCCAAACCGTGTAGCGTGGAAGGATGAGACAGAAGACGCCTTTCAGTTGCTAAAAGATAGCCTTTGCTCTGAACCCGTTCTGCAGGCTCCTGACTTCTCCCAAGAGTTCATTGTGCAGGTAGACACCTCAGATACGGGGCTCGGCGTCGTCCTAGCTCAGGGTGAAGGCAAAGCAGAGAGGCCTATTCTCTTCATAAATAGGAAGCTCAGTGATCGGGAACAGAGATATGCTACCGTAGAGAAAGAGGCCCTAGCCATTAAGTGGGCCCTCAATTATCTCCGGTACTACCTACTGGGTCGGAGGTTTGCCCTCGTTACCGACCATGCTCCCCCCACGTGGATGGCTGGTAAGAGAAACAATAACAACAGAATAGCCAGATGGTTTCTTGCTTTACAACCGTTCTCTTTCCATGTCATCCACAGGGCCGGATCGAGAAACGGGAATGTAGACGTGCTGTCCCGACGCGACCAAGACGGTGCGTCTGGCGCCCGACCCTCCGGTCCGGTCCTGATGGGGGAGGAATGTGGAAGGACCACCAGAGGGCAGGCTTGGCTCACGGATAGCCCAGCCAGGCATGTGAGTCAAGGTGATCAGAGGCAATTCAGCATAGCTGATGGTACTAATGAGCTATTCTCTTTCCCCTACAAGAGAGAGGAATTGTGCTACTGCTCTATTCAATACATTTTGTGTGGATTTCTAAGCGAATATGTCGAGAAATAATAGTTGCCATTGTAACAAGTTCATATTGATTCCTCATGAGAGTTTTTAGGGAATAATTAGAGATTACCACATCAGCAGGAGCAGTAGGACTTGCGACAAACCTACATTTTAGGTCAGTATGAGATTGTCAGAGCTAGCTATCAAATATTTGACAAACACCACCAATAAAAGTCCTAATCTGTTTCCATGGGAACTCAGAGAATTGGGCTTGAGCCCAGACACATGCAGAGAGAGAGAGGCAATACCAAGATCAAGTGCCTGATAGAAATTGTTGTCAGTGTTTTCTAGTCCCAAAGTATGTACTTTAGCTTCTCAAATCACAATAACTGCATGGTACATAATATTATTCTTCTTGTAGGTACAACTTTATCTACTTGATTTCGATGATCAACTGTTGTCAAAGGGGAAACTTCACATTATGCATCCATAAGTAGTGGCTGTAATGCATTTTCTGGGCTTAAACATGGCGGATAGCTATTCCACAAATAGCGCCTCAACGATTCCCAGAATGAGGTGATTAGTGGAACGAACATTTTAGAGAGATTGGAACAGAGGAAGAAGTGACTCATTTGATTAATTAGATATAAAAGCATTCTTCTGACCATAATGCTAGGAGGGTATGCTGTAATGGTCCATTTCATTTCATTTATTACATTTATTTGACCTATCTGCTCAATGATTTGTATAACAGTATGAAATATACTGTAATTCTGCATTAAAACTTATATTGAAAAGTGTACGCTTTTGAAAGAGAAAGACGGGAAATACCTTTCTGTTTTTCTCTTTTTCCATGCTAAAGAGGATAGCAGTGACCTACACATCACAAAGCTCAATGTTGTGGTGGAACAGACCACAGGCTGATGGTGTGGCTGTGGCGAATAGCTCCACTCTGCAGGTGTAAGGTTACCTCAGGGAGCTGCGCTCAGAGGATATTCTATCCTAATGTGTCTGGAGAGAGCAACTCACCCTCAAACGCATACCTCATAGCAGAGGAACCATGTGTAAAGTCAGTGACCTTATACCTACGCTGTCATTACTTGCATTTTTTCTACAGAAGAGCTACATAATTATGACTAAAGTTAAAGAGCACAGGAGACATCTGCACTTCTTTTTTGTTGGAGAGATAATTATCTAGTCTTACTCTAAGTATGTCTTCAGAGGGTCGCAATGGTAGCATTTCTGTCTGCCTATTGACTCAAAAACTCTACTGGTTAGTTATTATGTGTTGTACAACACGGTGTTCCTCTTGTGGAATGCTCAAACCAGATGAAAGTGCAGTGAGTGAGAAGGACTATTCACGTTAAAGTGTACGGATGGTCAAAGCAGCAAACAAAGTCTTTCCATTTTCACAATGTTACTTCATGATGACCTTCGTGGTGTGTATGTTCCTGATGTGTTTGTTTATGATGAGTCAACAAACTGCCCACTGAATCCACCTCATTCAAAGCCTCCACTTCAGAGGACAAGAGCACTGCAGTGCTGCTTTATGATGCTGTTTTGCTTTGACAGTGGGTGAAACGATCTTAGTCCCAATTTGTTGTGATGTATTGAAGTTGAGGGTTTGATTATACTGGATTGATCATACTGAAATAACTTATAATTCCTTATCACTTTGTTTTCAAACAGGAAGTTAAATCCTCCATATCCATGTGAAGACAAAGTGAATCCCCTGCTGCTGTTTTGTCAGCCTCTGGTTCAGTACACATATTGTTCATGACTCGTTTCAAGTGACGGAGAATTGAATTGCTTCCTTGTGTACAGTATTCAATATGTCAGGTCTGACATTTCGGTTCCTTGAGAGTCAATAACTTTTTGTTATGGTCTCTTTAATCGTCCCCTCCCCATTTTTATTTGTATTTCAATCTGTCCCCTGGCCTCCAGTGACTCCAGGCCTCTCCCATCTGGTCTACCAAGTCCCCACATCTGGCTTCTCCTCTGGATCTTGCTGGGCAGGTTGTGTGTGTGTGTGTGTGTCTTTCTGTCTTTCTATCTGTCTGTCTGACTAGTCCTGGGACCAAGCTCTCTCTCCCTCCAATGGTGCACAGCCTTGATGTGTGGCACATCCAGTCCTCGTTCCTCACTTCCGTCCATCTTGCTCCATGGTTGAGTGTTGATTATTCCCCATCTCTCAGTGGCTGCTGTTGCTGCTCCCCACTAGGGGCCTGGTGCACAAGGGGCTTGTCTGCCTGATCTCCTTCCGCCACATGACTGTGTTTCTGTTTCTGCTGAGGAATCTGAGAAGCAATGTTTAGATTTACATCATTTGGTTGTCAGCTTGAGGCTCTTGAGGGCACTCTGATCTGACACATCCAGACAAGCATTGTATTGCGTTGTCTGTCTGTCACAAACACAATGAACTGGGTGGTAGGAACATTATAGAGTCAACAATTAATCGTAAAAAATTACATTGGTTTAGTATCTTCCTTCTGTAAATGAACTGTGAAATTAAAGTCTAATAGAAGTTGATGTTACAGGCAGAATTAAGCATATGGACATGTTAAAGCACATTCTGTACAGCTGAGCAACAGACCCTCAGGGTTACACTTCAAACGCTCATTGACTTTGACCCTAAAAAGAACTTGTACTTTGTATTGGTGCACTTTCATAACTATTTTTAAAAAAAGGCAGTATTACCTGTTGCTGTGCAACATAAAATATCTTAGGCTTTCCTGACTGAGAAATCATCAGCATACTATGTAGCCTACGGTGCAGTTGCCTAACATTCCATCTGTTTTAACACACATTTCCCAGGAAGACGAACTTGCAGTCAATACTTGCCCATCAAACACTCACTGTATAGTGCTGCCATCATGTGGGAAAAAATGTAATTGCATTTTTTTTTTACCTTCATTTAATTTTTTTAACTAGGCAAGTCAGTTAAGAACAAATTATTATTTACAATGTTGGACTACCAAAAGGCAAAATGCCTCCTGCGGAGACGGGGCTGGGATAAAATGTATGTATATATATATTTCCCAATTTTCTATGGGATTTGAGGTCAAATGGCCATTTTAATACCTTGACTTTGTTGTCCTTAAGCCATTTTGCCACAACTTCGGAAGTATGCTTGGGGTCATTGTCCATTTGGAAGACCCATTTGCGACCAAGCTTTAACTTCCTGACTGACGTCTTGAGATGTTGCTTCAATATGTCCACATAATTTCCCTCATGAAGCCATCTATTTTGTGAAGTGCACCAGTCCCTCCTGCAGCAAAGCACCCTCACAACATGATGCTGCCACCCCCGTGCTTCACGGTTGGGATGGTGTTCTTCGGCTTGCAAGCCTCCCCCTTCTTCCTCCAAACATAACGATGGTCATTATGGCCAAACAGTTCTATTTTTGTTTCATCAGACCAGAGGTTATTTCTCCAGAAAGATCTTTGTCCCCATGTGCAGTTGCAAATCGTAGTCTGGCTTTTTTATGGGGGTTTTGGAGCAGTGGCTTCTTCCTTGCTTTCAGGTTATGTCGATATAGGACTCGTTTAACTTTGAATATAGCTACTTTTGTACCTGTTTCCTCCAGCATCTCAAAAGGTCCTGTGCTGTTGTTCTGGGATTGATTTGCAATTTTCGCACCAAAGTACATTCATCTCTAGGAGACAGAACGCATCTCCTTCCTGAACGGTATGACAGCTGCGTGGTCCCATGGTGTTTATACTTGCGTACTATTGTTTGGACAGATGAACGTGGTACGTTTGGAAATATTCTGACATTTCACATTCTTAAAATAAACTGGTGATCCTAACTGACCTTTTAAAAGGATTAGATGTCAGGAATTGTGAAAAACTGAGTTTAAATGTATTTGGCTAAGGTGAATGTAAATTCCTGACTTCAACTGTATATATATATATATATACATTTAGCCATGTCCTGACTCCTGATACTAAATCATGCTCATCAAGATTTTAATACCACTGTCATGACTCACAAAAAATGTATTAAACTCCTAAAAGGAGACAATTGATTCAACTTAAAATACGTGGCTATGAAAAAGAATTTGGCAGGAGAATTTTGCATGCATCACCCTTCCCTTCCATCTACATCCATTCTGCCTGTGCCTTTGTTATCAAAGAGAATCCACTAGAGGAAAAAATGGGCTCTTTGTTTTCTTGGGGGTATAGCCTCTAGAAATTCTAAACATTGAACACCATGTTAATCATGAACAAAATTACTGGTTGGGTTTACTTTATGTTTTATTAGAAAGAGGCTAAATTCAGACAGTTTGTAAAAACAATCCAATACTGTGCATCAAGAAAAAAAAGCACACAGTACAATAACAATGTAGAAAAAAAGTGAATAAATACATTTTACATGGGGGGGAAAACCCAAACTCTTTTTCACCTCAGTAGGTGAAAATAGAGCTTTTGAGATAGGTGTTCATTGTGAGGCAGGTTTCAGGTGACCGTGATCAGTCCAATGGACGTCAGTTAACATGATGATGTGAGGACAGCCAGTCTGATGTCTGTGTGTCACAGTGGTTGCGTCCCAAAAGGCACCGTGTTTCCTACATACTGTACATGGCACTATATTTGACCAGAGTCCTGGTCAAAAGTAGTGCACTATATCAGGAATAGGTCCCTCCTCTCTAGTCCAGAGTACAGATGTTCCCCTCCACAGGTCTCCTCATGCGAATCTCATAGATGATGTGGGGCGGCTCCTTGGCTGACAAACTAGGAAAGCAGCACAACATCATCACACGCTGATCATAGATAGGCTTAATTGTAACCTAGTACAGTACATTCTTGTACACATAAGTATACCAGACATGTAAACATATTGCACACAAAACATAAACATTTACCAAGACAATTATTGTTGTCACGTTCGCTGTCTTCACACTCCCTATCGTAAATAAGCCAAGGCGCAGTGTGCATGGAATTCCACATCCTTTAATGAAGTGAAACCAAAAAAACAATACAGAAGTGAAACGAAACGTGACGTTCTAGGCTGCTCACAGGCAGCTACACAAAAACAAGATCCCACAATCACAGGTGGGAAAAGGGCTGCCTAAGTATGATCCCCAATCAGAGACAACGATAGACAGCTGCCTCTGATTGGGGACCATACCCGGCCAAACAAAGAAATAAGAAAACTAGATTGCCCACCCAAATCACACCCTGACCTGACTAAATAGAGAAATAGAAAGGCTTTCTATGGTCAGGGCGTGACAATTGTTTATGTTTTGTGTTCAATATGTTTGCATGTCTGTTATGCTTATCACGTGTTTGCTTACCAGCCTGTCTTTAGAGCTCTTCTGTGAATCCCTCACGAGAAGAAAATAAATAGTTCAAATCAACTTAAAGTCAAATGAACGTTTATTAGTCATATGCACAGGAGGATACACACAGCATACTGTACACAGTTCAATGAAACACTTACTCTTACTTAGTTAGTGGTAATGCACTTTTACATGGGCAAACATTTCACATCACAGCAAGATGTCTGAATAAGTGATCATTGGCACACTGGGCTTTTCTACAGAGGATGTGAGTTTGTGGTACATACGTTTGAACCCCAGTATGACCAATGCCCCCACTATGAGTAGGAGTAGACTGAGGGAGAGAGAGAGCACTGGGACGTTGATCTGGAGAGAGAGGCTGGGGAAAGGGTCGTCCACCTGGTTCCAGAGCACAGAGAGAGAAGCGAGCGGGTTAAACTCTTTTGGGGGCTTATTTTGTCTCTCATAGTCTTCCATAAAGCTGAGTAAAGGGTGATTATATGCCGGTGGTGTTAGTTTACGGTATACAGTTTACTCACCAGTGTTACAGAATGAAAAACACTGGTGTTCTGTCTTGGAATGGCTATGTGTGATGACTCAACAGCTTTCCAGTGGTCTACAAAGGGAGAAACAACACAATGGAGATGATGATGGCACAAGCAAGTCATCTCTTCCCCATCACCCGTCAGGAAATCCTGACATTTTATCACCCCTGAGACGTCATCAACCACTGCTGCTCGATGCTCTTGAAATGAAAGCTGTCATTTCAACACTAGTTTGTGGTTTCCTATGAGGTCTGCACTTGCGCTGAGCGACATAACGTGATTCAAGATAATACTGCATAGCTAAACAGCACACCCTGTTTCATCAAGGTTATGTTTGAGATGAGGCCCTTTCAGTGATCAATCAGCCCTAGAAAAGGAGTTTGAATTTTGGTCTAAAAACTATTCTCCGAGAAGGGTGTCCTCATAGTCATTTTGAAAGTGAATGTTTGTAAGGCACAGTGGTTAGTACATTTTACTCCATTTGATTAATAAGCACGTCCTGGAACTGTTGGAGGCAAGCAGTTTAATAATTTACGTTATAGCGCTGGCGTGTGAATGAGGGGTCAATGTTTAAGTAGGCAGTTTTGTTTCCAATCTCTCCTTCTTCTTCTTTAAAATGTTATCGCAGACTACACCTGCTGGTGTGTTTCCTCTGTGTTTCCAATTTCCTCTCCGTTTGTGCTGTGCAGTCGATAACCACAGTACTAAACGCTATAGAGTCCACCTTCTTAACATGCAACACATCCGGATCCCTCTGTTGACAAGGAATATTATCTGGTGTCTCTACTCCTGCTACCATTATTTCTTCAACATCTCTCCTTTCTGTCACTCTTCTCACCGCCTCTGGATAGGAGACTTGCTGGACAGCCCTTATTATTGCCACCTCTGTCTCCTTCAGCCTAACAGGGTACTTCAGGAATTCGCCACAATTGCAGCATTTAGGCTCAGCTGGCGTACAATACTCCTCCCGTCTGCATACACTTGACACATGACCAAGTAATTTACATTCATCACACTGCATGGGTTTGGGTACGAAGGCTCTCACAGGTAATCTCATATAACCCAAATACATGTGAGAAGGAAGAGACTCTTCATAAAAAAAAACTATAGAATGGATGGAGTGGGCTTCCTCACTCCATCCAACATGTGGGTCAGTAGGTGTGCACCAACCAGTCGATCCAATTCTTCACGTATATCCTTTGCGTTTACTTCTAGCACCACCCCAGAGATAACACCCTTGATAGGCACCTTGCTTCGAAGTTCCACACACAACACATTCCAATCGGACATCTTCTTGAGTCGCGAAGCACGCTCCTTCTGTTCCATAGAAACACAAAAAAACGAAATAAGCCCACTTCTTGTTATTCTTATTGACGCCACCTCATCCAACACATCCACAATTTTAACTTCAAACGGATCTCCCAGGGAACAACATCGATCCAAAACCCTTATTCCAACCAAAAAAGACTCCAAACCTGGTTTTGATTTACTAGATTCCACTACCACTTTAATTCTCTTATTTCCTTTTGCATTCTCCACTGTAATCCAGTTCTTCTCACTCTCCTCTCCACGCCATCTGATTCAAACAGAACATCCGCTTCCGCCATCTTCCCGTCCTCCCCCGTCTTTAAATTACTCTTCTCTTTCCTCTTCCCCATCTCGTTAGGATTTTATCAACTTCTACTAACCACACATGAATCATCATCATTATCACCATCATTATCAACGCAGAAATAATATTCATTTTAATATCATCTCTGATAAGGAATATGCATCACACACACCAGGATCACATAAGTTCACCTTTTCTTTTTTTTTCTTTTTTTTTCAATATACTCACCTGTGGCAGGGTTAGCTTCTGTGGTTGTTGGCATAATGGTTACTGGAGCAGCTAAAAAAAAACACAAATTTATAACAGACATTGGGAGAGTCAATTGCATTTTAGGCCTAAAGTTCTGAGTTCACAATGTACGTCTGCTGTACAAAGCAAATGAAAGCTAGAAAGTCCATCGATACCCATTTTTGCCCAAGAATTTTAAATGGGACATAAAATAATATTTTGCCACAAATTACCTTTCATGACCTTCAAATTTTGGATTACTTTTTTGTCATTGAAAATGCCATCTATGTCCACTCTGCAACAGTATGGCCCGCTGTCTGTCTGCTTGACGTTGAGAATTCCAAGGTCCATTTCTCCCGCGAGGACATCACCTGTCATTCTGTATCTGTCCGAAACCTTGGAGATGACCCCATGTTCGTCTGTCTGCACGAGGATGTTATTGCACCAGAACGTGCCACATTCTCGGCCCCAACACACACCGCTCAAACCCAAATGGCCCACTGAATATTGACAGGACAATGTCGCAGTAGCACCTTCCATCACCTTGATCGCCGACACCGAACACCTGGCTGTTGAGTGGGGGAAAGACACACAGGTTTGACAAGGCTATATCCTCGTTCCGGAGTTCCATACACATGTTGTCAACATCCCGAGGTTGACTATGAAACTTTCTCAATATTGCCTGAAGTTATGGTCAAAAGGCTATATTTTGTAGCTTGCTAGGTAGGCCCCTCAACTCGGTTGCTATAATTAAAGTTAAAGTAGGGTAGTCTTCTAAAATAGTATGTATTCGGGAAAGTACTCAGACCCCTTGACTTTTTCCACATTTTGTTACGTTACAGCCTCATTCTAAAATGGATTAAACAAAACGTGGAAAAAGTCAAGGGGTCTGAATACTTTCCGAAGGCACTGTAGGTTAGGGCTATGTAGGTGGGAATACAAGCTAATACACAGCAATGCTAAATAACTCAAAGTAACATCTCAACACATAGCCTAATTGTACAAAAACTGCCATGTCTAGTTGAATAGTTAGGCCTAGTCAATGTAGCTACAGACAGCAAAGGCCATCGCTTCCAACCTACATGCCTAGAACAAAGCCATTGGAGAGCTTGTCACTATTTAGTGGTCAACAGAGACACAAAGAGTGAGCCTGTCTTTTCTGTGGTGTTTAAGTCAAATTATGGGGACATCCAATTTAAACTACATCAACGTACCCAATCCCTCAATAGCCTAAACTCCAATTATTTGTAGGGTTTTAGATGAAAAGTTCTTGCCTGAGACTGTTAGGAGGACAAGGATCCAACGCAGGATAGACGGTCCAGAACCAGCAGCCATTCTGTATATCCAGTATGTAGGAGTGGAGGGTGCACGCGACACTGCGTGGTGCTGGGCGCGTGCAGGGCGGCTCAGAGACAGGGCATCTGAATGGGCAACTGTGTTCTCGGTGCCACTGCCTGTGACATCTCCAGGTTGGACAGCCAGAGTCGCTTTGACCCTTCTGTCAAACTCCTCCCATTGTTGATGGGATTTCCATCTGCATTTTCCAGCATAAAAAAAACTGCATTGATGAGTTAGGAGGCTCATCTCTCACGGTACACAGTGTACATATCTGCACACAGGGATGGACTTTTTAAAAGCTAGCCCCTAGCCTGGGGCTATTAAAAGCTTGGCTGGCCAGTGCCCAAAATCCTTAAATAGATTTTTTAGGGCTTTTAGTAGTTTATTACAATGTATAAGTGGAACAACAATGCTAACCTATCAATAATAAGACATGTTTGAGTTTCAAGTTAGAGTTTTTATTCATTATCATGCAACAGGTTGGGTTTGAATAAGACAGTATAGCACAAAGTTGTGTGGAGACAATTTGTGAAGAATCCTGTGGTTATGTTTGACCTTTCACTTAGCTGCCTTTCTATGCCTGGGAACTGTTGCAGATGGGTGAAGCTAAATGTCATGGTTAAAGGAGATGGAGCGGATAGAAAAGGCTCTTTCAGAGAAAAGTAATTGCTTTTCAAGCTGATGCCATTTTTTTGTACTTTTTATTACATACAGAAAATACAGTCATTGTAAATGAAACCTACACTGTTAGTGCTGAATACACATAGATAGTCATACTACCAAGCCTTTCCTTTCAAACAAACATTTCAAAAATACAAATCAAGTACATTTTTACTGATTTATCACCAAAAGCATCTGATTTTATAGTAGCTTGTCTTGTCCGGTTGAATCATTAGCCTATAAGTTCAGACTCAGCCCTGTAACACAGAGCTACCGTGCTATGCACTGCACAGTGTTAACAGCATGACTGTGGTGACGTGTCCATGCTTTGTCAGGGGCACTCCTCATAGTCGTCTCTCTCATTGTCATCTATTTGATAGACATTCTCCACCGCCATCTCTCGAGTATGCACACCCAAGCTGGACTCTGAGTTGCTGTACAGGACTGCGCTGCCAGAGTGCTCTGGTCTGATAAAGGATAGAACTGTAAATACACAGCCATGGGAGACATGCATGCTTTTATTGACTGCATTATATTGCTTAGTTCCACTCTAGTGATTTTTCCAATCCAGATGAATTAACGCTGAGAAAGGTTTTGGAGTTTTAGTGTACAAGCTGACATAGCAAATAAAGTTTGAATTGATTTTAGATACTTATTTTGCTCTGCATTGCAACTATTGAGCATTTCCACAGAAATATTTTTGCTTTATTTAACTTGGCAAGTCAGTTAAGAACTTAAGAACAAATTCTTATTTACAATGACGGCCTACCCCGGGCAAACCCTAACCTGGACGACGTTGGGCCAATTGTGCGCTGCACTATCGGACTCCTAATCACAGCTGGTTGTGACACAGCCTGGAGAATACTGTATGTGTAATGTTTATTAGATTCTAAAAGCAATGACCTACTGGCCAGTTTGGTCATCTCAAGTCATATTTCTTAATGACACAGACAAGAGTACCAATGGCTCACAAGATGTTCAAAAGTGGTGTTCAGAAGAAGCCCTGTTGTTTCACTTCCTCAGAGTGTTGTGTTCTTGGGTCTCATTAGTCATAGTTTCAGTATTACCTCAGATCAGTTGCCATAATGTTTTTGCTAATTAGGCACACATGTCTCATGGAAGGACATTTCACTTCGACTCAGTTATTCTATTGGCATATTGTGGTATTTCATCTACTCTGTCAGTTGGAAGAGGTATAGTCATGATTAGCATACTTACATTTGGACTGCCGTAGCAATTGTTTTCCATCGCTTTCCTGTAATTACGTTAACAAAGACTGTGTTCAAGTATTCAGAAAAACAGAAATAGCAAACTATTGCTTCTTGTAACACTGTCAACACACATATTAACGAGAATTAGTACTTATTATGCAGGCAAATGTAGAGATGTGTGTACTTACTCAAGACAACAAGTACAGACACAATCACCACGCCTGTCAGAACCAGTAGAATGGACACCAGGATCACAGGCAGCTTATGGCCTGTCATCTGTTCCTGTTAACATCACAGATTCAGTTAAAACGACATCTCAGTACAGTACCAGATCACACAGTTGGATTTCTTATTTGCCAGAATTTGCAGTGTGGAACTATGCATACCAAAATGGATTCGCTGTAAGGTGGCGTGGATGTGTCAGAATACTCTATGGGATTTGGGGTCACATGACCTACACAGTGAGGAATTTATAGGTTTTATTTTCAGATGTAAGATTAATGCTGTAATATAAACTATATAAAAGTATGATTTTGATGGACTGATGTTATTCTGTGCTCTGTGTTCCCTACAGTGTGTGTGGCTGTCCATGGTCTGTTGAGTTATGGTCACATTAGCAGGTGCCTGAGATGTTGTCGGGACAGGTGCTGAAATCAGAAAGCAATACAATACTAACTGCTCAGCTTGTAAAAGTATAGACGCTAAGAAATCATAATATCACTCATTAGGCTGACAATGATCACCTGTAAAGCATGTATACTGTATATCATAGCATGTTGTGCATTTCTTACCTTTCTCAATGTTCAAGTTGACATGATATTTCTCATCATTCCACAATCCGTAAACATGCACACGACAGCCATATTGTCCAGAGTCTTTTTCAGTGACATTGAAGATGGTTAGAGAGACATCCCCTGTCTTCAGCTCACCGAATAACTGATATCTAACCGAAGATCTCCATATCACTTTAGTGCCATCAGATGAGATGATTTCCTCGTAACAACCAGAGTTCGGTATGGCTCCTCTCCCCCAACATATGGCTGATACACCATGGTTTATGGTGTTATATTTACATGGCAGAGTGATATTCTGGCCCTCAATACCAATGACTTTTAGGGCAATGCATTCACTGACTAGAAAAGAAGGAGGTAGAGGAGGACAGAGATACTTTCAGTTGTCAATCATTAATTCACTTATTATCAAGTAAATAATCAGCCTAAAAATCATATCAAATCAAACTTTCTTTGTCACTTGCGCCGAATACAACAAGTGTAGACCTTACCGTGAAATGCTTACTTACAAGCCCTTAACCAACAGTGCAGTTCAAGAAGAGTTAAGGAAATATTTACCAAATAAACTAAAGTAAAAAATAATAAAAAGTAATACAATAACATAACAATTTTGTGTTACTTTTAATTTGTACTTGTTTTTAAATGTTTTGTACTTTAGTTTATTTGGTAAATATTTTCTTAAACCTTCTTGAACTGCACAAAAAGAGATGGTACCATCGTGCATCACTTACCTAAAAGTAGACAGAGGAGAAACCAGCCTAAAACACAGTGAGTCTCCATGATAGGGTCATATCACTTCACCCTTCGCCATTCAAACACCAACTGCATGTATACACAGTCATCTGAACAGTCATAGTCATATATATGCACAGTCATCTGAACTCTCGCTTTTTCATAAAGTCGAACCACCTGAGCACATGACTTCATCTTAACATCTGATTTCAGATGTTTCCGTTGCACTCAGAAAGGCAGTGATGGTCAGTGTGGTTATTTTTTTGTGTAGGTTTCAAATTCCAAATAATATAACACAGAGAACTGCACAGGTTTTAGAAAGTTCACAGTTCTTCATTGGAAAGAAATTAAAACCAAAACCATTTGCTCATGCCAATTCTGCGGGAGGTTGTATTTAATGTTATGTAGTGTACTGTGGAATCAAGACTCCAGGGAACAAACTTTCTCTTGAGTTGTATCTATTCTTATTTTAATTTACACCTTATCACAAGAAACTATAGCTAGATAGCATACACTGAGTATACAAAACATAAGGAACACCTGCTCTTTCCATGACATAGACTGACCAGGTGATTCTAGGTGAAAGCTATGATCCTTTATTGATGTGACTTGTTAAATCCACTTCAATCAGTCTAGACGAAGGGGAAGAGACATGTTAAAGAAGAATCTTTAAGCCTTGATACAGTTGAGACATGGATTGTGTACGTGTCCCATTTAGAGGGTGAATGGGTGTCACAGAATATGTCATACTCTTCGGCGAATATGTCGTATGGGAGATAGAAGGACCAAGGCGCAGCGGGATTGTGGACACTCATGTTTATTACTGATAAAAACATGTAAGGTATCCACTTGAGAAAAAACAAAACAACACTCACAACGGCAACAGTGTGGCAGGCTCAAACAAACGCAGTGCACACAACAATTCCCCACAACCCCAAAGACAAACACACACACCTATATAGGACTTCCAATCAAAGGCAACTATACACACCTGCCTTCAATTGGAAGTCCCAATCATCAACCCAACATATACAAACACAAACCTGCCACGTCCTGACCCCAAAACTAAAACACTAGCTCCATCTGCTGGTCAGGACGTGACAGTACCCCCCCCTCAAGGTGCAGTCCCCGGAATGCACCTACCAACAGAAAAACACCAACAAAAAACCCATAAACAATAACCCCTAAACAATAAGGGAGGGAAGGGAGGGTGGCTGCCGTCACCGACGGCACTGTGCTACACCCTCCCTCCCCAACCCACCTATCCTGGAGGTGGCTCCGGTTCTGGCCGTTCCAGGCAGTCAGGCCACTCTGGCAGTTCGGGGCAGTCTGGCAACTCGAGACAGTCGGCAGTCTGGCAGCTCGGGACAGTCTGGGCAGTCTGGCAGCTCGGGACAGTCTGGGCAGTCTGGCAGCTCGGGACAGTCTGGCAGCTCGGGACAGTCTGGGCAGTCTGGCAGCTCGGGGCAGTCTGGGCAGTCTGGCAGCTCGGGGCAGTCTGCGCAGTCTGGCAGCTCGGGACAGTCTGCGCAGTCTGGCAGCTCGGGACAGTCTGCGCAGTCTGGCAGCTCGGGACAGTCTGCGCAGTCTGGCAGCTCGGGACAGTCTGCGTAGTCTGGCAGCTCGGGACAGTCTGGGCAGTCTGGCAGCTCGGGACAGTCTGGGCAGTCTGGCAGCTCGGGACAGTCTGGGCAGTCTGGCAGCTCGTGACAGTCTGGGCAGTCTGGCAGCTCGGGACAGTCTGGGCAGTCTGGCAGCTCGGGACAGTCTGGGCAGTCTGGCAGCTCGGGACAGTCTGGGCAGTCTGGCAGCTCGGGACAGTCTGGGCAGTCTGGCAGCTCGGGACAGTCTGGGCAGTCTGGCAGCTCGGGGCAGTTCAGGGCAGTCTGGCCACTCCGGCAGTTCAGGGCAGTCTGGCCACTCCGGCAGTTCAGGGCAGTCTGGCCACTCCGGAAGTTCAGGGCAGTCTGGCCACTCCGGCAGTTCAGGGCAGTCTGGCCACTCCGGCAGTTCAGCGCAGTCTGGCCACTCCGGCAGTTCAGCGCAGTCTGGCCACTCCGGCAGTTCAGCGCAGTCTGGCCACTCCGGCAGTTCAGCGCAGTCTGGCCACTCCGGCGACTGTTGACTGGCGGGCAGCTCCGACGACTGTTGACTGGCGGGCAGCTCCGACGACTGTTGACTGGCGGGCAGCTCCGACGACTGTTGACTGGCGGGCAGCTCCGACGACTGTTGACTGGCGGGCAGCTCCGTCACACAGCCCTTGTGCCCCCCCCTAAAAAATTCTTGGGGGTGCCTCTCGGTCTCCCAGTCCTTGCCAGCCTTCTTCCGCTGCTTGGTCCTGTGAAGGTGGGGAATTCTGTCACAGAATATGTCATACTCTTCGGCGAATATGTCGTATGGGAGATAGAAGGACCAAGGCGCAGCGGGATTGTGGACACATGTTTATTACTGATAAAAACATGCAAGGTATCCACTTGAGAAAAAACAAAACAACAAACAATACTCACACCGGCAACAGTGTGGCAGGCTCAAACAAACGCAGTGCACACAACAATTCCCCACAACCCCAAAGACAAACACACACACCTATATAGGACTTCCAATCAAAGGCAACTATACACACCTGCCTTCAATTGGAAGTCCCAATCATCAACCCAACATATACAAACACAAACCTGCCACGTCCTGACCCCAAAACTAAAACACTAGCTCCATCTGCTGGTCAGGACGTGACAATGGGCAAGACAAAAAGCTCACTATTAGTAACCTCTTATGAGTGGTCATATATTAGCTACGTCACAATGTGTTGAAGAACTGAGTATGCCTACGCTAGAGGGGACCCAGATGTTTCTGTGATGGGCAGTGGTTGTTCTGTCGCGGTTGGGACAATAGTTGGGATGACAGTTGGTACGACAAGTGCTAAAGGAGTAAAAAAACAAACAACAACATCTATTTCTGTTTAAAAACACAACACTGCTGGGGCAGTTGTGACAAAAGGTGCTAGAAATGAAAGCATAGATTTTATGGGATCTTTTTTGTTCACAAACATATAGTCTAACACATTGAAGGAAACTTCAAACTATAAGGAGAAACACAAGGTTACGTTAAAGACGGTGACAGACAAAACATACAGTACCTTGTCTGCTCTTTTCTGGACTACCAGAGGACGCGGGTGTGTCTGTGATGGGCAGTAGTTGTGCTGGTGCAGTTGGGATGACAGTTGCTACACAAGTAAAAAACAACAGCATTGATTTCGCTTTAAAAACACGTTAAATAAGGTGACATTACAGACGGTTTCAAAATTATAACTTTGTTTTTTATAGACTTGTTGTTTCTGGAAGAAGTGCGCATTTTGCATAGTAGCGACGGCCCTTATTGCAACAGAATAATCATTCATGATTCAGGCATCAATGAAACAGAAGCAACAGTTGGGGAGGAAAATCAATACAGCTACATATCAGTATATCATTTTTGATGCTATATCGTACTGTATCATTTTGACAATATTGAAATATTATTTTTGTGCTAGTTGGCTGTACCTGCACGAAAACTCCTGTATGTTTCCTTTATAGCGTGTTCATCACTTTTATTTCCATGACTGATCAAAACTTGTTTTCTCATGGCTGGCTCTCTCTTGTCCCTCTGCAGCAGACATACAGAAAGTACTCAGACCCTTTCACTTTTTCCACATTCCTTTACGTTACATCAATCAACACACAAAACACCATAAAGACAAAGCACAAACAGGTTATTTTTTTTTTATTAAATGTAAAAAACATAATTACCTAATTTACATAATTATTCAGACCCTTTGCTATGAGACTCAAAATTGAGCTCAGGTGCATCCTGTTTCCATTGATCATCCTTGAGATGTTTCTATAACTTGATTGGAGTCCACCTGTGGTAAATTCAATTGATTGGACATGATTTGGAAAGGCACACACCTGTCTATATAAGGTCCCACCATTGACAGTGCATGTCAGAACAAAAACCAAGCATGAGGTCGAAGGAATTGTCTGTAGAGCTCCGAGACAGGACTGTGTCGAGGCACAGATCTGGGGAAGCCTACCAAAAAAATTCTGCAGCATTGAAGGGCCCCAAGAAAAAATTGGCCTCCATCATTCTTAAATGGAAGAAGTCTGGAACCACCAATACTCTTCCTAGTGCTGGCCGCCTGGCCAAACTGAGCAATCGGGGGAGAGGGGCCTTGGTCAGGGAGGTGACCAAGAAACCTATGGTCAATCTGGCAGAGTTCCAGAGTTCCTCTGTGGAGATGGGAGAACCTTCCAGAAGGACAATCATCTCTGCAACACTGCACCTATCAGGCCTTTATGGTAGAGTGGCCAGACGGAAGCTACTTCTCAGTAAAAAGCACATGACAGCCGCTTGGCGTTTGCCAAAAGGCACGTAAAGGACTAACAGACCATGAGAAACAAGATTCTCTGGTCTGATGAAACCAAGAATGAACCCATATAGAATCCTGAGAATCGGAATACATATTGGTGAGGGCCCTTGGAGTGTGGTGTCAGGAAAACAACCTCTCACTCAACGTCAACAAAACAAAGGAGATGATAGTGGACTTCAGGAAACAGCAGAGAGATCAGCCCCCTATTCACATCGACGGGACAGCAGTGGAGAAGGTGGAAAGTTTAAAGTTCCTCGGCGTACACATCACGGACAAACTGAAATGGTCCACCCACACATTGTGGTGAAGAAGTGCAACAGCGCCTCTTCAACCTCAGGCTGAAGAAATGTGTCTTGTCACCTAAAACCCTCACAAAATTTTACAGATGCACAATCGAGAGCCTCCTGTTGGGCTCTATCACCGCCTGGTATGGCAACTGCACCACCCACAACCGCAGACCGCACCAGAGGGTGGTGCGGTCTGCACAACGCATCACCGGGGGCAAACTACCTGCCTCCAGGACACCTACAGCAACCAATGTCACAGGTAGGCCAAAAAGATCATCAAGGTCAACAACCACCTGAGCCACTGCCTGTTCACCCTGCTACCATCCAGAAGGCTAGGTCAGTTCAGGTGCATCAAAGCTGAGACCGAGAGACTGAAAAACAGCTTCTATCTCAAGGCCATCAGACTGTTAAACAGCCATCCCTAACACAGAGAGGCTGCTGCCTACATACAGACTTGAAATATTCATTGGCCACTTTTATAAACGGATCGCTAGTTACTTTAATAATGCCCTTTGAATAATGTTTACATATCTTGCATATCTCATCTCATATGTATATACTGTATTTTATAACATCTATTGCAGCTTGCCTATGCCGCTCTGTCATTGCTCATCCATATATTGATACGTATATATTCTTATCCCATTCCTTTACTTAGATTTGTGTGAATTAGGTAGTTGTTGTGGAATTGTTAGATTACGTGTTAGATATTGCTGCACTGTCGGAACTAGAAGCACAAGCATTTCGCAGCACTCGCAATAACATCTGCTAACCATGTGTACGTGACAAATACAATTTTATTTTATTTGATCAGCACCTAAGTACACTACATGGCCAAAAATATCTGGACACGCCTTCAAATTAGAGGATTCAGCTACTTCAGCCACACTCGTTGCTGACAGGTGTATAAAATCGAGCATACAGCCATGCAATCTCCATAGACAAACATTGGCAGTAGAATGGACCGTAATTAAGAGCTCAGACTTTTAACGTGGCACCGTCATAGGATGCCACGTTTCCAACAAGTCAGTTTGTCAAATTTCTGCCCTGTTAGAGTTGCCCCGATAAACTGTAAGTGCTGTTATTATGAAGTGGAAGCGTCTAGGCGCAACAATGGCTTACTACATCAAGAAAATACAGTCATAGTAATTGAAACCTACACTGTTAGTGCTGAATACACATAGATAGCCACATTATTGAGCCTTTCCTTTCAAACAAACATTTCAAAAATACAAATCAAGTAAAGTTTTACTCATTTATCACCAAAAAACATCTGATGTTGTTGAAGCTTGTCTTGTCCGGTTGAATCATTAGCCTATAAGTTCAGACTCAGCCCTGTAACACAGAGCTACCGTGCTATGCACTGCACAGTGTTAACAGCATGACTGTGGTGACGTGTCCATGCTTTGTCAGGGGCACTCCTCATAGTCGTCTCTCTCATTGTCATCTATTTGATAGACATTCTCCACCGCCATCTCTCGAGTATGCACACCCAAGCTGGACTCTGAGTTGCTGTACAGGACTGCGCTGCCAGAGTGCTCTGGTCTGATAAAGGATAGAACTGTAAATACACAGCCATGGGAGACATGCATGCTTTTATTGACTGCATTATATTGCTTAGTTCCACTCTAGTGATTTTTCCAATCCAGATGAATTAACGCTGAGAAAGGTTTTGGAGTTTTAGTGTACAAGCTGACATAGCAAATAAAGTTTGAATTGATTTTAGATACTTATTTTGCTCTGCATTGCAACTATTGAGCATTTCCACAGAAATATTTTTGCTTTATTTAACTAGGCAAGTCAGTTAAGAACTTAAGAACAAATTCTTATTTACAATGACGGCCTACCCCGGGCAAACCCTAACCTGGACGACGTTGGGCCAATTGTGCGCTGCACTATCGGACTCCTAATCACAGCTGGTTGTGACACAGCCTGGAGAATACTGTATGTGTAATGTTTATTAGATTCTAAAAGCAATGACCTACTGGCCAGTTTGGTCATCTCAAGTCATATTTCTTAATGACACAGACAAGAGTACCAATGGCTCACAAGATGTTCAAAAGTGGTGTTCAGAAGAAGCCCTGTTGTTTCACTTCCTCAGAGTGTTGTGTTCTTGGGTCTCATTAGTCATAGTTTCAGTATTACCTCAGATCAGTTGCCATAATGTTTTTGCTAATTAGGCATACATGTCTCATGGAAGGACATTGCACTTCGACTCAGTTATTCTATTGGCATATTGTGGTATTTCATCTACTCTGTCAGTTGGAAGAGGTATAGTCATGATTAGCATACTTACATTTGGACTGCCGTAGCAATTGTTTTCCATCGCTTTCCTGTAATTGCGTTAACAAAGACCGTGTTCAAGTATTCAGAAAAACAGAAATAGCAAACTATTGCTTCTTGTAACACTGTCAACACACATATTCACGAGAATTAGTACTTATTATGCAGGCAAATGTAGAGATGTGTGTACTTACTCAAGACAACAAGTACAGACACAATCACCACGCCTGTCAGAACCAGTAGAATGGACACCAGGATCACAGGCAGCTTATGGCCTGTCATCTGTTCCTGTTGACATCACAGATTCAGTTAAAACGACATCTCACTACAGTACCAGATCACACAGTTGGATTTCTTATTTGCCAGCATTTGCAGTGTGGAACTATGCATACCAAAATGGATTCGCTGTAAGGTGGCGTGGATGTGTCAGAATACTCTATGGGATTTGTGGTCACACGACCTACACAGTGAGGAATTTATAGGTTTTATTTTCAGATGTAAGATTAATGCTGTAATATAAACTATATAAAAGTATGATTTTGATGGACTGATGTTTTTCTGTGCTCTGTGTTCCCTACAGTGTGTGTGGCTGTCCATGGTCTGTTGAGTTATGGTCACATTAGCAGGTGCCTGAGATGTTGTCGGGACAGGTGCTGAAATCAGAAAGCAATACAATACTAACTGCTCAGCTTGTAAAAGTATAGACGCTAAGAAATCATAATATCACTCATTAGGCTGACAATGATCACCTGTAAAGCATCAAGTTACTGTATATCATAGCATGTTGTGCATTTCTTACCTTTCTCAATGTTCAAGTTGACATGATATTTCTCATCATTCCACAATCCGTAAACATGCACACGACAGCCATATTGTCCAGAGTCTTTTTCAGTGACATTGAAGATGGTTAGAGAGACATCCCCTGTCTTCAGCTCACCGAATAAATGATATCTAACCGAAGATCTCCATATCACTTTAGTGCCATCAGATGAGATGATTTCCTCGTAACAACCAGAGTTCGGTATGGCTCCTCTCCCCCAACATATGGCTGATACACCATGGTTTTTGGTGTTATATTTACATGGCAGAGTGATATTCTGGCCCTCAATACCAATGACTTTTAGGGCAATGCATTCACTGACTAGAAAAGAGGGAGGTAGAGGAGGACAGAGATACTTTCAGTTGTCAATCATTAATTCACTTATTATCAAGTAAATAACCAGCCTAAAAGAGATGGTACCATCGTGCATCACTTACCTAAAAGTAGACAGAGGAGAAACCAGCCTAAAACACAGTGAGTCTCCATGATAGGGTCATATCACTTCACCCTTCGCCATTCAAACACCAACTGCATGTATACACAGTCATCTGAACAGTCATAGTCATATATATGCACAGTCATCTGAACTCTCGCTTTTTCATAAAGTCGAACCACCTGAGCACATGACTTCATCTTAACATCTGATTTCAGATGTTTCCGTTGCACTCAGAAAGGCAGTGATGGTCAGTGTGGTTATTTTTTTGTGTAGGTTTCAAATTCCAAATAATATAACACAGAGAACTGCACAGGTTTTAGAAAGTTCACAGTTCTTCATTGGAAAGAAATTAAAACCAAAACCATTTGCTCATGCCAATTCTGCGGGAGGTTGTATTTAATGTTATGTAGTGTACTGTGGAATCAAGACTCCAGGGAACAAACTTTCTCTTGAGTTGTATCTATTCTTATTTTAATTTACACCTTATCACAAGAAACTATAGCTAGATAGCATACACTGAGTATACAAAACATAAGGAACACCTGCTCTTTCCATGACATAGACTGACCAGGTGATTCTAGGTGAAAGCTATGATCCTTTATTGATGTGACTTGTTAATTAAATCCACTTCAATCAGTCTAGACGAAGGGGAAGAGACAGGTTAAAGAAGAATCTTTAAGCCTTGATACAGTTGAGACATGGATTGTGTACGTGTCCCATTTAGAGGGTGAATGGGTGTCACAGAATATGTCATACTCTTCGGCGAATATGTCGTATGGGAGATAGAAGGACCAAGGCGCAGCGGGATTGTGGACACTCATGTTTATTACTGATAAAAACATGTAAGGTATCCACTTGAGAAAAAACAAAACAACACTCACAACGGCAACAGTGTGGCAGGCTCAAACAAACGCAGTGCACACAACAATTCCCCACAACCCCAAAGACAAACACACACACCTATATAGGACTTCCAATCAAAGGCAACTATACACACCTGCCTTCAATTGGAAGTCCCAATCATCAACCCAACATATGCAAACACAAACCTGCCACGTCCTGACCCCAAAACTAAAACACTAGCTCCATCTGCTGGTCAGGACGTGACAGTACCCCCCCCCTCAAGGTGCAGTCCCCGGAATGCACCTACCAACAGAAAAACACCAACAAAAAACCCATAAACAATAACCCCTAAACAATAAGGGAGGGAAGGGAGGGTGGCTGCCGTCACCGACGGCACTGTGCTACACCCTCCCTCCCCAACCCACCTATCCTGGAGGTGGCTCCGGTTCTGGCTTTTCCAGGCAGTCAGGCCACTCTGGCAGTTTGGGGCAGTCTGGCAACTCGGGACAGTCGGCAGTCTGGCAACTCGGGACAGTCTGGGCAGTCTGGCAGCTCGGGACAGTCTGGGCAGTCTGGCAGCTCGGGACAGTCTGGGCAGTCTGGCAGCTCGGGACAGTCTGGGCAGTCTGGCAGCTCGGGACAGTCTGGGCAGTCTGGCAGCTCGGGACAGTCTGCGCAGTCTGGCAGCTCGGGACAGTCTGCGCAGTCTGGCAGCTCGGGACAGTCTGCGCAGTCTGGCAGCTCGGGACAGTCTGGGCAGTCTGGCAGCTCGGGACAGTCTGCGCAGTCTGGCAGCTCGGGACAGTCTGCGCAGTCTGGCAGCTCGGGACAGTCTGCGCAGTCTGGCAGCTCGGGACAGTCTGCGCAGTCTGGCAGCTTGGGACAGTCTGGGCAGTCTGGCAGCTCGGGACAGTCTGGGCAGTCTGGCAGCTCGGGACAGTCTGGCAGCTCGGGACTGTCTGGGCAGTCTGGGCAGTCTGGCAGCTCGGGACAGTCTGGGCAGTCTGGGCAGTCTGGCAGCTCGGGGCAGTCTGGGCAGTTCAGGGCAGTCTGGCAGCTCGGGGCAGTTCAGGGCAGTCTGGCCACTCCGGCAGTTCAGGGCAGTCTGGCCACTCCGGCAGTTCAGGGCAGTCTGGCCACTCCGGCAGTTCAGGGCAGTCTGGCCACTCCGGCAGTTCAGGGCAGTCTGGCCACTCCGGCAGTTCAGCGCAGTCTGGCCACTCCGGCAGTTCAGCGCAGTCTGGCCACTCCGGCAGTTCAGCGCAGTCTGGCCACTCCGGCAGTTCAGCGCAGTCTGGCCACTCCGGCAGTTCAGCGCAGTCTGGCCACTCCGGCGACTGTTGACTGGTGGGCAGCTCCGACGACTGTTGACTGGCGGGCAGCTCCGACGACTGTTGACTGGCGGGCAGCTCCGTCACACAGCCCTTGTGCCCCCCCCTAAAAAATTCTTGGGGGTGCCTCTCGGTCTCCCAGTCCTTGCCAGCCTTCTTCCGCTGCTTGGTCCTGTGAAGGTGGCGAATTCTGTCACAGAATATGTCATACTCTTCGGCGAATATGTCGTATGGGAGATAGAAGGACCAAGGCGCAGCGGGATTGTGGACACATGTTTATTACTGATAAAAACATGCAAGGTATCCACTTGAGAAAAAACAAAACAACAAACAATACTCACACCGGCAACAGTGTGGCAGGCTCAAACAAACGCAGTGCACACAACAATTCCCCACAACCCCAAAGACAAACACACACACCTATATAGGACTTCCAATCAAAGGCAACTATACACACCTGCCTTCAATTGGAAGTCCCAATCATCAACCCAACATATACAAACACAAACCTGCCACGTCCTGACCCCAAAACTAAAACACTAGCTCCATCAGCTGGTCAGGACGTGACAATGGGCAAGACAAAAAGCTCAGTATTAGTAACCTCTTATGAGTGGTCATATATTAGCTACGTCACAATGTGTTGAAGAACTGAGTATGCCTACGCTAGAGGGGACCCAGATGTTTCTGTGATGGGAAGTGGTTGTTCTGTCGCGGTTGGGACAATAGTTGGGATGACAGTTGGTACGACAAGTGCTAAAGGAGTAAAAAAAAAACAACAACATCTATTTCTGTTTAAAAACACAACACTGCTGGGGCAGTTGTGACAAAAGGTGCTAGAAATGAAAGCATAGATTTTATGGGATCTTTTTTGTTCACAAACATATAGTCTAACACATTGAATGAAACTTCAAACTATGAGGAGAAACACGAGGTTACGTTAAAGACGGTGACAGACAAAACATACAGTACCTTGTCTGCTCTTTTCTGGACTACCAGAGGACGCAGGTGTGTCTGTGATGGGCAGTAGTTGTGCTGGTGCAGTTGGGATGACAGTTGCTACACAAGTAAAAAACAACAGCATTGATTTCGCTTTAAAAACACGTTAAATAAGGTGACATTACAGACGGTTTCAAAATTATAACTTTGTTTTTTATAGACTTGTTGTTTCTGGAAGAAGTGCGCATTTTGCATAGTAGCGACGGCCCTTATTGCAACAGAATAATCATTCATGATTCAGGCATCAATGAAACAGAAGCAACAGTTGGGGAGGAAAATCAATACAGCTACATATCAGTATATCATTTTTGATGCTATATCGTACTGTATCATTTTGACAATATTGCAATATTATTTTTGTGCTAGTTGGCTGTACCTGCACGAAAACTCCTGTATGTTTCCTTTATAGCGTGTTCATCACTTTTATTTCCATGACTGATCAAAACTTGTTTTCTCATGGCTGGCTCTCTCTTGTCCCTCTGCAGCAGACATACAGAAAGTACTCAGACCCTTTCACTTTTTCCACATTCCTTTATGTTACATCAATCAACACACAAAACACCATAAAGACAAAGCACAAACAGGTTATTTTTTTTAAATTAAATGTAAAAAACATAATTACCTAATTTACATAATTATTCAGACCCTTTGCTATGAGACTCGAAATTGAGCTCAGGTGCATCCTGTTTCCATTGATCATACTTGAGATGTTTCTATAACTTGATTGGAGTCCACCTGTGGTAAATTCAATTGATTGGACATGATTTGGAAAGGCACACACCTGTCTATATAAGGTCCCACCATTGACAGTGCATGTCAGAACAAAAACCAAGCATGAGGTCGAAGGAATTGTCTGTAGAGCTCCGAGACAGGACTGTGTCGAGGCACAGATCTGGGGAAGCCTACCAAAAAAATTCTGCAGCATTGAAGGGCCCCAAGAAAAAATTGGCCTCCATCATTCTTAAATGGAAGAAGTTTGGAACCACCAATACTCTTCCTAGTGCTGGCCGCCTGGCCAAACTGAGCAATCGGGGGAGAGGGGCCTTGGTCAGGGAGGTGACCAAGAAACCTATGGTCAATCTGGCAGAGTTCCAGAGTTCCTCTGTGGAGATGGGAGAACCTTCCAGAAGGACAATCATCTCTGCAACACTGCACCTATCAGGCCTTTATGGTAGAGTGGCCAGACGGAAGCTACTTCTCAGTAAAAAGCACATGACAGCCGCTTGGCGTTTGCCAAAAGGCACGTAAAGGACTAACAGACCATGAGAAACAAGATTCTCTGGTCTGATGAAACCAAGAATGAACCCATATAGAATCCTGAGAATCGGAATACATATTGGTGAGGGCCCTTGGAGTGTGGTGTCAGGAAAACAACCTCTCACTCAACGTCAACAAAACAAAGGAGATGATAGTGGACTTCAGGAAACAGCAGAGAGATCAGCCCCCTATTCACATCGACGGGACAGCAGTGGAGAAGGTGGAAAGTTTAAAGTTCCTCGGCGTACACATCACGGACAAACTGAAATGGTCCACCCACACATTGTGGTGAAGAAGTGCAACAGCGCCTCTTCAACCTCAGGCTGAAGAAATGTGTCTTGTCACCTAAAACCCTCACAAAATTTTAAAGATGCACAATCGAGAGCCTCCTGTTGGGCTCTATCACCGCCTGGTATGGCAACTGCACCGCCCACAACCGCAGACCGCACCAGAGGGTGGTGCGGTCTGCACAACGCATCACCGGGGGCAAACTACCTGCCTCCAGGACACCTACAGCAACCAATGTCACAGGTAGGCCAAAAAGAACATCAAGGTCAACAACCACCTGAGCCACTGCCTGTTCACCCTGCTACCATCCAGAAGGCTAGGTCAGTTCAGGTGCATCAAAGCTGAGACCGAGAGACTGAAAAACAGCTTCTATCTCAAGGCCATCAGACTGTTAAACAGCCATCACTAACACAGAGAGGCTGCTGCCTACATACAGACTTGAAATATTCATTGGCCACTTTTATAAACGGATAGTTACTTTAATAATGCCCTTTGAATAATGTTTACATATCTTGCATATCTCATCTCATATGTATATACTGTATTTTATAACATCTATTGCAGCTTGCCTATGCCGCTCTGTCATTGCTCATCCATATATTGATACGTATATATTCTTATCCCATTCCTTTACTTAGATTTGTGTGAATTAGGTAGTTGTTGTGGAATTGTTAGATTACGTGTTAGATATTGCTGCACTGTCGGAACTAGAAGCACAAGCATTTCGCAGCACTCGCAATAACATCTGCTAACCATGTGTACGTGACAAATACAATTTTATTTTATTTGATCAGCACCTAAGTACACTACATGGCCAAAAATATCTGGACACGCCTTCAAATTAGAGGATTCAGCTACTTCAGCCACACTCGTTGCTGACAGGTGTATAAAATCGAGCATACCGCCATGCAATCTCCATAGACAAACATTGGCAGTAGAATGGACCGTAATTAAGAGCTCAGACTTTTAACGTGGCACCGTCATAGGATGCCACGTTTCCAACAAGTCAGTTCGTCAAATTTCTGCCCTGTTAGAGTTGCCCCGATAAACTGTAAGTGCTGTTATTATGAAGTGGAAGCGTCTAGGCGCAACAATGGCTTACTACATCAAGAAAATACAGTCATAGTAATTGAAACCTACACTGTTAGGGCTGAATACACATAGATAGCCACATTATTGAGCCTTTCCTTTCAAACAAACATTTCAAAAATACAAATCAAGTAAAGTTTTACTCATTTATCACCAAAAAACATCTGATGTTGTTGAAGCTTGTCTTGTCCGGTTGAATCATTAGCCTATAAGTTCAGACTCAGCCCTGTAACACAGAGCTACCGTGCTATGCACCTCACAGTGTTAACAGCATGACTGTGGTGACGTGTCCATGCTTTGTCGGGGGCACTCATAATCGTCTCTCTCGTTGTCATCTATTTGATAGATGTTCTCCACCGCCATCTCTCGAGTATGCACACCCAAGCTGGACTCTGAGTTGCTGTACAGGACTGTGCTGCCAGAGTGCTCTGGTCTGATAAAGGAAAGAACTGTAAATACACAGCCAAGGGAGACATGCATGCTTTTATTGACTGCATTATATTGCTTAGTTCCACTCTAGTGATTTTTCCAATCCAGATGAATTAATGCTGAGAAAAGTTTGAGTTTTAGTGTACAAGCTGACATAGCAAATAAAGTTTGTATTGATTTTAGATACTTATTTTGCTCTGCATTGCGACTATTGCGACTATTGAGATGTTTTTATTTTGTATTTTTTTTATTTAACCATTATTTAACTAGGCAAGTCAGTTAAGAACTTAAGAACAAATTCTTATTTACAATGACGGCCTACCCCGGGCAAACCCTAACCTGGACGACGTTGGGCCAATTGTGCGCTGCACTGTCGGACTCCTAATCACAGCTGGTTGTGACACAGCCTGGAGAATACTGTATGTGTAATGTTTATTAGATTCTAAAAGCAATGACCTACTGGCCAGTTTGGTCATCTCAAGTCATATTTCTTAATGACACAGACAAGAGTACCAAGATGTTCACATGAGTGTTCAGAAGAAGCCCTGTTGTTTCACTTCCTCAGAGTGTTGTGTTCTTGGGTTTCATTAGTCATAGTTTCAGTATTACCTCAGATCAGTTGCCATAATGTTTTTGCTAATTAGGCACACATGTCTCATGGAAGGACATTTCACTTCGACTCAGTTATTCTATTGGCATATTGTGGTATTTCATCTACTCTGTCAGTTGGAAGAGGTATAGTCATGATTAGCATACTTACATTTGGACTGCCGTAGCAATTGTTTTCCATCGCTTTCCTGTAATTACGTTAACAAAGACTGTGTTCAAGTATTCAGAAAAACATAAATAGCAAACTATTGCTTCTTGTAACACTGTCAACACCATTAGGGATATATTCACGAGAATTAGTACTTATTATGCATGCAAATGTAGAGATGTGTGTACTTACTCAAGACAACAAGCACAGACACAATCACCACGCCTGTCAGAACCAGTAGAATGGACACCAGGATCACAGGCAGCTTATGGCCTGTCATCTGTTCCTGTTAACATCACAGATTCAGTTAAAACGACATCTCACTACAGTACCAGATCACACAGTTGGATTTCTTATTTGCCAGAATTTGCAGTGTGGAACTATGCATACCAAAATGGATTCGCTGTAAGGTGGCGTGGATGTGTCAGAATACTCTATGGGATTTGTGGTCACACGACCTACACAGTGAGGAATTTATAGGTTTTATTTTCAGATGTAAGAATAATGCTGTAATATAAACTATATAAAAGTATGATTTTGATGGACTGATGTTTTTCTGTGCTCTGTGTTCCCTACAGTGTGTGTGGCTGTCCATGGTCTGTTGAGTTATGGTCACATTAGCAGGTGCCTGAGATGTTGTCGGGACAGGTGCTGAAATCAGAAAGCAATACAATACTAACTGCTCAGCTTGTAAAAGTATAGACGCTAAGAAATCATAATATCACTCATTAGGCTGACAATGATCACCTGTAAAGCATCAAGTTACTGTATATCATAGCATGTTGTGCATTTCTTACCTTTCTCAATGTTCAAGTTGACATGATATTTCTCATCATTCCACAATCCGTAAACATGCACACGACAGCCATATTGTCCAGAGTCTTTTTCAGTGACATTGAAGATGGTTAGAGAGACATCCCCTGTCTTCAGCTCACCGAATAAATGATATCTAACCGAAGATCTCCATATCACTTTAGTGCCATCAGATGAGATGATTTCCTCGTAACAACCAGAGTTCGGTATGGCTCCTCTCCCCCAACATATGGCTGATACACCATGGTTTTTGGTGTTATATTTACATGGCAGAGTGATATTCTGGCCCTCAATACCAATGACTTTTAGGGCAATGCATTCACTGACTAGAAAAGAGGGAGGTAGAGGAGGACAGAGATACTTTCAGTTGTCAATCATTAATTCACTTATTATCAAGTAAATAACCAGCCTAAAAGAGATGGTACCATCGTGCATCACTTACCTAAAAGTAGACAGAGGAGAAACCAGCCTAAAACACAGTGAGTCTCCATGATAGGGTCATATCACTTCACCCTTCGCCATTCAAACACCAACTGCATATATGCACAGTCATCTGAACTCTCTCTCTTTCATAAAGTCTAACCTCCTGAGCACATGACTTTATCTACTTGACATCTGCTTTCAGATGTTTCCGTTGCACTCAAAAAGGCAGTGATGGTCAGTGTGGTTATTTTTTGGGGAGGCTACACATCCAAATAATATAACACAGAGAACTGCACAGGTTTTTGGAAAGTTCACATAGTTCTTCATTGAAAAGAAATTAAAACCAAAACCATTTGCTCATGTCAATTCTGTGGGAGGTTGCATTTAATGTTATGTAGTGTAGAATCAAGACTCAAGGCAACAAACCTTCTCTTGAGTGGTATTTATTTATCTTTTCAATTACACCTCATCACAAAAAAAACATGGATAGATAACATAGCTAGAGTATACAAAACATTAAAAAAATCCTGCTCTTGCCATGACAGACTGACCAGGTGAATCGAGCTGAAAGCAATAATCCCTAATTAATGTCACTTGTTAAATCCACTTCAATCGGTATATATGAAGGGGAGGAGACAGGTTGAAAGAGGATTTTTAAGCCTTGAGACATGGATTATGTATGTGTGTCATTCAGAGGGTGAATGGGCAAGACAAAAAAATGTAAGTGCCTTTAAACAGGGTATAGTATAGGTGGGGGGGGGTGCAACTCAGTGTTAAGTAAAGGTGTGGGGGGGGTGCAACTCAGTGTTAAGTAACCTCTTATGAGTGGTCCTATATTAGCAATGTCACGACTTGTTGAAAAACTGAGGAACTGAGAATGCCTACGCTAAATTGCTTTAGTTCTCTCAATACTTAATGAATTATTGAGTGAAATAGTATACATGATCATGTGTTTTGATGAGTCTATACATCTGTAGGAGCATCATAGATCCAGGCATCTGTATCATGGTGACTGAGGGGTATTTCCACTCTAGGGTTCCTCCTAATGACACTGGAGGAACTGTCAGGTTCTCCTCTGACTCGGCTATTTCTGGACCGTCTCAGACCTAGATGCACAGTGGCAGTTTATGGAAAGAGGGGGGGGGGGGGGGGGCACAGACAGACTTTTAATGCACACTATGCAGAAATAACGGGAGTCACCACTTTCACATCCACTTTGAGAGGCAGACTGTTTAAGCAGCTAAATTCTTCTCTGACATTATTAGCCCCTGAACAAAGGATTGGTACGATAGGATCGAGAACAGACAGTTGCAACGCACTGATTAAGCTAATGCCCTGATAGAACAAGACAAGTATTATATTCGTGTCGTGATTGATGAAAGAAATGTAATTGCTGTGACTGCTCCACCACTCACGAAGAAGAACTGCTAGGATCAGACCAGGGATGAAGGCGATTGCTCCCACTCGGACAGTGTGTCCTATGTAGCTTTCCAGAGATGGAGATGCCATTTTCTGCTGTGGGTTACAGTCATAGTTTTGTTTCAGGCACAGTGATTAAAGACAAAGTTGAAAGAGAAATGTTGAAGTATTTGCGTTAGATTTGCATTTTGCTACATCAAAGCTCATAAGGCATTTAGGTTTTTATGTACAATATTCTGGTTGTATGTAGCTTAGGGACATTTTGGATATCATATGCTTCATATCCAGTAGTACTGTACCTTAATTCCCTTGACAAGACCTATTATTGGGCCTGTAGTGCAGTCATAAAGGATATCAGGACCTTGCTCACCTAGTAAGAAAAAAGATGCCGACATCTCAAACCTTGACTAACTGTAGCATCAATTACTTTTTCTGATCTTCATGTGCAATACAGGTTTATCAAACGTATTCAGTGTTGGTGTTGATATCAGATACCTTCTCTGCTCTTCACTGGTGTGTAAGGGGACACTGATGTTTCTGTGATGGGCAGTGGTTGTTCTGTCGCGGTTGGGGCAATAGTTGGGATGACAGTTGGTACGACAAGTGCTAAAGGAGTAAAAAAAAAAAACACAACATATATTTCTGTTTAAAAACACAACACTGCTGGGGCAGTTGTGACAAAAGGTGTTAGAAATGAAAGCATAGATTTTATGGGATATTTTTTTGTTTTCAAACATATAGTCTAACACATTGAAGGAAACTTCAAACTATAAGGAGAAACACGAGGTTATGTTAAAGACAGTGACAGACAAAACATACCTTGTCTGTTATTTTCCGGAATAACAGAGGACCCAGGTGTGTCTGTGATGGGCAGGAGTTGGGCTGGTACTGTTGGGATGACAGTTGGTACGACAGTTGGGATGACAGTTGGTACGACAGGTGCTACAGGAGTAAACAACAACATTGATTTCTATTTAAAAACACGTTAAATAAGGTGACATTACACACAGTTTCAAAATTCTAACTATGGTTTTTATAGGCTTGTTGTTTCTAGAAAAAGTGCACATTTTGCATAGTAGCGACGGCCCTTATTGCAACAGAATAATCATTCATGATTTATGCGTCAATTAAACAGAAGCCACACTATTTGTGATGGGGAGGAAAATCAATACAGTTACATATCGGTATATTATTGATGTTACAGTACCAGTCAAAAGTTTGGGCACGCCTACTCCTTCAAGGGTTTTTCTTTATTTTTACTAATTTCTACATTGCAGAATAATAGTGAAGACATCAAAACTATGAAATAACATATATGGAATAATGTAGTAACCAAAAAAGTGTTAAACAAATCTAAATATATTTTATATTTGAGATTCTTCAAAGTAGCCACCCTTTGCCTTGATGACAGCTTGCACACTCTTGGCATTCTCTCAACCATCTTCACCTGGAATGCTTTTCCAACAATCTTGAAGGAGTTCCCACATATGCTGAGCACTTGTTGGCTGCTTATCCTTCACTCTGCAGTCCACCTCATCCCAAACCATCTCAACTGGGTTGAGGTCGAAGGGGGCTGCAGGGCCTGGGTTAACCTCTACATCACCAGAGGAACAGAGATGGCGTAGCAGTCAGACGTGTGTATCTACACCAAGATGGCGTGTATTTGTCTTGTCCCGTCCTGTAACATGTTTATATAGTTTTCTTTGTATGTATTTTAATTTCTTATGTATATATTTTAATCTCACTTTCCATCTACGGACTGAATATACTCTCCTGCAACCCGCCTCACCCAATGTGGTACAGATCTGCTATTTTTATACTTTAGAACCGGAACCCCGATCAGAAGCTAGCCAGCTAACTAGCTACTAGCTAGTAGTCAGTTAGCCACTGCTAGCGGTCCTAACCGTAAACTCGGACATCAGCCAGCCTCAACCCGGTCAATTCCTGCCAGTCTGCACAGTGCGATATCAACTCAGAGCATATCGGACTGCTTTTTCTCTACCACATCTCCGGATTCCTACCGCAAGCTCTGAACCTTTACACCGGATAATCACAGCTAGCTAGCTGCTATCCGAGTGGCTACTCCTGGCTAACTTCTCTGTCCTGAAGCAAGCACCAGTTAGCCTGGAGCTAGCCTGGAGCTAGGCCCATCTCTCGGCTAGCCAAAGAGATCCACCATCCAATTCTTGGGCTACAAAAGGCTTGGACCCTTTACTGCCGACACGGCGCCCCGCAGATCTATCACGACTGGTCTGCCGACATAACCGTCCAAGGTGGTTTCAACAGGCTCTTCTGTTGCGACGTCGCCAGATGCCCATCTGCTAGCCCCGGCCTGCTAGCTGTCTGAATCTCTGAGTCTCCAGCTCGCCTAGTGTAGCAGCGACTACGGAATTGGCTCCCAGACTCATCTAGTGCTACTCTTTGGACCTTATGATCACTCGTCTAAACATGCCTCTCCCTAATGTCAGTATGCCTTGTCTATTGCTGTTTTGGTTTGGGATTATTGGCTTATTTCATTGTAGAGCCCCTAGCCCTGTCCAATATGCCTTAGATAGCCCTTTTGTTCCAACCCCACACATGCGGTGACCTCACCTGGCTTACCTGGTGCTTCTAGAGACAAAACCTCTCTCTTCGTCACTCAATGTCTAGGTTTAACTCCACTGTACTCACATCCTACCATACCCTTGTCTGTACATTATGCCTTGAATCTATTCTTCCGTGCCCAGAAATCTGCTCCTTTTACTCTCTGTTCCAAACGCACTAGACGACTAGTTCTTATAGCCTTTAGCCGTACCCTTATCCTCCTTCTCCTCTGTTCCTCTGGTGATGTAGAGGTTAACTCAGGCCCTGCAGCCCCCAGCACCACTCCCATTCCCCAGGCGCTCTCATTTGTTGACTTCTGTAACCGTAAATGCCTTGGTTTCATGCATGTTAACATGAGAAGCCTCCTCCCTAAGATTGTTTAATTCACTGCTTTAGCACACTCCCCAAATCTTGATGTCCTAGCCGTGTCTGAATCATGGCTTAGGAAGGCCACCAAAAATCCAGAAATTTCCATCCCTAACTATAACATCTTCTGACAAGATAGAACTGTGAAAGGGGCAGGAGTTGCAATCTACTGCAGAGATAGCCTGCAGAGTTCTGTCAAACTATCCAGGTCTGTGCCCAAACAATTTGAGCTTCTACTTTTAAAAATCCATCTTTCCAGAAACAAGTCTCTCACCGTTGCCGCTTGTTATAGACTCCCTTCAGCCCCCAGCTGTGCCCTGGAAACCATATGTGAATTGATTGCCCCCCCGTCTATCTTCAGAGTTCGTACTGTTAGGTGACCTAAACTGGGATATGCTTAACACCTCGGCCATCCTACAATCTAAGCTAGATGCCCTCAATCTCACACAAATTATTAAGGAACCTACCAGGTACAATCCTAAATCCGTAACCATGGGCACCCTCTTAGATATCATCCTGACCAACTTGCCTTCTAAATACACCTCTGCTGTCTTCAACCAGGATCTCAGTGATCACTGCCTCATTGCCTGCATGCGTGAGTAATGTTCCGCGGTCAAATGACCACCCCTCATCACTGTCAAACGCTCCCTAAAACACTTCATCGAGCAGGCCTTTCTAATCAACCTGGCCCGTGTATCCTGGAATGTTATTGACCTCATCCCGTCAGTAGAGGATGCCTGGTTGCTCTTTAAAAGTGCTTTCCTCACCATCTTAAATAAGCATGCCCCATTCAAAAAATGTAGAACTAAAAACAGATATAGCCCTTGGTTCACTTCAGACTTGACTGCCCTTGACCAGCACAAACATCCTGTGGCGTTCTGCATTAGCATCGAATAGCCCCGGCGATATGCAACTTTTCAGGGAAGTCAGTTTTGGGACACTAAAGTCCATGGAGAATAAGAGCACCTCCTCCCAGCTGCCCACTGCACTGAGGCTAGGAAACAGTGTCACCACCGATAAATCTACGATAATCGATAATTTCAATAAGCATTTTTCTACGGCTGGCCATGCTTTCCACCTGGCTACCCCTACCCCGGCCAACAACTCAGGACCCCCTGCAGCAACTTGCCCAAGCCCCCCGCTTCTCCTTCACCCAAATCCAGACAGCTGATGTTCTGAAAGAGCTACAAAATATGGATCCCTACAAATCAGCTGGGCTAGACAACCTGGACTCTCTCTTTCTAAAATTATGCGCCGATATTGTTGCAACCCCTATTACTGGCCTGTTCAACCTCTCTTTCGTATTGTCTGAGATCCCCAAAGATTGGAAATCTGCCGCGATCCTCCCCCTCTTCAAAGGGGGAGACATTCTAGACCCAGACTGTTAGACCTATATCCATCCTGCCCTGCCTTTCTAAAATCTTCGAAAGCCAAGTTAACAAACAGATCACCGACCATTTCGAATCCCATCGTACCTTCTCCACTATCCAATCTGGTTTCCGAGCTGGTCATGGGTGCACCTCAGCCACGCTCAAGGTCCTAAACGATATCATAACCGCCATCGATAAAAGACAGTACTGTGCAGCCGTCTTCATCGACCTGGCCAAGGCTTTCGACTCTGTCAATCACCGCATTCTTATTGGCAGACTCAACAGCCCTGGTTTCTCAAATGACTGCCTCGCCTGGTTCACCAAATACTTCTCAGATAGAGTTCAGTGTGTCAAATCAGAGGGACTGTTGCCTGGACCTCTGGCAGTCTCTATGGGGGAGTCACAGGGTTCAATTATCGGGCCGACTCTTTTCTCTGTATATATCAATGATGTCGCTCTTGCTGCTGGTGATTCTCTGATCCACCTCTATGCAGACGACACAATTCTTTATACATCTGGGCAATACGGGGCCAATACGGGGATCGTGTTGTGGGTGTTTCAGGGAAAAGGTGTACATTTGACCTCCATCATCTTCTCATATGGCTGCAACTGTAAATGCATTTGTAAATCAAGACCTTTCTTGAGTTGGGCTCTGGGATGGTGCAACTGTTGAGAATGTGAGCCTATGGTTGTGTGGGGGGAAAGGGTTGAGTGTGCATGAGTGTGTGTGTGGGTGTATGTGTGTATCCCACAACTGTTGCGAAGGAGTAAAAGATGTTAGGGACAATAGAGGATGATTCACAACAATTGTTTGCTAATATAATAATTGCTTGTAATAATGTAATTTTGATAATGGCGAGACTGGTGAGAGGTAAAATCCTTTTCATAAATTGCCTACATTACTACAAATATTAATAACTAATTATGGAAAATAAGAAACTGTCACGTCCTGACCAGTATAGAGGATATTTTGTTATTGTAGTTTGGTCAGGACGTGGCAGAGGGTAGTTTATTTATGTATTACGGGGTTTTTTGGTCACTGGTCTATGTTTGTATTTCTATGTGTATGTTCTAGGGTAGTTTTCTATGTGTAGGTTGGGTGCTGGACTCTCAATTGGAGGCAGGTGTTTCTAGTTGCCTCTGATTGGGAGTCCTATAAATAGGTGTGTGTTTTGTTTGTCACTTGTGGGTAGTTGTTTGAGAGCACTGCTTTTGTTGAGCCTGCGTCTCTGTGCCTGTCGTTAGTGTGTTTATTGGTTTTCCGTGGTGTTCTCATTTTATTTAATAAATATGTTGAGCACGCAACCCGCTGCGCCTTGGTCCCATTCTCTCTTCCACGACAGCTGTGACAGAAACAGGATTCTTAAAATATATATATATATTGATGGCAATATATAATACAAATCGAGGTTAGGGCGTTGAAAATGCATTTGGCAGTTGATCTACTTCTGTTCTGTAAATGGCACTGTGTGCTCTTTTCGAAGGATGGATCCCAGATTGTTCCGGGCTATGGGATACGGGGGATCGGGGGTGGTCTGCCGGGCATTGGGATGACAACCCAACTAGGCATGAGGAAGGCTTTTAGCGGGTGGAATAGTAGGGACCAATTGGAGGTTTACTTAGTAGCAATGCAAATATCATGGTACAGCTATATAGATGCTCAATCATCATGTTACTTTTTAATGGTACGTTTACAAACATATATTTAGATAAATAAAATTGAAAGTTGTGTCTCATTATGGTAAGTGGTGAAGTAAGTATAGCCAGTTATTATTGTAATGGCCTAGCAGATAAGAAAAGGCGATCAGTATTTACCTGGCTAAAAGAGAAGGAATATAGTATCTATTGTTTATAGGAAACCCATTCAACAATTTTAGATGAAGTTTTGTGGAAAAGGACTGGGGGGGTGAAATATATTTCTCCCATGGGGCAAAGAAATTCAAAAGGGGTGATGGTTTTAATTAACAGTAATTTTGATCCAAATGTGCAAATTGTCCAAACAGATCATCAAGGTAGATGGATTATTTTAAATATGTTATTGGACAATAAACATATATGCCTTATTAACCTATACGGTCCAAATAATGATGATCCAAGCTTCTTTGAAAATATATATAAGAATTTATCAACTCTACAAGCAACACTAGACTCTATTATTATGGTGGGAGATATTAATATGGTCTTAAATACCTCTATGGACCAGAAAGGAAATCACACTACAAACTATCACCCTCAGGCACTTAAGGAAATCATGAGTGTCATGGATATATTGGAATTAGTGGATATATGGAGACTTAAATACCCTGACCTAGTGAGATATACATGGCGGAGGCTCAATCAACTTCTTATGTCATTCTCTCTGGCACCAAAAGGTAAAAAAGTGTTGATAGGGGACAGAATGCGGTCGGATTATCACATAATTGGCATATATATTACTCTTACAGAATTTCCACGTGGGCGAGAATACTGGAAATATAATCAAAGCCTACTAGATGATAAATTGTTTAGAACTAGGGCATAAGAATTTATAACTGACTTTTTCAGACATAACATAGGTACAGCAGATCCCCTTATTGTATGGGACGCCTTTAAGTGTGCCTTTAGAGGCCATGCAATTCAGTACTCATCTCTAAAACAAAAGCAATTTAGATCAAAAGAGTCCATGTTAATAAAGGAAATTGAAGGACTAGCAGTACAGTTAGATGGCAATAAAAACTGTACCATAAAGGCACAGAATAAGTTAGAGGAAAAACAAAAAGAAATGGAGGAACTTATTCAAGAAAGATCCAGTGTAATATATTATAAAAATAAAGCGAACTGGATGGAATATGAAGGAAAATGCACCAAATTATTTTTCAATCTTCAATATAGAAATGCTACCAATTTCTTGGAGTCACGCATGATTCACCGAATGATATTTTGAAAGAGGAAGTAAAATACTCCTCCATCTCCACTAACTGAAACTAATTGTATGGATTCTTTTCCTAATAATAATGTAAAATTAACATCTGTACAGAAGGACTCATGTGAAGGCCAAATTACAGAGGAACTACTTGATGCAATTGGCGCCTTTAAGGATGGGAAAACTCCAGGGCTGAATGGCATACCAGTGGAAGTATACAATACTTTTTCATATACTCAGAGGACCATTATTAGTACATGTTTTAACCACTCCTATATAAATGGTAGATTTTCAGACACCCAACAAGAAGGTTTGATATCATTATTACTGAAACAGGACCCAAATGGTGTATATATAAAGATCCAGATCATTTAAAAAATTGGAGACCTCTTACGCTTCAGTGTTGTGATGCAAAAATCCTAGCAAAATGCTTTGCGCATAGAATTGAAAAAGTATTGTCAGATATTATTCATTGTAATCAGACAGGTTTTTTACATGGACGATACATTGGAGATAATATAAGACAAAAAACTATTTAATCCATTTTAGAATAAGGCTGTAACGTAACAAAATGTGGAAAAAATCAAGGGGTCTGAATACTTTCCAAATGCACTCTGTGTTGAGCAATATGTTTGGAACATCAAATCGCAATAAAATCACAGTATCGAATCATAATACATATAGAATCGTGAGAATCTGAATACATATCATATTGGCACCTAAGTACACTACATGGTAAAAAATATGTGGACACCCCTTCAAATGAGTGGATTCGGCTACTTCAGTCACCCTCATTGCTGACAGGTGTATAGAATCGAGCACACAGCCATGCAATCTCCATAGACAAACATTGGCAATAGAATGGCCCGTAATTAAGAGCTCAGTGACTTTCAACGTGGCACCGTCATAGGATGCCACCTTTCCGACACGGCAGTTTGTCAAATTTCTACCCTGCTAGAGTTGCCACAGGCAACTAAGTGCTGTTATTTTGAAGTGGAAGCGTCTAGGAGCAACAACGACTCAGCCGCAAAGTAGTAGGCCGCACAACCTCCTCAAATGGCACAGCCGAGTGCTGAAGCGCATAGCGTGTAAAAATTGTCTGTCCTCGTTTGCATCACTCACTACCGAGTTCCAAACTGGAAGCAACATCAGCACAATAACTGTTAGTCGGGAGCTTCATGAAATGGGTTTCCATGGCCAGGCAGCCGCACACAAGCCTAAGATCACCATGCGCAATGCCAAGCGTCGGCTGGAGTGGTGTAAAGCTTGATGCCATTGGACTTTGGAGCAGTGGAAACATGTTCTCTGGAGTGATAAATCACGCTTCACCATCTGGCAGCCCGACGGACGATCTGGGTTTGGTGGATGCCAGGAGAACGCTACCTGCCTAAATGCATAGTGCCAACTGTAAAGTTTGGTGGAGGAGGAATAATGGTCTGGGGCTGTTTTTTATGGTTTCTGTTAGGCCCCTTAGTTCCAGTGAAGGGAAATCTGAATGCTACAGTATACAATGACATTTTAGACGATTCGGTGCTTCCACCTTGTGGCAACAGTTTGGGGAAGGTCGTTTCCTGTTTCAGCATGACAATGCCCCTGTGCACAAAGTGAGGTCCATACAGAAATGGTTTGTCAAATTGTGGAAGAACTTGACTGGCCTGCACAGAGCCCTGACCTCAACCCCATCGAATACCTTTGGGATTAATTGGAACGCCAACTGTGAGCCAGGCCTAATTGCCCAAAATCAGTGCCCAACCTCACTAATGCTCGTAGCTGAATGGAAGCAAGTCCCCGCAGCAATGTTCCAACATCTAGTGGAAAGCCTTCCCAAAAACAGTAGAGGCTGTAATAGCAGCAAAGTGGGGACCAACTCCATATTAATGCCCATGATTTAGGAATGAGATGTTTGACGAGCAGTTGTCCACATACCCATGGCCATGTAGTGTATCATCGTGAGGTCCCTGACAATTCCCAGCCCTAACCTTTGTATTCATGATAACAGTTGTATATTCTCACCTTGTCGAACAATTAAATGAACGGTTTGCGTCCGGTCGTTGAACAGTCCTGATAGCGCCACACGGCAGTGGTAGAACCCAGAGTCTCCCTCTCCGACGTTGTAGATAGTGAGAGAGACATCTCCACTCTGAAGCTTCCCTGGTAACCTGTGTCTGTAGGACCTCCTGTAGGTCACCTCTACTCCATTAGTAGCAATGACTGTGTTCTCACAGCCGAAGAGAGACGGCTGTGCTCCTCTCCCCCAGCACACCTCTGTCAGACCCAGGGTAGCGAGGTCATACCTGCAGGTCAGCGATACCGTCCTACCTGCAACACCAACCACTGTCTCCATGACGCCATCACACACTGCAGGCAACAAAAACACAATCGCGGACACATTAGTGGGACCTCAATAGTGCGCCAGTCTCGGACAAACAGAAGAATGCGTTAGACATTTCCTTAAGTTTTTGATTGATTCGTTTTACCTGACTGAGGTTCATGGTTTACAGAGATTAAGACAGGCAGGACTTAAATGCCAACAGAGAGACTGTGATAAGGGTATGAAGTGTAGACAGCATTTTCGTTGTGTTCATCGAAACCAGACAGACTATCAGTTTTGTCTCACTGTCTAGCACTACTTCCCTTTTTTAACTGAATGTATAATGGATGGCTTTAAACAGACTGTGTGTCAATCAACCTCAAATACCACACCACTTCTCTACCACCGCCCACAAGCCTTGCCAGGGATGTCAGCATTCACACACCAGGGGGAGTAGTGAGACTGTCTTTTTAAATCCATGACAACAGGCCAACGCTTCAGAAATCAACATTTTCTTTGTTTATCTCCATCCCTACGAATATAACTTGGCAATGCCATAATAACTGTCTTTCATAGTGTCGTTGTGAAGGGATGATTTCCCATGATAACTCTGTGGTTTATATATCTCAACCTGCAGTTTGTTTAGACACTTAGCCAGGAACAAAATCTATCTCTAACTTGACGGCAGAGTTGTAATTTGATCACACAGGGAGGAGTGGGAATAGGATAGAAAGAAATGTCAGGTATAAAATGTTTGGCTTGTACTTTTCATCTGAGTAATCTTCTCTGAAGATAGCGTGTGTGACATATCCCACAGATAGTCGAGACACTGTTCATAGCCGTTGTCTACTGTGGCTGATCTACTTATTCCAATATGCTCAGACGTTCCATGTGATGATTTAAAATAGGAGAGCAGACCTAGAGAAGGCTACATGGGTTTTAGCCTTGCTGAATTCTGTAGCGCTACACAGAAGCCCTGTCCATGTACACTGAGGCCCAGCATACCTTCGCTACGCATGCTGTTCCACATTCCAAATCAAGACTGAGCGACTCAGTATATTAGCTATGAATAGATCTGTTGTTACGGGACAGTTGTTTTCCTAGTCACTGAAAAGCAGTAGGACCAGGTCCCTGTTTCTGAGAAAGAAGTTAAGAGGGGGTTTCGGATGAGTCACGAAAGTTTATGTCTAACTGCACTGGAATTGAGAGTGTTACAATCAGTTGCAAACAGTAAATGTCCCTCTAGTGCCTTATTCATCTCATGTCTCATAGTTTCACGATGTACACAGTGTAGAACACACTGTGTGTGACGTGGTGAGGTCGGACCCAGGTGCAGAGAAGAGACCAGACGAGGAATCAGTTGTTAAGGATAAACATAATACTTTACTGATAAACGGCAGCCACAGGATCACAGTACACTAGAAAAAACAACAAACGCTAAGTCTCAAACTCCCTCAGGAAACAACCGCATACAGTAAACAATTCAAGCTTCAGCAAAGGACAACAGAAAACACACCTCTTTCATCAGGGAAATCATAATGAGTAAATAGGACACACCTTAGTGTCGTTAATGTCTCTAGGACGGTGTCTGCCGTCCTCTGGTGACAGGTGGAACCATGATACTGTCTGTGTACAGCATGGTGCTGTGTAGAACACACTAGCTGTGATGTAAATTGAGTATGTAGTATGCTAATTAGTCATAGTATGGATACAGTTAGTATACCAAAAGTTGCCGTATGTCCTAGTACATTAGCCCAAATACAAAGTATACAAGCAGTGGACAATATGTACGTGCTTTTGGGGCCTATAATGAAATTCTTCTGAAAATGAGTGTGGCTTAACAACATTTTCAGATTTGAAATAAATGCTGGAAAATATGCAGCCAAAGTCCGACGAGAGCAGATACAAATTCATTGCTTCAACTAATTATGACAAATGTTAAAAAAAAAAGTTAAGCAATGTATTAAAGTATTGACTTTTCAAATAAATTACGTTACACGTTATGCTGTCTGACAATTTGTTTGCTTCGCTAGCCTTATGCACCGCATAGCATATCATTACAGCAGTTGCTTGTTGGTTGGCTACTAATACATTGAACTTGTCAGTATGTTAACTATATGCTATCTAACTAACTACCCAATGTTTATTGACTTGATTATTCAAGTCATTCTTGGCTTAGCTAAGTGGTATAGTCTTTGTGCGTTCTCAATAGACATTTTTTAATGAAGTTGTAAGATGTCAAGCTAGTAACTTGTTAGCTATGCTAGCAAGAAGTTGCATAGCAACAGCATCAACTTCCGGTAAACAGGCAAAGCGCTATTACACAATTGGAAGGAGACCGTTCGTTTTCATTATACTAAAATTAACTAATAGTATGTAGTATACAGTATGTTAGTATGGGTATTCAAACACAGCTACTGTGTACAGAATGGTTCTGTGTAGAACACTCTGTGTGCAGCATGGTGCTGCGTAAATGTCTGCTGCCCTGGTGTATTTTACGCCAACCACTGCATGTCATTTCACATTGGGGCTGCCATGTGAACTTCCCCCCTCTATTATGTACATTGAAGTTGTATAGGCCATTGTATGCCAAGCAATTATTTTAGAGTTAGCGACCCTACAGTACGAAGCAGTTTTTGGTAAAAAAAAAAATCTGTTGCTAAGTATTCTCAAAAATAATAAAAGAGACGTGATCATGTCTCAATTTGCAGTGTACAAATGATTATATTATGTTACGGCCCACCGACCATCCACTTAGACAAAAATCATCTAGCAGCTGAATCTAGTTACCTACCCCTGGTCTACAGGTTCTTTGGGGGCACTGAACAGCAAGGGCACCAAATGGGAGGTCATGTTTGTGTTGGTGTAGAGGTAGTTGCTGTCAACAGCAGTACTGCTGAGGAAGAGAGCCTATGAGTCTGGTGCGAAAGACTATTATCGTTGATCTCTTGAGCCACTCAATTTTGTTGCTTTTAGCAGGAAAAGAGGGTACTTCCATTCTCTGTACAACCTATTGTGACCATTAACCAGAAACATTGAAGGGAATGATTGCTCTTGACCATTGCTCTTTGTCAGACTGTGAGACGAGACGCTCTCTTCACAGGGGAAACATGGTCTAGAAGGGAGATGTACAGGAAGCACTGTAGTGGTTGCACACTACACATGCTGTGTGAGCATGAGTCAGGTATACTCATTCTTCGATTGCAGTGAGACTACTGAGACTGAGAACCTCTTTTAGCAAAGCCACTGATGCATCCCATGTATTTAATTAAAAGTTAGTGAGGGAGAACTCTGATGCACCAGTGTCTTTTTCAACTCTTTGAAAAACGGTGAGGTCGAGATAAAGCCAGTGTGGACTTAATGATGTGGTTATGTCATTGTGTTGAGGATGACACTGCAGAAGAGAGGGTTAGAGGGACAAAGCCCTGGAGCAGACCCAGTAGATATCTTCCTGATCTGCTCTTGTCATTCCCTTGACTTTTCGCTTTTACCTTGGTTCAGCAGTAAGCATCACAGAAACCCTGAGTCAGCTGCTATGGGGCTAGAACGAAGGTCACTTTCTGAGTGGCCATCATGTAGAGATGGGCAGTAAACGATGACGTTCATTAAGATTAATCACAATTACACACCTAATTACACACACACATCATACACACAATACAGTACACAGGCACGCACACTCACACACATAGGCACACACACGAAACACACATGCAGTCACGCTTTCTCACTCTTGTCAACAGCACACAATTTGAAGTACCACACAGAACTTGACTAGATTATCTTGAAATTGATCTGTATTAGCAGTGTAACCTAATAAAGAAGAGCAAAAAGGAGCAGATGATGTGTCAGAGTTTGATCTGGACAGAGGAACAGTGTGTTTAATACCATAACAATGTTTCACATTTCAATCTTAGAGGTTGTAACAGTCAGAAGGACACATTACTCCACAAGCAGAGCTTTATTTTATTTGTCGACAGACCGGTTACAAAACGACTTTCTCAGCGTCATTTGACCCATAAGAAGTTCACTAATCTGATTACATTCCTGGATAACAAGATACGAAATAAAGGCCTAGCCTTTTCTCTCTTATTTTTGTCTCTTCCCATCTCTCTCTCTCTCTCATTGGCTAATTCAATAATTTGTCCAAGGTGATTCTGTTTGTCCTCCTCGTTTTTTTTTGTTTTGTTACAGAGTTGCGTACTTGTGACTTTTCTTCTGATAATTCCACTTATCATGCCAGTACAATGGACCGCTGATATCCTTCCTGGTAGTGTACAAATAGTACTACCATACATCTACCGTATTGATGGTGTCACGTCCTGGCCAGTATATAAGGTTAATTGTTTTGTAGTTTGGTCAGGGCGTGACAGAGGGTATTTGTTTTATGTGGTTCAGGGTGGTGTGTTTGTGTAAAGGGTGTTTGATTTAGTATGTCCGGGTTTTGGTTTATGTCTAGGTAGTTCTATGTGGAATCTAGTGTGTGTGTTTCTATGTTTGGTTGATTGGGGCTCTCAGTTGAAGGCAGGTGTTGTCTATCTGCCTTTGATTGAGAGTCTCATAAATGAGGGTGTGTTTGTGTTTGTGTTTTGTGGGTGATTGTTCTGTGTTCAGCCCTAGGCTTTGCCAGACTGTTTAGTTGTTCGTTCGTTTTCGTGTTTTGTTGTTTTGGAGTGCTCTTTTGGATAATTTAAATAAAAGTCAAAATGAGCATACACGTACCTGCTGCGTATTGGTCTACATTTTCAGACGACGATTTCGTTATCTCGTCAGAGGACGAAGACAATCGTGACAGAATCACCCACCTCTCAAGGACCAAGCAGCAGAGGAAGGAGCAGACGGTTTTCGAAGAGGACAAACGAGAGAGATGGACTTGGGAGGAGATCTTGGAGGGAGAAGGCTCCTACACTTGGGAGGAAATCCAAGCAGGGAAAGATCGCCTTCCTTGGAAACAGGTGGTACGCGAGAGAGAGGAAAGGAGTAAGGCGGGTATGGACCGGGAACGTTTCCGAGGGACAAGACTGGCGTTGAAGCACGAGAGGCACCCCCAAGAAAATTTTGGGGGGGGGCACACGGGTAGTTTGGCTAGGCCTAGGAAGAGCCGGAGGCCAGCTACCCGTGGTTATATGGAGGAGCGTATGAGGTGGGGAGCGCCATGTTTCGCTGAGAAGCGCAATATCTCACCCATACGCACGCACAGTCCGGTGCGAGTTATTCCAGCCCCTCGCAGGTGCCGTGCTAGAGCGGGCATCCAGCCTGGTAGGAGGATGCCTGCGCAGCGCATCTGGTCGCCGGTACGCCTCCGAGGACCAGGCTATCCAACTCCCGCTCTACGCACGGCTACCATCAAGCCCCTGCACAGCCCAGTCTGCCCTGTACGAGCACTCCGCTCGTGCAGGGCTACTAGTTCCATCGAGCCAAGGCGGGTTGTGCAGGAGGTAAGATCTAGACCGGCTGTGCGCCTCCATAGCCCTGGGTTTCCAGCTCCTGTCTCTCGTGCGGACCCGGAAGTGCGTCCACCCAGTCCGACTCGTCCTGTTCCCGCTCCCCGCACTAAACGGCAAGTGCGTAAACCCAGCCTCGCCAGTCAACAGTCGGAGCTGCCCGCCAGTCAACAGTCGTCGGAGCTGCCCGCCAGTCAACAGTCGTCGGAGCTGCCCGCCAGTCAACAGTCGTCGGAGCTGCCCGCCAGTCAACAGTCGTCGGAGCTGCCCGCCAGTCAACAGTCGTCGGAGCTGCCCGCCAGTCAACAGTCGTCGGAGCTGCCCGCCAGTCAACAGTCGTCGGAGCTGCCCGCCAGTCAACAGTCGCCGGAGCTGCCCGTCAGTCAACAGTCGCCGGAGTGGTCAGACTGCGCTGAACTGCCGGAGTGGCCAGACTGCGCTGAACTGCCGGAGTGGCCAGACTGCGCTGAACTGCCGGAGTGGCCAGACTGCGCTGAACTGCCGGAGTGGCCAGACTGCGCTGAACTGCCGGAGTGGCCAGACTGCCCTGAACTGCCGGAGTGGCCAGACTGCCCTGAACTGCCGGAGTGGCCAGACTGCCCTGAACTGCCGGAGTGGCCAGTCTGCCCTGAACTGCCGGAGTGGCCAGTCTGCCCTGAACTGCCGGAGTGGCCAGTCTGCCCTGAACTGCCGGAGTGGCCAGTCTGCCCTGAACTGCCGGAGTGGCCAGTCTGCCCTGAACTGCCGGAGTGGCCAGTCTGCCCTGAACTGCCGGAGTGGCCAGTCTGCCCTGAACTGCCGGAGTGGCCAGTCTGCCCTGAACTGCCGGAGTGGCCAGTCTGCCCTGAACTGCCGGAGTGGCCAGTCTGCCCTGAACTGCCGGAGTGGCCAGTCTGCCCTGAACTGCCGGAGTGGCCAGTCTGCCCTGAACTGCCGGAGTGGCCAGTCTGCCCTGAACTGCCGGAGTGGCCAGTCTGCCCTGAACTGCCGGAGTGGCCAGTCTGCCCTGAACTGCCGGAGTGGCCAGTCTGCCCTGAACTGCCGGAGTGGCCAGTCTGCCCTGAACTGCCGGAGTGGCCAGTCTGCCCTGAACTGCCGGAGTGGCCAGTCTGCCCTGAACTGCCGGAGTGGCCAGTCTGCCCTGAACTGCCGGAGTGGCCAGTCTGCCCTGAACTGCCGGAGTGGCCAGTCTGCCCCGAACTGCCGGAGTGGCCAGTCTGCCCCGAACTGCCGGAGTGGCCAGTCTGCCCCGAACTGCCGGAGTGGCCAGTCTGCCCCGAGCTGACGGACTGCCCAGACTGCCCCGAGCTGACGGACTGCCCAGACTGCCCCGAGCTGACGGACTGCCCAGACTGCCCCGAGCTGACGGACTGCCCAGACTGCCCCGAGCTGACGGACTGCCCAGACTGCCCCGAGCTGACGGACTGCCCAGACTGCCCCGAGCTGACGGACTGCCCAGACTGCCCCGAGCTGACGGACTGCCCAGACTGCCCCGAGCTGACGGACTGCCCAGACTGCCCCGAGCTGACAGACTGCCCAGACTGCCCCGAGCTGACAGACTGCCCAGACTGCCCCGAGCCGCCAGACTGCCCCGAACCGCCAGACTGCCCAGACTGCCTGGAACGGCCAGAACCTGAGCCGCCTCCAATATAGGTGGGTTGGGGAGGGGGGGTGTAGCACAGTGCCGTCGTTGACGGCAGCCACCCTCCCTTCCCTCCCTTTAGTAAGGGGGAATTTTCTTTTGGGTATTGTTTGGGGGTAATTTTTTTTGTTAAGGTGCTTCTGGGGTAGCACCTTTAAGGGGGGGGTACTGTCACGTCCTGGCCAGTATATAAGGTTAATTGTTTTGTAGTTTGGTCAGGGCGTGACAGAGGGTATTTGTTTTATGTGGTTCAGGGTGGTGTGTTTGTGTAAAGGGTGTTTGATTTAGTATGTCCGGGTTTTGGTTTATGTCTAGGTAGTTCTATGTGGAATCTAGTGTGTGTGTTTCTATGTTTGGTTGATTGGGGCTCTCAGTTGAAGGCAGGTGTTGTCTATCTGCCTTTGATTGAGAGTCTCATAAATGAGGGTGTGTTTGTGTTTGTGTTTTGTGGGTGATTGTTCTGTGTTCAGCCCTAGGCTTTGCCAGACTGTTTAGTTGTTCGTTCGTTTTCGTGTTTTGTTGTTTTGGAGTGCTCTTTTGGATAATTTAAATAAAAGTCAAAATGAGCATACACGTACCTGCTGCGTATTGGTCTACATTTTCAGACGACGATTTCGTTATCTCGTCAGAGGACGAAGACAATCGTGACAGATGGATTCTGTAACTGATAGCCTCATAAACTGTTGGTTCAGTCAAGTACAGTAAAATATGTGAATTAGGCGGTGGTTGTGAGATTTGAGGTTATGGCCACATGTCGATGAGGAGGAAGACTTCCACCAACTTCCTCTTCCAATAAGTCTTATTCTCTAAGAGCAATATTGCTCTGAGGCCAAAAGCAGGACTGATCTACTGTGCAATTCATAACACTTCCATTCTGAAAAAGGGGTAATGCTGTTTTTTGTTTGAAAATGTGCTATACCGTAAACCTAGTAAACCACTTTTCTACTAGCTCGCTGTATTTTACTGTGTTAAAGGAAAGCAATAAATCAAATAACTATTGTGCTGAGATGTAAAGGTATTGAATCATATAACACTTGTAACGCAGCAAGTCTTATATTCAAAAGCTTTAATTGTGCATTCATTTAGTTTGGAGACATCTTTCACCACACAACCATTGATCCAAAATATATGTTTACTGTGAAATACCATGAGAACATTGGTTTAATCAGCGAAACACAACATCATGATATCTTCTCAATTCCATTGTTGTAACAACCAATTCATCCAATAGCAAAAAAATTCAAGAAACATTTCAAAATTGCCCTTTGAATGTAATATGCTACAGTACTGTAAATGATAGTACATTACACTGTTTTCATATTATGCAACACACTTGCGCTACCCATCAAAAATTACATTTCCATAATTTCTGTCCCATGTGTAATCAACGGTGTGTTCATTGAAGACATTTTTACAGTACAATCGTTGATGCAAAAAGTAAATGTATTGTTCAGATATAATTACAACATACAGTACCCTCCTGAATTATTGGCACCCTAGGTAAATATGAACAAAAAAGTCTGAAAAAATGTCCTTGTTGTTTATCAGCTTGACATAACACTCAAAATATCATATGAATCTAACCTTTAATTTAGTTAAAATTGTAAAAAAAAGTATTGTATTGTATTAAAAAACATGCGTGTCACAATTCATGTTAACCCTAGAAATTTTTAGGAACTAAATGTATATTCTGATATTACTCATCCATGACTTCGTGTTTAACTGGGGTATAAATATGAGGTGACACACAGGCTAAACTCCCCTAGTCATCCATCAACATGGGAAAGGCCAGGGACCTTGTTAGGATACAAGGCATCATGGACTCCATCACATGCCAGGAGATTTTAGGCCAAAACCTGTCTGCCTCTAGAAGGACACTAAAACTGGGTAGCAGTTGGATCTTCTAGCTTGCATCCAAATCCACACGAAAATGGTTCATTGACCACAAAATCAAGCTTTTGCAACGGCCTTCCCAGTCCCCTGACCTAAATCCCATTTAAAACCTCTAGTGTGAGCTGAAGAGGAGAGTCCACAAACAAGGACCAAGGACTCTGAATGATCTGGAATATTTCTGTATGGAGGACTGGTCTCAAATCCCGTCCTATGTTTTCCCACCTCATCAAACATTATAGGAGACGACCTAGAGCTGTAATCTTGGCAAAGGGAGGGTGCATAAAGCACCAAATGCTGGGGTGCCAATAATTGTGACATGCATGTTTTTGAATAAAATTATTATTTCTTGATGACAATGTAATTATTTTTTAAACAATTTTTTAAAATCTCAATTAAACGTTAGATTCATATGATATGTTGAGTGTAAGATCAAGCTGATTAACAACAATGAAATTTTTTCACAGCTTTTTTTGTTCAAATTTATCTAGGGTGTCAATAATTCAGGAGGGCACTGTAGGTGTATTATAATCAAATGAAACAAATTAAATAAATGAAAGAAAGAAACAAAACCTATGTATTGTAGTGGTCCTGTGTTTCTCTTGAGTCGCTCTGGATAAGAGCGTCTGCTAAATGACGTAAATGTTGTGGGTTTGATTCCCACTGGGGTCACATAAGGAAATGTGTGGACTTTATCCAAATATGTCGCTTTGGATAAAAGTGCCTGCTACGTAAATGGCATATATTATGGTTTTACAGTATTGTATTGGCCAATGTAGTAAAGGAGTGTGAACCCTACCCCATTAAAAAAACAGAAACTTTATTTTGGATACATGTTCACTTTTTAGCGGAAGCATTTGTTGCATAGAGTAAATCTCTGATCTTGTCAATATCAGATTTTTTCAAACGTATTTTTAAATAAAATTGTAATAGTCATAATCATAATAGTACATAACAGTATATATCATACTTTATATGCTTATACACTACCGGTCAAAAGTTTTAGAACATCTAATCCAAGGGTTTTTCTTTATTTTTACTATTTTCTACATTGTAGAATAATAGTGAAGACATCAAAACCATGAAATAACACATATGGAATCATGTAGTAACCAAAAAAGTATTGAACAAATCAAAATATAGTTTATGTTTGAGAGTCTTCAAATAGCCACCCTTTGTCTTGATGACAGCTTTGCACACTGTTGGCATTCCCTCAACTAGCTTCACCTGGAAATCCTAATAGTTTATCAACATTTTAAGGTAAACGTTCTGATCTGATGCGTCAGCCTCATTGTGTAAAAATGTTTTTTTGATGCTAGTGGTTGCATTAAGTTTGGATCTTTCACATCCCAAAACTGTCCCAGACTGTGTTTGGAATATTTATTTCTCGCACAGAATATGTTAACTTTTGTGCTATGTGGTTAGTAGATTGACATAGGCTAGTGCTTTTGCTGTTCGTTAGGCCTACTCATCTTGTTGGCTGACAAAAAGTATTATCTTCAATATGTGCCTCGGAATTGGATAAGGACTCGCACAGCTGCAAAAGGTATGGATTTTTTATGGGGCGCATCTGTCTAAAATAAATAATAGTTTATTGTGTTGGTGTAGGCTATATTACATGGATTTATTATACTTTTTAAAATGTAGATGTTCCAAAGGTCTGCATCAGCGGCTTGCAGGCTATGCGACCTGTACGCTCTCGTTGGCTGGCCCTCGCTTCATACTCGTCGCCAAACCCACTGGCTCCAGGTCATCTACAAGACCCTGCTAGGTAAAGTCCCGCCTTATCTCTGCTCACTGGTCACCATAGCTGCACCCACTCGTAGCACGTGTTCCAGCAGGTATATCTCACTTGTCACCCACAAAGCCAATTCCTCCTTTGGCTGCCTCTCCTTCCAGTTCTCTGCTGCCAATGACTGGAACAAACTACAAAAATCTCTGAAACTGGAAACACATCTCCCTCACTAGCTTTAAGTACCAGCTGGCAGAGCAGCTCACAGATCACTGCACCTGTACATAGCCCATCTATAATTTAGCCCAAACAATTACCTCTTCCCCTACTGTATTTACTTTGCTCCTTTGCACCCCAGTATTTCTACTTTGCACTCTCATCTACTGTCAAATCTACCATTCCAGTGTTTTAATTGCTATATTGTATTTACTTCGCCACCATGGCCTATTTATTGCCTTTACCTCCCTTATCTCGCCTAATTTGCTCACATTTACTCCATGTGTAACTCTGTGTTGTTATATGTGTCGAACTGCTTTGCTTTATCTTGGCCAGGTCGCAGTTGTAAATGAGAACTTGTTCTCAACTTGCCTACCTGGCTAAATAAAGGTGAAATAAAAAATAATTAAATAAAAATGCGTAGAAGCCAGGAGATGCTAAATGTGTTTATGTTCATTAACGGTAAATTACTGTGAGACCGGCAGTTATTTGCTTGACAGTCACCGGCTGACAAAATATCATGACCGCCACAGCCCTAAAGACAATAATATCAAAAGTAATCTGAGCATTGCATTGTGAAAAGCAATTACTTTATATGAACATGTATTGCAATGGGAAACATGTCATTCTAGATGAAACACTGATTAAGTTTGGTGAAAAAGTGACTATGATTTTGTGTGTTGTACTCAACGATTTATATATACACCAGATGACTAACAGGGGCACTGTTATGAAGCCACCAAGCCTCCATCAAGGCACTCCCCCATCGTTATAAAAAAATATATTTTGGAAGCTAAAGAATTTGAATTAGTAATGTCTACATTTGATTTTGCCACATTTATTCTATTACAGACACCTTAATGCATACTTTTAAATTATATTATGTGAGATAAACATTTAAAAAAAATGGTTTTCCTTAAAGTATAATTTCTTGAAAGTACTAATGTTACTATCACCACTACAACAACAAAAATACTTATACATGTAATTTTGTCCTTGAAATATTTAATCTAAATACTATAGAATTCCGTTCTTTCAGAGGATTGCTCCTTCTGGGGTGTGCCAATGTGGCAGACCAGTGGTTTCAAAGCCTCTCATTGGCCAATCCAGTGGCAAGAAAAAGTATGTGAACCCTTTGGAATTACCTGGATTTCTGCATAAATTGGTAAAAAATGTGATCTGATCTTCATCTAAGTCACAACAATAGAAAAACACTGTCTGCTTAAACTAATAACACAAACAATTATACATTTTCATGTCTTATTTAACCACACCGTGTAAACATTCACAGTGCAGGGTGGGAAAAGTATGTGAACCTTTGGATTAAATAACTGGTTGACCATCCTTTGGCAGTAATAACTTCAACCAAATATTTTCTGTAGTTGCGGATCAGACCTGCACAACAGTCAGGAGGAATGTTGGACCATTCCTCTTTACAAAGCTGTTTCAGTTCAGCAATATTCTTTGGATGTCTGGTGTGAACCGCTCTCTTGAGGTCATTCCACAGCATCTCAATCGGGTTGAGGTCAGGACTCTGACTGGTCCACTCCAGAAGGCATATTTTCTTCTGTTAAGCCATTCTGTTGTTGATTTACTTCTGTGTTTAGGATCGTTATCCTGTTGCATCACTCAAAGTGTTGAGCTTCAATTGGCGGACAGATAGCCTTACATTCTCCTGCAAAATGTCTTGATAAACTTGGGAATTCATTTTTCCGTCTATGATAGGAAACTGTCCAGGCCCTGAGGCAGCAAAGCAGCCCCAAACCATGATGCTCCCTCCACCATACTTTACAGTTGGGATGAGGTTTTGATGTTTGTGTGTTGTGAATTTTTTCTCCACACATAGTGTTGTGTGTTCCTTCCAAACAACTCAACTTAAGTTAAATCTGTCCACAGAATATTTTTCCAGTAGCGCTGTGGAACATCCAGGTGCTCTTCTGCAAACTTTAGATGTGCAGCAATGTTTTTTGTTGTTGTTGACAGCAGTGGCTTCTTATGTGGTGTCTTCCAATGAACACCATTCTTGTTTAGTGTTTTATGCATCGTAGACTCGTCAACAGAGATGTTAGCATGTTCCAGAGATTTCTGTAAGTCTTTAGCTGACACTCTAGGATTGTTCTTAAACTTATTGAGCATTCTGCGCTGTGCTCTTGCAGTCATCTTTGCAGGACGGCCACTCCTAGGGAGAGTAACAACAGTGCAACCTTTCTCCATTTATAGACAATTTGTCTTACCGTGGACTTTTAGAGATACTTTTGTAACCCTTTCCAGCTTTATGCAAGTCAACAATTCTTAATTTGAGTTATTCTGAGATCTATTTTGTTCGAGGCATGGTTCACATCAGGCAATGCTTTAACCAACATCTCCAATCTTGTCTCATTGATTGGACTCCAGGTTAGCTGACTCCAATTAGCTTTTGGAGAAGTCATTAGCCTAGTGGTTCACATACTTTTTCAATGTATTCAATATAGACAAGAAAAACACAATAATTTGTGTGTTATTAGTTTAAGCACACTGTGTTTGTCTATTGTCTTGATCATATCAAATTCTATGACCAATTTATGCAGAAATCCAGGTAATTCCAAAGGGTTCACATACTTTTTCTTGCCACTGTACATGATTGGTTGTTCTTTGTTATTTCGAAAATGTGCTTAGAGTTTTGAAACAACTGTCTTTTTGATGATCTGTTTTGAGTTTTGGACTAAGCATTGTGGAAATGTAACACATACTTGTGAAAATTATACCAAAGCGATTTAAAGAACAAATATCAACGCAATGTGCAACAATGGTCTTTCCAGGGAGTTTTTCCTAGCCACCGTGCTTCTACACCTGCATTGCTTGCTGTCTGGGGTTTTAGGCTGGGTTTCTGTACAGCACTTTGATATATCAGCTGATGTAAGAAGGGCTAAATAAATACATTTGATTTGATTTTGATTTGAATTTCAAAGATTTTACTGTGTTACAGTTCATATAAAGAAATCAGTCAATTGAAACATATAAACTAGGCCCTGATCTATGGATTTCACATGACTGGGCAGGGATGGGTGGGCCTGGGAGGGCATAGGCCGACCCACTTGGCAGCCAGGCCCACCCACTGGGGAGCCAGGTCCAGCCAATCAATTGAAAAGGACCACAATGGAAATAAGATTTTAAGCTTTATTGTGTTATCCTTGATGATTTTCTTAAATTGTATGAGGAGGTGTCACCGGCTGGAGCGCCCTTATGTATAGTATGTATTCATTATCTGTGCATAGTCACTTTACCCCTACCTACAAGTACAAATTACCTCAACTAACCTGTACCCCTGCACATTGACTCGGTACCGGTACCCTGTATATAGCCTCGTTATTGTTATTTTATTGTGTTACTTTTTATTTTATTTTTTACTTTATTTAGTAAATTATTTTCTTAACTCCATTTCTTGAACTGCATTGTTGGTTAAGTGCTTGTAAGTAAGCATTTCACTGTAAGGCCTACACCTGACCTTATGTGACAAATATGTGACAAATAAATTTTTTTTTCGATTTTTTAAATTTCTAATAAATTCAGTCAATCAATCAGATTTAGTTTTTCCTCACAAACGGGCTTTATTACAGAAAAAAATAGGTCCTGGGGTTGCGTGGTTACATGTGGTCTGCAGTTGTGAGTCCGATTTGGACGTACTGACAAATTCACTAAAACGACATTGGAGGCAGCTTATGACATAGAAATTAACATTAAATTCTCTGGCAACAGCTCTGGTGGACATTCCTGCAGTCAGCATGCCAATTGCACGCTCCTTCTAAATTTGAGCATCTGTGGCATTGTGTTGTGTGACAAAACTGTACATTTTAAAGTGGCCTTTTGTCTCCAGCACAAGATGCATCTGTGTAATGATCATACTGTTTAATCAGCTTCTTGATATGCCACACCTGTCAGGTGGATGCATTATCTTGGCAAAGGAGAAACGCTCACTAACAGGGAGGTAAACAAATTTGTGCACAACCTTTTAGAGAAATAAGCTTTTTGTGCGTATGGAACATTTCTTAGATTTTTTTTTCAGCTGATGAAACATGGGACCAACACCTTACATGTTGCGTTTATATTTTTGTTCAGTGTAATATATTTTCTGTAAACTTACAAAGTAAGATGGTCTCCTTATGCTGTACTGTTGAAGCAGGGAAACAATAGGACATACCTAAACCAAACAAAAAGCAAATGTACTTATAATGAATTTATATAATTAGATTCAACTATTTTAGTACAAGAAATACATGGACGACTTTCCACAGAACTGCTGCACAAGATTGGCTCAATGAAATTAGCCGATCAATATTTCAATGGTTTATACTCGGCAGGCAATTTAGGTCTAAATGTGAGTAGTCAGGGACAAAGCAGCAACAAGGGTCCCTCTGAATCATGTGTCTGATCTCCAGACAGAGGTAAATGTAATAGTAAAGCTAATGAGCGTCATGGGTCTGAGCAGGCTACCTCAGGATCATGTGCACATTAGAACAGGCTCTTTTGAGCATACCCCTTTTCTTTTTCTCCAGAAACCAAAAATGTTCATCTCCAGTAATAGATTCATCCATTCAGATCTGCAGAACAAATCTTCCCTTTTGCCTGCGTTGGTAGATTCATAGGAGCACCAGTTGTCAAAGAGTTTTGTCAAGTACAATTTGTTCTTTTACCAAAATATATTATCAAAGCAAGTTTAAAAAAAAAAATGTCTGTCAGGTTGTCCACCAGCAAGATGCTAATATAAAGTTTAATATTAGAATATGTATTTCGTAGGGAGATAACAGACAGAACAAATAAATTATGAGTTCTCGAGTTGATTTGACTCTAGAGACACCAGGAGCGGTAGAGATACTCTCAAAGATCGGCTATGAAAAAGCCAACTGATACTTTCTCTTGTGTTACTGACTTGTTGCACCCTCGACAACTACTATGATTATTATTATTTGACCATGCTGGTCATTTATGAACATTTGAACATCTTGGCCATGTGCTGTTATAATCTCCACCCAGCACAGCCAGAAGAGGACTGGCCACCCCTCATAGCCTGGGTCCTCTCTAGGTTTCTTCCTAGGTTTTGGACTTTCTAGGGAGTTTTTCCTAGCCACCGTGCTTCTACACCTGCATTGCTTGCTGTTTGGGGTTTTAGGCTGGGTTTCTGTACAGCACTTTGAGATATCAGCTGATGTAAGAAGGGCTATATAAATAAATTTGATTTGATTTGAGGAGACAGTTTGGTTTTTGTATTTTTTTTTAAAAGCCAATTTTCCAGGATGTTCTTTTCAATGGCCTTAAAAATGTTGTATTCCTGGGACCTGACACATACATGCATTAATTAATTCTGCTGTCCTTAGAATCAGCCCCTACTGAGTTTAGCCTAAAGGGAATGCGTAATGCGGTGGAAGGAGGGATATTTAATTGATTTCTCTACAAAAGGCCTGATAGACAGTGGCATGTATTCATGGATGCCAAGGGAAGCCAGGCTTCCCCAAAAAACAATTGATATTTTGGCTATCTGTGTTTTCATAATGTTCCTTCAATTCACAAGAGGCTGGATGTATCTCACCGGAAAAAGCATCCATGCGAGCGAAACAGTGCTCATCTGTCTCTGTATGTGTAGGCCATCTATTTAATGCAATCTGGTCATAAAGAGTATGACATTGTTACCGCCCATAGCATTGAATGCAAGGGAAGCCAACGAGAATTCGGCCTCCCTTTGATAAAAACAGTTTAAATAATAGCCAATCGGGGTTGAGATAAACTGAATGAGTTCAACTTTGAATGGTCCTGGCGCACCAAAAAAAAGTGTCAAGGGAGGAAAGTTTGGATTTGGCTTCACTCCTATCACAGAGAAATACGTAATGATAAAAACAACTTAAATTGTTGCATCTCATTGTGTTGCTGTCCTCCGGTGGCTAGCTAGCTAAAATTGTCCCTTTACTAAATTAGCCATGGATGGAGATAGTGTGTGTGTGTGGAGACAGGTGTGCTGGAGTCAGAGCAGATCCCCCACCAGCTGCAACCTGTTCCATAATCAAGACCTCTACAAATACTCAGTCCTGTCACTTCCACACTGCTAGATCATAATATCTGCCCAGTCAGTCCATGGTTCTAGCCGTTTGTACCTGTTGTGCTTGTTTTCCCTTACCTGACGCTGTTTTCCTCTCCACTACAGTTCTGTCCGGTCTGACTCTAGTCCCTGTCTCCAGTCAGACTTCTCGTCAGTCCTGCTACTCTGTCCTGGATTCCCCACTCTACGCTCCCTTGGATTCCCCTCCGGACCTGCTTACCCTGTCCCCACTCCTCTCGCTCTAGCCTCAGCCTCCGCACCTGGTTTCCAGCAACTCGCCCGAGCTTCCCCTGGCCTGCACTCAATCTTCCCCCCTTGTTTCAATAAATACCTTGGTTACCTCATCCCGTCTGAGTCTGCTCTTGGGTTCACCTGTTCCGCTCCGCGTGACACCAATAAAATACTACTTATTTTAGTAAAAGTCTAAAAGTATTTGGTTTTAAATATACTTACGTATCAAAGTAAATGAAATGGCTAAAATAGACTTAAGTATCAAAAGTAAATGAAATTGCTAAAAAATACTTAAGTATCAAAAGTAAAAGTATAATTCTATTATAATTCCTTATATTAAGCAAACCAGATTGCACAATTTTCTTCTTTTTTATATTTATGATAGCTAGGTGCACACTCCAACAAGCATTTGTGTTTAGTGAGTCCGCCAGATAAGAGGCAGTAAAGATGAACAGGGATGTTCTCTTGAGTGTATGAATTGGACCATTTTCCTGCCCTGCTAAGCATTCAAAATGTAACAAGTACTTTTGGGTGGCGGGGAAAATCTATGGAGTAAAAAGTATATACTTTTCTTGAGGAATGTAGTAAAAGTAAAAGTTGTCAAAAATATAAATAGTAAAGTAACGTACAGATACCCCCCAAAAAAACTGTTTGTTACATGCAATATGCTTTGTGGACTCTCCTGTTTTGTGATGAAACAAAGGTGTAGTTGAATTTATTCTGCCACTGCGTCTTGTTATTGTCTAAGCCTTAGGCATATATCATGGCCTCAAGGCATATGAACGAACAGGTTATAGAGCGAACAACGCAATTATCACAACACATAGGTTGTAATATGGCTTTTTTTTTCTGGCTTCGCTTCCCCAGTGATTTTACCCATGCACCGCTAATGCTGATAGTGTCAAAAAGACAAGTTGAGAAAAAGCTTTTTTTATTCTTCCATTTTTCTGAGTTGCTCTTTTCTGTCCAGCTCGTTCCAAGTTGGATGTGCTTCATTGATTTAAAAATATAACATACCGTACAACTCTATGCACAATGACAAATTTTAACAATTTACACAGAACATTTGACAAAAACACATTTACTTGAAGAACAGTGTGGATGCAAAATTTGGTAACAGAATAACGCCAACAACAGCACAAACTGTAATTCTGTTACCAAACTTTGCATCTGCACTGTTCTTCAAGTAATCTATTTTTGTCCAATTTTCTGTGTAAATTGTTCAATATAGTCCTTGTGCATAGAGTTGTATGGTTTGTTAAAGAGACAGTGCAGTTAAAACCATGACTTTCCATTTTTTTTTAATTATATTTCCACACTATGAGGTCGAAATAATACTCTGAAATTGTGAAAATGAGTTTGTCTTGAAAATCTATTGTTTCAACAATATTTTATATGCATGTACATAGGTCAAATCGAATATGGGGTGCTTATATTTGTCCTGTTTCACTTCATGTACAAGTGGGTTATCTGTAGCAGTGTGAGATGTGAAATGGAAATGTTTTTTGCATATGCCAACTACCCCTGAGACAACCTCGGAGAGTGGGTCACGGCCAGGGTTCAGCCATTATTGACGGCAACCCTGGACAATTAGGGTTAAGTGCCTTGCTCAATGGCAGACCAACTGAATTTTTTTATAACGACATGTTTGATGTACAATATGTATATACTACTGTACATCTAATAAAGAAAATAGACATTTGAATTCAATCTTTTTTATTTACTTAACTAGGCAAGTCAGTTAAGAACAGATTCTTATTTTCAATGACAGCCTAGGAACAGTGGGTTAACTGCCTTGTTCAAGAGCAGAATGACAGATTTTTACCTTGTCACCTCAGGGATTCCATCTTGCAACCTTTTGGTTACTAGTCCAAAGCGCTAACCACTAGGCTACCTGCCACCCCACAGAACGTTTGTGCCGCCCCACAGAACATTATATCCTTTAATTCAAATTTTAATTGCAGTTCTGTATCTGTTAACTACTTCAAATTCAAGAATTTTATTGAAATGTATGAGGCATTCTCAATTCAATTCTGAATTGAGCCCAACCCTTCATTCTACTGTATGTAACCTACCTAATACACAGCCACTTTCAAGATAATATGGCCCTCTAATAGTCCCTGTAACAGCAGAAATCATGAGGAAACTGATGAGTGGCTCCCTAGAAGAATGACCACAACAGATGAAGCTTAACACACCGTCACAGCCAGCCCTGTGCCACACAGATAACAGGATTAAGGTGACATCACCTATGGAGAAATACAGCAGCAAGACACTTCATCAAATACTGTGTCACTTGTCATAACTACTCCCTAGCTGTTGCCATTTTAAATGTCTCATGCAGTTCTCCTTTTAAATGGGGTGCGTGCTTAATCCTTCTGTACTCCCTTTTCATCAATGACTGTGTGGCCACGGAAGACTCCAACACCATCATTAAGTTTGCCAACGACACAACGGTGGTCGGCCTGCTCAACAACGACGATGAGACAGCCTACAGGGAGGAGGTCAGAGACCTGGCAGTGTGGTGCCAGGACAACAACCTCTCTCTCAACGTCAGTAAGACAAAAGTACTGATCATGGACTACAGGAAACGAAAAGCCGAGCACGCCCCTGTTCACATCGACGGGGCTGTAGTGGAGCAGGTCAAGAGCTTCTAATGTCCACATTAAAGGATCTATCATGGTCAAACACACCAACACATTTGTGAAGCGAGTATAACAACGACTCTTCCCCCTTCTACAGCTGCACCATTGAGAACATCTTGATTGGCTGCATCACCGCTTGGTATGGCAACTGCTTGGCATCTGACCGCAAGGCGCTACAGAGGGTAGTGCGTACGGCCCAGTACATCATGGGGCCGAGCTCCTTGCCATCCGGAACCTCTATACCAGGCGGTGTCGCAGGAAGGCTCTAAAATTGGCAAAGACTCCAGCCACCCAAGTCATAGACTGTTGTCTCTGCTGTCGCACAGCAAGCGGTACCGATGCAGCAAGTCTGGAACCAACAGGACCCTGAACAGAGTCTAACCTCAAGCCATAAGACTGCTAAATCGTTAGCTAAAGAGTTAACCAAATAGCTACTCGCACTATCTGCATTGACCCTTTTTACACTAACTTTTTTGATTCATCACATACGCTGCTGCTACTGTTTACTATCTGTCCCTTTATTCCTAGTTATATATACATACAATGCATTCAGAAAGTATCAAATCAAGTGTTATTGTTCGCATACAGATGGTTAGGAGACGTTAATGTGAGTGTAGCGAAATGCTTGTGCTTCTAGTTCTGACTGTGCCGTAATATCTAGCTAAGTAATAAGTAATCTAACAATTTCACAACTACCTTATACACACAAGTGAAAAGCAATGAATAAGAATATGTACATATAAATATATGGATGAGCGATAGCATAGAGTACAGTATATACATATGTGTAACCTTTATTTAACTAGGCAAGTCAGTTAAGAACAAATTCTTATTTTCAATGACGGCCTACACTGGCCAAACACAGATGATGCTGGGCCAATTGTGCGCCATCCTATGGGAACACTGCACCACTCGGGAGCCCATATGAGATGAGTAATGTAGGGTATGTAAACATTATATAAAGTGGCATTGTTTAAAGTGACTAGTGATACGTATATTGCATCCAATTTTGTATTATTAAAGTGGCTAGAGATTTAAGTAAGTATGCTGGCAGCAGCCACTCAATGTTAGTGATGGCTGTTTAACAGTCTGATTGCCTTGACATAGAAGCTGTTTTTCAGTCTCTCAGTCCCAGCTTTGATGCACCTGTACTGACCTCGCCTTCTGGATGATAGCGGGGTGAACAGACTGTGGCTCGGGTGGTTGTTGTCCTTTTTAGCCTTCCTGTGACATCGGGTGATGTAGGTGTTCTGGGGGGCAGGTAGTTTGCCCCCGGTGATGCGTTGTGCAGACCTCACTACCCTCTGGAGAGCCTTAAGGTTGTGGGCAGTTGCCGTACCAGGCGGTGATACAGCCCGACAGGATCCTCTCGATTGTGCATCTGTAAAGGTTTATGAGTGTTTTCGGTGACAAACCAAATTTCTTCAACCTTCTGAGGTTCCTTCTTCACCACGCTGTCTGTGTGGGTGGACCATTTCAGTGTATGCCGAGGAACTTAAAACTTTCCACCTTCTCCACTACTGCCCCATCTATGTGGATAGGGGGTGCTCCCTCTGCTGTTTCCTGAAGTCCACGATCATCTCCTTTGTTGACGTTGAGTGTGAGGTTATTTTCCTGACACCACACGCCGAGGTCCCTCACCTCCTCCCTCTTGTCATTGTTGGTAATCAAGCCTACCACTGTAGTGTTGTCTGCAAACTTGGTGATTTAGTTGTAGGCGTGCATGGCCACGCAGTCATGGGTGAACAGGGAGTACAGGAGAGGGCTGAGAACGCACCCTTGTGGGGCCCCAGTGTTGAGGATCAGCGGGGTGGAGGTGTTGTTTCCTACCTTCACCACCTGGGAGAGGCCCGTCAGGAAGTCCAGGACAAAGTTGTACAGGGCGGGGTTCAGACCCAGGGCCTCAAGCGAGTTTAGAGGGTACTATGATGTTAAATGCTGAGCTGTAATCGATGAACAGCATTCTTACATAAGTATTCCTCTTGTCCAGATGGGTTACGACAGTGTGCAGTGTGATTGTGATTAAGTAGTCTGTGGACCTATTGGGGCAGTAAGCAAATTTGAATGGGTCTAGGGTGTCAGGTAAAGTGGAGGTGATATGATCCTTGACTAGTCTATCAAAGCACTTCATGACGACGGAAGTCATTTAGCTCAGTTACCTTAGCTTGGTGGCCCTCTTGAAGCATGTGGGAACAGTAGACTGGGACAGGGATTGATTGAATATGTTCGTAAACACACCAGGCAGCTGGTCTGCACATGCTAAGAGGACACGGCTAGGGATGCCATCTGGGCCGGCAACCTTGCGAGGGTTAACGCGTTTAAATGTTTTACTCACGTTGGCCGCGGTAAAGGAGAGCCCGCAGGTTTTGGTAGTGGGCAGTGTCAGTGGCACTGTATTGTCCTCAAAGCGAGCAAAGAAGTTGTTTAATTTGTCTGGGAGCAAGATGTCGGTGTCCGCGACGGGGCTGGTTTTCTTTTTGTAATCCGTGATTGACTGTAGACCCTGCCACATATGTCTCGGGTCTGAGCCTTTGAATTGTGACTCTACTTTGTCTCTATACTGACGCTTAGCTTGTTTGATTGCCTTGCGAAGGGAGTAACTACACTGTTTGTGTTCGGTCAAACAGTCAAGGGGTATTCAGACCCCTTGACTTTTTCTACATTTTGTTATGTTACAGCCTTATTTTAGTAAATGTAATTTAAAAAAACTGAAATATAACATTTACATAAGTATTCAGATGCAGTACTTTGTTGAAACACCTTTGGCACTGAAAGCAGCCTTGAGTCTTCTTGGGTATGACGATACAAGCTTGGCACAACTGTATTTGGGGTGTTTCTCCCATTCTTCTCTGCAGATCCTCTCAAGCTCTGTCAGGTTGGATGGGGAGCATCGCGGCACAGCTATTTTAAGTCCCGGCTCTGACTGGGCCACTCAAGGACATTCAGACACTTGTCCCGAAGCCACTCCTGCGTTGTATTGGCTGTGTGCTTAGGTTCGTCGCAGTGTTGGAAGGTGAACCTTCACCCCAGTCTGAGATCCTGTGCGCTCTGGAGCAGGTTTTCATCAATGATCTCTCTGTATTTTGCTCCTTTCATCTTTTCCTCGATCCTGGCTAGTCTCTGAGTCCCTGCCACTAAAAAACATCTCCAGAATGTGATGCTGCCACCACCATGCTTCACAGATTGGCTATTCGGCTGGGGGTGAAACCCGAAGGACAGGCTGGCCGACGACCCAATGAGTGTGCAGAACGCCTTCCGGAACCGGGACGAGAACTGAGGACCACAGTCGGACACCATGTCCACCAGAAGACCATGGATCCGGAAGACGTGCTGCACCATGAGCTTGGCCATCTCCTTGGCTAAGGGTAGCTTGGGGAGGGGAATAAAATGTCCTCCACCGTAAGGATAGTGGTGTTGCCATCAGACGGAGGGAGACCAGTGACGAAGTCCAGAGATATGTGACCAGGGATGGTGAAGGACAGGATGTGGTTGAAGGAGGCCAGCCGAAACTTGCCAAGGAGTCTTATTCTGAGCACAGACCATGCAGGCGACGATGAACGCGGAGACACCAGGGGCCACGGTGGGCCACCAAAAGCGTTGTCGAACAAAGTCCAGGGTCCAACGGGAACCTCCTATGTTCCCTTAGCCGCCCATTGATCCGTAGGCAGCTCCCGGGCAGCGAGCTCGTCTTTAACCTCCTCCGATAATCCGTGGAGGAACGTGTGGAATAGGGAATCCGGGTTCCAGGCACTCTCGGCGGCAAACATGCGGAAATCAACAGCATAGTCTGCCACACTGCGGGAGTCTTGACGAAGCTGGAGTAACTCCCGGGCAGCCTCTCTCCCGGACAACAGAGAATCTAAAACCTTTTTCACCTCACCCACGGAATCCTCCAGACTAAAGCACATGGCAGATTGTTGTTCCCACACCGCCATAGCCCAGATTAGGGCCCTCCCGGATATCACCATTATGAGGTATTCTATCCTCGAGCTCCGAGGGAAAGGACTAGGGCTGCAGTTCAAAGATGAGGGAACACTGGGAGAGAAATGCCAGACAGGTTCCTCACTCTCCAGCAAAGCATTCCGGAGGAGGTAAGCGGGGTTCTCGGGAAACCGGGGTGGCCTGGAGAGACACGCTGCTGACAGCAGGGTTACTGAGGAGCTGGGAGGTTACTGTTGTGGCTGGCTGCCTAACAATGTATTTAAGGCACGGTCTGGTAGGCTTGACGAGACAAGACGAACTGGCAACAGACAAACAGAAAACACAGGTATAAATGGGAAAAATGGGCGACAGCTGGATAGGGTTGGAGACAAGCACAAGACAGGTGAAACAGATCAGGGTGTGACATATCTACAGCAGCTTTATTTGGACTGATCCTTTCAACACCATACTTCAAAATCTTAGCTTAGTTTGCAGTTATCATCATGAATCAAGTCGACAATCTAATGGCAAATCCTTTTTAATCGTCGTCATATGAAGAGAAATAACTAAGAGAAATTATAAATAAAATGTACCGGTGCCATTGTACATAAACATTACACAACAAGTTGGAAATCGCAAATTCAACCATGAGTGGTTTGGAAGGAATCAGTGGCTAACTGCAAGCATTGCAATGCAATCACTAACCTGCTATTCAGTGGAGTGGGTGTGTGTTCCCAAGTCTGGGTTTAACGGTCTCTTTTCCAAGTTCGAAAAAAATTAACATTCAGCATTAATTCTGCCGTGGTCAAAACAACTGGAAACTCAGAACTGGGATATTTGTTTTCATTGAGTTCAGGACAACTGGGAACTCGGTTAAAAAATGAGCTCCGACTGGGAAAATAAGTTTTGAACGGTCATCCAACTCGGAATTGCAAGTCGGGAACCCATTCCTAGAGCTCCGACCTGAAAATCACTGACGTCATCATGATTCCACCTTGTTTTTTTCTGAGTTCCCAGTTGTCTTGAATGCACCATAAATCCAGAGAATGCCAGACTGTGATGACAAAGTTTGATGACAAAATTTGCCCATGAAGGACCACCGCGCCACCTTCCTGTTCGAAAATGTCTTGTATGCTGCTGCACAAATTATGTAATATGCCAAGGAGATATGTGTACTGTAGCTAAGAAAGTAATACTAAGTGCTTGTTGTGTAGTAAGATATTAGTAGCCAACGTGCCTCCCCCTAACTGTTTGGTCCTGTTTTCCCTCCTAATTTTCCCTCCTGTTCTGATTTGGTGGTGCACATGTAGCCTGTAGCCTGTTTTAGAGAAATACAATCATTGAGCTTTCATTGTCTGCTTATATTCCCCCTTTATTTATCCTACATTTCTGACTTGGTGTACAGGGAGAATACTCTAAGAACAGCCCATGTTCTGAATTCTGTTCACTGTACACTTCAAAAGTGCTGAACAAATAGTTATATTGACTACGTCTATCCTAGCTTGCTCATTAATGTCTTAATCGAAATTACGGATTGCCTCTTATATGCCCATTGTCCCATTATGCCATAGTTTGTACAGCTCAATTGTCAGTAGAAACCACATTTGTTTAATAAACCAATTAGGCACATTTGGGCAGTCTTGATACAACATTTTGAACAGAAATGTAATGGTTCATTGGATCAGTGTAAAACTTTGCACATACACTGCTGCCATCTAGTGGTCAAAATCTAAATTGTGCCTATGCTGGAATAATATATTATGGCCTTTCGCTTGCATTTCAAAGATAATGGTACAAAGAAAATACAAAAAAAACCATTGTTTTTTTCTTTATATTGTCTTTTACCAGATCTAATGTGTTATATTCTTCTACATTAATTTCAAATTTTCACAAACTTCAAAGTGTTTCCTTTCAAATGGTTTTCAAGAATATGCATATCCTTGCTTCAGTTCCTGAGCTACAGGCAGTTCGATTTTTATTTAATATTTATTTAACTAGGTAAGTCAGTAAAGAATTAATTCTCATTTACAATGACAGCCTACCGGGGAACAGTGGGTTAACTGCCTTGTTCAGGGGCAGAACAAAATACTTTTACCTTGTCAGCCCAGGGATTCGATCCAGCAACCTTTCAGTTACTGGCCCAACGCTCTAACCACTAGTCTACCTGCAGCCCAAGATTTGGTTATGTCATTTTAGGTGAGAAATTGTAAATAAGGCTGAACAAACTGCCAGACAATGCTCCACTGATAGCCAGGTGTAGCAGTGGTAAGGTGTTGGGACTGCTGTCGGGACTCAGCGGTTGGGACAGCTTTATGTAGGCCCTAACAGTGTGTGGGCACAGTTTGTCACCGTTATAGTGCAATTAATGTGTTGTGTTGTGTAGTGGGTTTGCTGGCATGCATCTAAAAATACAAATATTGTACGTTGCCCCACCAAGATTTACAGGCTAAAATCGCTGATGAAGCCCAAAACAAGCTTTAGTGGAACTTCTAGTTTCCTTTCCGAGCATAAAGGCTTTGATTTATCCCGCTCCCTTATATCAAGACGTACAGTACTACCGAACTCTATTCTGACAATTAATGGTAAAAAAAACTACTTTTCAGCAGCAGTGCCCTAGCTACCCTGTCCCTGGTCTGATAAAATGGCTTGTCAAAATTAATTCACCTGGAACCAACAGTGTGCGCTGCTACCTGAACGTAGAGTCACCTACTTATCAAGAGAACACAGGGGGTAGAGTAGTAGTCTGTCAGTCACTCTGCCCTGGCTGGCTGTCTATCGTAGCTCCGTGCTTCTGGCATGCTCTCTTCACGCTGGAGCAGTTCCCTTAATAACAATACACATTGCCTTTTACTGAGAGTGGAAGCCACAGTGAAAAACTACTCAGGGGTAATAACAGATGGATTAACAGTAAATGAATACATGCAGTGCTGACCACTGAATGTAATCATCACCATGGAAACAACATTACTTCCTTGATGTTGCATTATTCATGTCTGTACAGGTAACTCAGATTTCTGCATAGACCATGCATGTATGTCAATGGGAGTTTGGTTTCAGCCCATTTATAAAAAGCCTTTATGGGTACCTTAAAATCACATATATCTCTCAAACCCATCTTGCTGTCCATGTTGTTTTAGTTTTATATTGTGAAGAAAGGTGATTATCGTACTTGGCATTCACTTTCTCTGGTATTGAGTTGACCTTGTGTAATAGTGACGTTACTTCAGCTTCACACCACAGATTAGTGACCTTACCTGGAAGTGATGTAATAAAACATTCCCCGGAGACAGTGGCAATTCCAGCCTTTGTTGCCCACCGGCCCTTCAGCCCACCACTGTGGGTTTGGTGTATCTTTGGGTTTATTTATGGGGGCTGTTTTACAGGTCTATATGATTTGCTGCAACTGGTTGCTGCTGATGTTTTTGTTCTCTGTGTGTGTTGAGCCTGCTCTTTTCCAGCCTTATGGGGCTCTCTCCCACTGAGCTCCATGGCATTCATCATCCCAGACAGTGTCACTGCTGTAAAAGTCTATCTCTGGCCGCGTCACATGTGACTCATCTGAGCTCATGGGCAGGGATGACATCCTATCACCACCTCTCGGATTTATCTCCTTCCCATTGAGACACTAGATTGAACGCCTTGGAAATGAGCTGGAGTCTGGGCGAAATGTTTTGGAATCCTGCTCTCAGGGTACCAGCCCCCATGTCGTGTCTGCTGCTGTGGGCAGCTGCCGTGAAGCGTTGCATGGGCACCGATCACTAGGCATACCTCACCCGTGTTATAGGCATACCTCACCCGTGTTATAAATTGAACCTTATAACAGGAAAACCATATCTGTTAAAAGGGCCAGCTTCAGTCAGCTGATTCTAGCCATCCCTTCTGGTTAGTTCTAGTCGGGCAGCTTAGTCTACCATTCAGAGGACCCCCACTTTATTAGTGTCTTATTGGTCAAAGTCACGCCAAATACATATCACCACATCTCCACACCACATTCTCAGTTATCTTAACCATGAGTGGTCAGATGTGTGTGTGAATGTGTGTGTGAATGTGGACATCTTCTTCCATTTAATTAACTCCCCTTAACCTGGACATCCGCCTCATTGGTTATCCATGCAGTTGGTCTTTTTCATGGTAGGAATGTGAGACAAAACATTGAGAAAAGTATAATTACATTAACTTTTCAAAGTGCTGGTACTGTGTTCAGCTGTTAAAAGTACCAAGTTCCTAATTTGAGTCCCATAGCTGGCATGGCCAGCAGCAGTATCAATCTCTAGCCAGCGAAAGGACAACAAGGGAATTATAACAATAAGGGGCATCACTTTGCATTTTGTTAACACCTTCTGTTTGAAGATTCATTATCAATAATTGGTGTATCTAAAATGGATCAAATAAAATACAATTGTATTTGTTACATGCGCCGAATTAAACAGGTGTAGACCTTACAGTGAAAGAAAAGCAGAACCTTACATTAGCTAGAACAGTATGTTTAGTTACATATTATGAATAGACATTGCCTGAGTCTTAATTCAAAATATTAATATTTATATATATATATATATATATATATATATATATATATATATATATATATATATATATATATATATAATATTTTTGGGGGTATTATATGGTGGGGGTTGACTTTTATATAGTCTAACCTTCACATCTAGGATGACACCTTTGTGAGTCACAACACCCCAGATAGCAATGAATCACCCTTCAGAAAGTCCTGGACTGAAAACCTTATCTACGATCAGAGGGTTAGAAAATAGAATTTAGAGTCAAAACATATTTTGCCTGATCCACTCATAAATTACATAAATGGATGCTGGAGCAAAGTCAAACATAGTAGCCTTGGATAGATATTGTGTTTGTTTTCCTAGTCTCATATTTCCCTGGGTCACCAGGGACTTTTATTAATTGTTCTCTCTGTGATGTCAGTGTTTTACTGATGTCATCTCACATGTAAGGTGCCACTGAAAACAAAATATTCATAAAAAAGTAAAGACTTAAACAATCTCTAATAACACAATAAGGTTAGACACATCCATTCAGGAATTGAAAGTTGCTATGGTAATCATAACTAGCTATGCTTTGATCGGTTTTATCCTATAATAATTGTCAACTTCTGTGTATTCCAGGGACCTTTACCCATGATGAAGACACCATGTCTTGGAAGGGGCATACTGTGTTGCCATAGAGATTATTGGGGGTTACCCTGGGGGTCGGGTGTGGGGCTACACCAGTGCCATGATTACTGTATATATGTGATAACCTTTGTATGCTTGCAATGTGCAATGATGGAAAAGTACCGGGTAAATGGAGATGTACTGCTTTAGTTCTCAGACTGAGAATTGCCTGCACCTGCTGATAGCCACACAGGCTCAAGGTCGAGATAGCAGAGTCTAGACATGTTTTCTCATCTTAGATACTTTATATGTAATCCAATGCAACAATGTTAAGATATGATTGATGGTACGTTGTATAAAGAGTGTGGTGTCCTGTTTTGCCACACAGATCTTTACTATAGACTATTGAGGTATTCTGAATGTGAAACTCTGTCTGCAATTGCATTTTATTACTTTCATACCAAGGTTCCTGTGTCTGTGTCATCTATCAGGAAAACTGATTGTTAAAGGAAACGTACATCACCCCATGCAAAGGACCACCCAACAAGATGACAGGTGACATCAACCTTGGGATCAGGTGAACGGGAGCCTAGTGTAGTCACCAACCTCCTTCTGGTGGTTGTACGTTCTGGTAGCCTTGTGAGATAGATCATGGAAAACTGACTGTAAGCAGCCTACAGTATGCTTCTCATAATGCTCTCAGTTGAGCAGAAGCTTTCGGTATGGGGCTCAAAACGTTTCAGTCCTGAACCTTTAGTGGGCCTGTCCCAACCGGGATTCTATCCAACCTATTTATGAGAGTAAAGTATGTCGGATAAAACATAGATGGAAACAGTTAAATTGTCGATAAATATTCCAGATGTCAATAAAAACAAAATATACTAGACAAGATGGAGTCTTTTTCTGACAGTAAAATTAATTATGCAAGAAATGGCAGTGGAAACCTCTTTATGCACAAATATTGACATCATAAGCATCATATCGAAGTAAAATTGGAGACACGCGATGACATGTGGTCCTCTCACTATGATTTGGGAAAGCATGCAGTTTATTAGGCTAGAGATTAAATAAAGTATGATGAACTTCACAAGGTGGTGAAAGTGCACGATGATGAGCTTGATGTTACTTTCCAATAAATATTGAGGGTCTTATTCTGGTGACATGATGATCGATGCTTGACAGCCGTTTGACAAGTAAAAATAATTTTGCTCTTTTCTCCATAATAATCTCATCATGTAGGTAGCCTATACCCGCACTGTATCTGCGAGCTGTTAGCTAGAACGCAAGTGCCAAGACCAGTGTGCACATTCGCTATTTAACGCAACATTTTTTCGGACAAAACCAATCTTGTATTTTTTATTCGGAACATGAGAATTTAACGGCAAAATGTATTTTTATGTGCATTATGTCATCACGCACAGCCTTTTATCCGAAATTCAATTTGATGGAACAAATCTCTGGTTGGAAAATTCGCATATTGCTGGATAGACTTGATCCCTATTGAATCCCCCGACTGATATGAAATAGTAGACTTTCAAGGAAGCAGTATTTAAACCAGTGATTAAACAAAATATGATACCTGAGGTGTGTTCAACAAACTCTGTTTGAAAAAAACACAGTTAGCCGCTAACGATTAAGAGCACATTCCTTGTTGATCTCACCTCAGATCATCTGACAATATCTCTAACCTTTTTCGGTGTCTTGATTGATACCAATTAACTTTTTTTTGCCATGAATTGGAACAGTGCCTCATTTTTTATTTTTTTTACATGTCTCCAGAAATGCTAAAACATTTTTGTTATAGATTATAAAACTCTATGAATCGTTTTAATTGGTTTCACAAAGCCGCCGAGCCTGATGTTAATTGCCTTGACTAGAGTGGTGCATTGTACAGTGCACCGCTGAATCCCCACCTGCACGGTGTGCCCTTTGTACCCAGCCTCTCACCTAGTCAGACCGCTCTCTGTTACCTGGCCCTGCTCCAGCTCCCTGAGTAGTCCAATCAAAAAAGCCAGATAGGAATGTATCTGAATCTAACAGCAGGACTGAAGGTTATCACCCTTTTAGTACAAACAAAAAAAGAAAATGTATGAAATGTATGCATTCACTACTGTAAGTCGCTCTGGATAAGAGCGTCTGCTAAATGACTAAAATGTAAATGTTATCAGTTATGCTTTTCTTTACTTTTCTTTCAAGATATCATCAAATTATTCCTACACACCTGCAAGAATCAACTTCAGATGTGTGAGTGCTTTTCCTATGTTGGTGTTATCTAAAGTCTGTCATTTAGATCACCTCAGTGAGACTCGGTCCAATCCACAGGCTTTATTATCACCTGACGTTAACACCAGGTGGGAGTGTCTCTTCTGTGCAAAACCTCTTTCTTTACTAATGATTTCTTTAAATCAATACGCATGTATGTCCTAACATTGTTGATGCTGTTGGAGAATGGCAGGCGTGTGAGGGGAGCAGTGAGCGAGTCCGGCTGTCCATGAAGATGAATCTCCAACAATTAGGACTTTTTACCAACTGATGAAAGTGAATTAGACCGTGTGGGAGGAGTATGGAGGTATAAGTGAGTATACAGCTGAGAGTGCTGATTCAGTTACCCCCCTCTCCCTCCTCATCCCCCAGTCTCCTCGCTCTAGTACCATGCTGCTGTGACACTGCAGGATGCAGCATTTATCTGCAAAGCCCCAAATTAGATAAAGGAGTTCAATATACCAGGGGGAAGCCACCACCAACACCCGCATAACACGCACCTGCACCTCTAATGAGGATATTTTCTTCAACAGCGTGCCAAATGAATTCATGTCGGATTCCAAACAACACTAGGATGACACTAATGTTTTCCTCCCCATCTCTCCTTTTCCGTGATCAGCTAATCAGATAAAGGTGCTATTTTATCTAAGGGAAAACAGCTGATTAAGATTTGAACGTTGCAGAGGTTCTTGAGCGCACATGACTGGTGTGTTGGAGCACTAGAGGGTATAACACCCCAGTTCATCCGTTGATCAAAACCGATGACCGCTGAGAGTGTTACATCATGTACACGGCATCATCTTCAAATCAATGTGAGTCGGTCAGACTTGATGCTTTTTTTGAACTGTTAGGCAGTTGCAAGGATCCAGTTTATAAACATACTCCTAGACTGAGAAGAATTCTTCGTGTCCAGGAATAGGCTTCATAGTGTTGTTTGTCCAACTTCCCCATAGTGTTAGAGACAGATCTTAACACAACTTAATAAGGCTGTGATAGAACAGTTGCTTAGGGCTTACTTTTGTCTCCTCAACAGCAATGATATATGTTCCTAAATTGTCAAAACTGTGAGGCTGGAAGACAAGAAGCAAGTACAGGGAGTGAATATTTAATAAATGGTGGACATGAAACAAAACAAGGACAGCGTCTGGACAGGGGGAACAAAACGACATTAATGCAGACACAGAGAAGAAACCGAGGAAGTGACAGATATGGGGAGGCAATCAATAAAGTAATAGAGTCCAGGTGAGTCCCATGAAGTGCTGATGAGCGTAACGATGGTGACAGGTGTGCGTAATGATGGGCCGCCTGCCGCCAGAGAGGGGGAGTGGGAGCAGGTATGACAAATACTGCAATGAAAATGGACTATGCCAGACTTTGTATATCTTTGATTTGTGTACTCAAATGTTGTTTTTTATTAGCATGCTGAGCTTAGTCATTATTCCTATGAGATCAAAATCCACTGCTGGCTGTTTCCAGCTGTCAATTCATATCTCATCCTTCATTAGTTTGTTACCTTCCCTTCCCTGTGTTGATGCTGAAAACAGATAAAGCTGTGAAAGTCTCGCTCAAATAAATAGCACTTTTTTAGAGATTAGTTTACCAAAACCTTAACCTATTTTGCTTCTTTCATCAGTGTCACAGCCAGGTCAGTGATGTTCAATCTCTGGGTTGTCGTGATTGTTAAACCCCTGTAAATATAAGTATTTGGCGGGAGGGGTAAGCTATAATTGGAATTGTTTTAAGATAGTCATGCTCTGGATCATTTAGCTATTTGATTTTGAATTTTAGGACCCCTTTAGGTCAAATCTTGTAAAATAAGTTTTGGGGGGAAAAAATATTGATTTTGGCCTTTACTACTATAGCCCAGAAAAACGCATTGAATAACACATTCATAAATGGCAAGTATGACAGTGAAGAAAAATTATAATAAGAAACAAGTATTTAGCTTTGCTACCTTTCACCGCAGATGCATAAGTGCAACATTGCAGAAAACAACATGGCAGAAAACATCTCTAGTTTAAACTGATGGATTTTTTAAATGTTTTATTATGTTACTTAAACTGAACAAAAATATAAATGTAACATGTAAAGTGTTGGTCACATGTTTCATGAGCTGAAATAAAAGATCCCAGAAATGTTTCATATGCACAGAAAGCTTATTTCTCTCAAAATTTGTGCACAAATTTGTTTACATCCCTGTTAGTGAGCATTTCTCCTTCGCCAAGGTAATCCATCCACCTGACAGTTGTGGCATATCAAGAAGCTGATTAAACAGCATGCTAATTACACAGGTGCACCTTGTGCTGGGGACAATAAAAGACCACTCTAAAATGTGCCGTTTTGTCACACAACCCAATGCCACAGATGTCTCAAGTTTTGAGGGAGCATGCAGTTGGCATGCTGACTGTAGGAATGTCCAGATCATTTAATGTTAACTTCTCTACCATAAGCTGCCTCCAACGCCGTTTTAGAGAATTTGGCAGTAAGTCCAACCGGCCTCACAACCATAGACCATGTGTATGGAGTTGTGTGGGTGAGCGGTTTGTTGATGTCAACGTTGTGAACAGAGGGCCCCATGGTGGCGGTGAGGTTGTGTCATGGGCAGGCATAAGCTACGGACAACAAACACAATTGTATTTTATCTATTGGCAATTTGAATGCACAAAAATACCATGATGAGATCCTGAGGCCCATTGTGAGGACCATTATAAGGTACCTGTATCTGTGACCAACAGATGCATATCTGTATTCCCAGTCATGTGAAATCCATAGATTAGGGCCTAATGAATTTATTTCAAATGACTGATTTCCTCATATGTAACAGTAAAATATTTGAAATTGTTGCATGTTGCGTTTATATTTTTGTTCAGTATAGGGGTTAAAATACTATATACATTACTCTGTGGGCATTTTCACAGGTATTATTATTGCATCAACTTTATGTATCAAAGAAATTGACATTGGGACAACTTGTTTGAGGTTTAAAAATCTATATTTTATAGACTCAACAACCAAAACACAATGTTGATAAATTAAGTTTTACACGCAGGGTTGTTTCCTTCCACACAAGAGACAACCATGTCATCTAGTATGTCCAAAGAGCTCACCCTGGCTGCCCTTTCCCCCCCCATCTCCCAGATGAATGCCAGGGAACATTTATTTGTGGACATGATATACTGCAAACTCATCACAAAAATGTTAACAGAGCTACTGAATTTTCACCAGTGATACATGAATAATGCCATATGAATAGAACTTAATTCCCTTAGGAGGACAGCTAGTGTGGAGCTCCCTGCATGTCTGGGAAGGAATTCCAGAAGCCTTTCTCTATCTGTTTTTTATTTTTTTTGTATTTATATATTTTTTATTTTTTAGGGGGTGGATCAGCTTTAATATTGCATATAGATTGTTGCTTCCTTCGATGTAATTGTCTGCATCATTTACAATCCCCCATATATTTTTGGGGTAAATATATATCTGTATATATCTATATATACATACATACATACACATACCCATATATATATATATATATCACATACCCATATATATATATAAACCTTCATACATATTCACATATATATATGTGTGTATATATATATATATATATATATATATATATATATATGTGTGTGTGTGTGTGTATGTATGTATGTATATATATATATATATATATATATATATATATATATATATATATATATATACACACACTTTTTTTAATATACCATCCTTTATTATTCCCCGCAAACCCTACCACCCCTCCCCCAATTGGAGTAAACTAATAAACAATAACACATAGGCTTCTACTTCCAGCTTATACTAACTATACACATTTTACAGACACAACCTATTTTCCAATAGTTATATTTTGTTTGTTTTTAGTCCTGGCCTTCTTCTATTTCTGATGTCCATCCAATTTGATTTCTATTTGACATATATTTGTAACTGTGCTATTTCACAAAAGTTCTGAACCTATATACATTTTACAGACCCCATATGTTTTACATGTGTTATCTTGTTGTTATTAGTCACACCCTTCAGCTCCATTCAACCCCTCCCATCGATCTCTTAACACCATCCATATTGGATTTATATTTGTCATATATTTTTCAACTGTGCTGTGATGCTTCACAAGAGTAATGAACCTTTCTATTTTCATAGTTTCAACAGGTTGAAATTTAAAGATAAACATTTTTGCTAAAATAATTATTATATTATTGATCGATTGACCATGACTTTTCAAATCACCCAGTATTGCTATCTGTAGCGTTAGTTCTAGGTAAATGTTACAATTCTTCAGCAATTCCTGGACCTGTGACCAAATACGAGATACATTTTGGACAGTACCAAAGTAAATGATCTAATGACTCTGCCTCCTAGCAGCAAAATTTGGAGAGCTGGGAAGATTGTATCTCCCATATATATAACATTCTATTGGTTGCAAGAAGTTTGTATAATAATTTAAATTTAAAAAATCAAAATGTTGAATCTGGCATCGTTTTGCGTGTCAATTCATAAACCATGTGCCATGGAATCGGTACATCGAAAATCTCTTCCCAACTATTTTGCAATTTAGCTGTCCATTTTTTGGTCTTTAAATTAAACGTATATAATTTTTTTATCACAATGTTCTTTAAAACCTGTTAGTGATCCCTTCCCGCGCCAATCCCGTTAGCGGGATCGATTTGACAACATCCAGTGAAATTGCAGAGCGCCAAATTCAAACTACAGAAAAATCAATATTCAAGATTCACGAAAATATAAGTGTAATACATCAAAATAAAGCTTAACTTCTTGTTAATCCAGCCGCAGTGTCAGATTTCAAAAAGGCTTTACGACGAAAGCAGACCATGATTATCTGAGGACAACGCCCCGCATACAAAGACATGAAAATCATTTTCAACCAGGCAGGTGGCGACACAAAAGTCAGAAATAACGATATAATAAATGCCTTACTTTTGAAGATCGTCTTCTGTTGGAACTCCAAAATGTCCCAGAAACATCACAAATGGTCCTTTTGTTCAATAATGTCCTTCTTTATATCCCCAAAATGTCCATTTATTTGGCGCGTTTGATTCAGAAATACACCGGTTCCAACTCGTCCAACATGACTACAAAGTATCTAATAAGTTACCTGTAAACTTGGTCAAAATATTTCAAACAATGTTCCTAATCCAACCTAAGGTATCCTAAAACGTAAATAATCAATAAAATTTATCTGGAATATACTGTGTTCAATAACGGTTACAAACAACGTGAAGTGCGTTCCAGTTCACGAGCACCAAACAATAGAGTCCACATGGAGTGACGCTTACAAAGAACAGCCCTACTTCTTCATATCTCAAAAGAAAAACATCAACCGATTTCTAAAGACTGATGACATCTAGTGGAAGCCATAGGAATTGCAACCAGGTTCCGAATAAATAGGGCTTTCAATAGAAACCCAATGGGATATACTATGACCTCAATCAGTTCTGTTATACTCACAGACATTATTTTAACAGTTTTAGAAACTACCAATTATATGCATATCCTAGCTTCTCGGTCTGAGTGACAGGCAGTTTACTTTGGGCACACTTTTCATCCAGACGTGAAAATAGTGCCCCCTATCCCTAAGAATTTTGGTCTTTAATGCAGGGCCGATAGACAAGTTTCTTACTTTTTTCACCTTCCACTTGCCTCTTCCATTTTTGTGCTAATGCTGCAATTAGTTGGTTGTAATTTTGGGTAGAGCATGTCTGTGTTTACTGCATGTGTGACATAAATGTGACATGTGCATGTGTGACATAAATCCACCGGTCCTATTTATGATATCATTTACAAAGATTATACCTTTTTTCTATCAATTAATATATTTGAGTTTAACCACAATATTTGTTGTATTATTTGTTCTGTCTTTTCAGGTGCATTAAACTGAAATTGCAACCAACTTTCTATGGCTTGTTTAAAAAAATAACAATATTTTGTAGATTATTTCATTTTCAAATAACCGAAAGTGAGCGGTTGTAATCTGAATAAAGTGAAAAAGGTCATTCATGAACATGGGGTGAGACATTCTTACTAATTTACTAGAGAACCATTTCGGATTTAAGTATAACTTTTGTATGACTGATGCCTTTTTGTGAGAGGTCGATTGCTTTAATATTTAATCATTTCTGCCCTCCTAATTCACATTCATTATATAAATAGGCCCTTTTAATTTTGTATGGCTTGCCATTCCAAATAAATTTGAATCTTTTTTGCTCACAATTTAAAAAGCACGTCGCTAGGTGTAGGCAGAACCATAAGCAAATAGGTAAACTGTGATATGACTAAAGAGTTCATTAGGGTGATTTTTCCACAAATAGACAGGTATTACCCTTTCCATGGTATCAAGATCTTATTTATTTTTGCTAACTTTCTATTAAAATGTCGGAATATGTATCGGAATATGTATACCGAATATGTCCACATCCCCGTCAGACCATTTTAATGGTAAACTACAGAGTCAAAGTTGAATTTTTTTGTGATCCAATACGTAATATCATAATTTGGATTTAATCCAGAGGTTAGAAAAGGTATCTAGATCTTCTGAGGCTGTGGAGGGATTCTAATTGTGGTTTTAAAAGAAAACATGGATCATCAGCGTACAATGACACCTTTGTTTTTAAGCCATAAATTTCTAATCTTTTAATATTATTGTTGGATCTAATTTTAACAGCTAACATTTCGATGGCAATAATAAATAGATATGCCGATATTGGACAACCTCCTCTTGACAGTTTAAAACTTTCTGAGATTGTCACGTCCTGGCCAGTATAATAAGGGTTAATTGTTATTGTAGTTTGGTCAGGACGTGGCAGAGGGTATTTGTTTTATGTGGTTCAGGGTGGTGTGTTTGTTAAAAGGGTGTTTGATTTAGTATTTCCGGGTTTTTGGTTTATGGTCTATGTTTGTGTTTCTAGGGTTGATTAATTGGGGTTGGGACTCTCAATTGAAGGCAGGTGTTTTCTCTTTGCCTTTGATTGAGAGTCCCATATATTGGGGTGTGTTTGTGTTTGTCATTTGTGGGAGACTGTTCTGTGTGTAAGCCTTATGCTTTGCCAGACTGATTTGTCGATCGTTATTTCTGTTTGTTATTTTGGTGTTCATTTTTGTATTCATTAAAACGTCGAGATGAGCGTACACATACCTGCTGCGTTTTGGTCCACCATTTCCAACGACAAGCGTGACAGAGATGGAGCCATTATTTACTGTTTTACACCTAGGATTACTATACATAACTTCAGCCAATCTTATAAGAGATTCTCCAAAATGTAAATATTCCAGGCATTTATATATAAACATTTATATATATATATATACTGCTCCAAAAAATAAAGGGAACACTTAAACAACACAATGTAACGCCAAGTCAATCACACTTCTGTAAAGTTGATGTTTTGGTCACTTTTGAATGCTGGCGGTGCTTTCACTCTAGTGGTAGCATGAGACGGAGTCTACAACCCACACAAGTTGCTCAGGTAGTGCAGCTCATCCAGGAAGGCACATCAATGCAAGCTGTGGCAAGAAGGTTTGCTGTGTCTGTCAGCGTAGTGTCCAGAGCATGGAGGTGCTTCCAGGAGACAGGCCAGTACATCAGGAGACGTGGAGGAGGCCGTAGGGCAACAACCCAGCAGCAGGACCGCTACCTCCGCCTTTGTGCAAGGAGGAGCAGGAGGAGCACTGCCAGAGCCCTGCAAAATGACCTCCAGCGGGCCACAAATGTGCATGTGTCTGCTCAAACGGTCAGAAACAGACTCCATGAGGGTGGTATGAGGGCCCGACGTCCACAGGTGGGGGTTGTGCTTACAGCCCAACACCGTGCATGACATTTGGCATTTGCCAGAGAACACCAAGATTGGCAAATTCGCCACTGGCGCCCTGTGCTCTTCACAGATGAAAGCAGGTTCACACTGAGCACATGTGACAGACGTGACAGAGTCTGGAGATGCCGTGGAGAACGTTCTGCTGCCTGCAACATCCTCCAGCATGACCGGTTTGGCGGTGGGTCAGTCATGGTGTTGGGTGGCATTTCTTTGGGGGGCCGCACAGCCCTCCATGTGCTCGCCAGAGGTAGCTTGACTGCCATTAGGTACCGAGATGAGATCCTCAGACCCCTTGTGAGACCATATGCTGGTGCGGTTGGCCCTGGGTTCCTCCTAATGCAAGACAATGCTAGACCTCATGTGGCTGGAGTGTGTCAGCAGTTCCTGCAAGAGGAAGGCATTGATGCTATGGACTGGCCCGCCCGTTCCCCAGACCTGAATCCAATTGAGAACATCTGGGACATCATGTCTCGCTCCATCCACCAACGCCACGTTGCACCACAGACTGTCCAGGAGTTGGCGGATGCTTTAGTCCAGGTCTGGGAGGAGATCCCTCAGGAGACCATCCGCCACCTCATCAGGAGCATGCCCAGGCGTTGTAGGGAGGTCATACAGGCATGTGGAGGCCACACACACTACTGAGCCTCATTTTGACTTGTTTTAAGGACATTACATCAAAGTTGGATCAGCCTGTAGTGTGGTTTTCCACTTTAATTTTGAGTGTGACTCCAAATCCAGACCTCCATGGGTTGATAAATTGGATTTCCATTGATTATTTTTGTGTGATTTTGTTGTCAGCACATTCAACTATGTAAAGAAAAAAGTATTTAATAAGATTATTTCATTCATTCAGATCTAGGATGTGTTATTTTAGTGTTCCCTTTATTTTTTTGAGCAGTGTATATAAATTCCAGCCTTTTCAAAGTCAGCTATGAAAACCAGGCCTGGTTTCCCCAATATTTCATGGTGTTCTATTGTTTCCTATACTTGTCTTATATTATCTGCAATGTATCGTCCATGTAAAAAACCTGTCTGATTAGGATGAATATGCACTAAGCATTTAGCTAGAATTATTGCATCACAACACTGAAGTGTAAGAGGCCTCCAATTTTTTAAATATACCTCTTGAATCCTGTTTCAGTATTAATGAAATCAGACCTTCTTGTTGAGTGTCCGATAACCTACCATTTATATTGGACTGGTTAAAACATGCTAATAAAAAAGTGTGGTATACTTCCACTGGAATGCCATCCAGCCCTGGAAATGTAATTGCATCAAGAAGTTCCTCCTCTGTAATTTGGCCTTCACATGAGTCTTTCTGTACAGATATTAATTTCACATTATTAATAGGAAAATAATCCATACAATTCTCCATCTCTGTTTCTTGTAGTATCTCAAAGGCTGTCCAGTGCATGGTTGACAACGTATGCTGCTTGATGTCTTAAGACTTAATTTACAGGCTAAAAAGATTACATGTATTCTAGTTGTGATGTACATAACCGTTCAAAAGTTTGGTGTCACTTAGAAATGTCCTTGTTTTTCATGAAAACATACATGAAATGAGTTGCAAAGTGAATAGGAAATATAGTCAAGACGTTGACAAGGTTATAAATAATGATTTTTATTTGAAATAATTGTGTCCTTCAAACTTCTTATAATAATACATCTTAATATTTTCTTTTTATGGGCCAGTCTGAGATATGGCTTTTACTTTGCAACTCTGCCTAGAAGGCCAGCATCCCGGAGTCACTCTTCACTGTTGACATTGAGACTGGTGTTTTTGCGGGTACAATTTAATGAAACTGCCAGTTGAGGACTTGTGAGGCGTCTGTTTCTCAAACTAGACAATCTAATGTACTTGTCCTCTTGCTCAGTTGTGCACCGGGTCCTCCCACTCTTCTTTCTATTCTGGTTAGAGCCCGTATGAGCTGTTCTGTGACGTGAGTAGTACACAGCGTTGTACGAGATCTTCAGTTTCTTGCCAATTTCTCGCATGGAATAGCCTTCATTTCTCAGAACCAGAATAGACTGACGAGTTTCAGAACAAAGTTCTTTGTTTCTGGTCATTTTGAGCCTGTAATCAAATTCACAAATGCTGATGCTCCAGATACTCAACTAGTCTAAAGAAGGCCAGTTTTATTACTTCTTTAATCAGAACAACAGTTTTCAGCTGTGCTAACATAATTGCAAAAGGGTTTTTTAATGATCAATTAGCCTTTTAAAATTATAAACTTGGATTAGCTAACACAGCGTGCCATTGGAACACAGGAGTGATGGTTGCTGATAATGGGCCTCTGTACGCTTATGTTGTCACGGGCGTCGTATGAATTGGACCAAAACGCAGCGGGAATGTGTATGCTCATTATCTTCTTTTATTGAAGAAATTAAACAAAAAAACACACGAACAAAAAGAATGATGAAAAAACAGTCCTGTCAGGCACACAGCTAAACAAGGAGCAACTACCCACAAAACCCATAGAAAAACACCCCTACTAAATAGGACCTTCAATTAGAGGCAACAAGGAATAGCTGCCTCCAATTGAAGGTCAAAACAATAAACTAGACATAGAAGTAGAAAAACTAGAAAATAGAACATAGAAATACAAAACATAGAACATAACCCAAAAATCCCGACACCACAAAACAAACACCACAAAACAAACTTCGCTCCGCGGGTAATATTACATTTCATTACATTACAACGGAACGATTTGATTTTATTAGCTAGCTACATAGTTGTCTTTGCTGTCTTTGTATCAAGGATAAAGGTGTAGCTAAAGGTGTAGGTGTACCTTTGAGAAACTAACTTTGAGAAACTAACAAGGTTAGCTAGCCAGCTGTATTCGTTCGTTTGCGCTGAATAAACTAAGTTTGAGCCTATTCCTGGAAACATTGAACCACTGTAGTTTACATCAATTATATTTCTAAAGTGGAAGTTGGAAAAGTTATATGAGTGTTTCAGTGAATGGTTAGTGAGGGAGGCCCTGCGCTCTCGCTTCCCCAGTTGTTAAGTTAATTTTCATTCCAATCTCCTCTGCATTAGCATAGCCTATCCTGTAGCCCGTCAACTATGTGTCTGTCTATCACTGTTCTCTCCTCTCTGCACAGGCCACACAAACGCCTCACACCGCGTGGCCGCTGCCACTCTAACGTGGTGGTCCCAGCGCGCACGACCCACGTGGCGTTCCAGGTCTCTGGCAGCCTCTGGAACTGCCGGTCTGCGGCCAACAAGGCAGAGTTCATCTCAGCCAATGCTACCCTCCAGTCCCTCGACTTCTTGACGCTGACGGACACATGGATTACCACAGAAAACACTGCTACTCCTACTGCTCTCTCCTCATCTGACCACGTGTTCTCGCATACCCCGAGAGCATCTGGTCAGCGGTGGCACTGGAATCCTCATCTCTCCCAAGTGGACATTCTCTCTTTCTCCCCTGACCCATCTGTCTATCTCCTCATTTGAATTCCATGCTGTCACAGTCACTAGCCCATTCAAGCTTAACATCCTTATCATTTATCGCCCTCCAGGTTCCCTTGGAGAGTTCATCAATGAGCTTGACGCCTTGATAAGTTCCTTTCCTGAGGATGGCTCACCCCTCACAGTTCTGGGTGACTTTAACCTCCATACGTCTACCTTTGACTCATTTCTCTCTGCCTCCTTCTTTCCACTCCTCTCCTCTTTTGACCTCACCCTCTCACCGTCCCCCCCTACTCACAAGGCAGGCAATACACTTGACCTCATCTTTACTAGATGCTGTTCTTCTACTAATCTCACTGCAACTCCCCTCCAAGTCTCCGACCACTACCTTGTATCCTTTTCCCTCTCGCTCTCCTCCAACACTACTCACTCTGCCCCTACTCAGATGGTATTGCGCCGTCGCAACCTTCGCTCTCTCTCTCTGCTGCTACTCTCTCCTCTTCCATCCTATCATCTCTTCCCTCTGCTCAATCCTTCTCCAACCAATCTCCTGATTCTGCCTCCTCAACTCTCCTCTCCTCCCTTTCTGCATCCTTTGACTCTCTATGTCCCCTATCCTCCCGACGGCTCGGTCCTTCCCTCCTGCACCGTGGCTTGACGACTCATTGCAAGCTCACAGAACAGGGCTCCGGGCAACCGAGCGGAAATGGAGGAAAACTCGCCTCCCTGCCGACCTGGCATCTTTTCACTCCCTCCTCTCTACATTTCCTTCCTCTGTTTCTGCTGCTAAAGCCACTTTCTACCACTCTAAATTCCAAGCATCTGCCTCTAACCCTAGGAAGCTCTTTGCCACCTTCTCCTCCCTCCTGAATCCTCCTTCCCCCCCCCTCCTCCCTCTCTGCGGATGACTTCGTCAACCATTTTGAAAAGAAGGTTGACGACATTCGATCCTCGTTTGTTAAGTCAAACGACACCGCTGGTCCTGCTCACGTTGCCCTACCCTATGCTTTGACCTCTTTCTCCCCTCTCTCTCCAGATGAAATCTTGCGACTTGTGACGGCCGGCCGCCCAACAACCTGCCCGCTTGACCTTATCCCCTCCTCTTTTCTCCAGACCATTTCCGGAGACCTTCTCCCCTACCTCACCTCGCTCATCAACTCATCCTTGACCGCTGGCTACGTCCCTTCCATCTTCAAGAGAGCGAGAGTTGCACCCCTTCTCAAAAAACCAACACTCGATCCCTCTGATGTCAACAACTACAGACCAGACCTTCTTTCTTTTCTCTCCAAAACTCTTGAGCGTGCCGTCCTTGGCCAGCTCTCTTGCTATCTCTCTCAGAATGACCTTCTTGATCCAAATCAGTCAGGTTTCAAGACTGGTCATTCAACTGAGACTGCTCTTCTCTGTGTCACGGAGGCTCTCCGCACTGTTAAAGCTAACTCTCTCTCCTCTGCTCTCATCCTTCTAGACCTGCCTTTGATACTGTGAACCATCAGATCCTCCTCTCCACCCTCTCCGAGTTGGGCATCTCCGGCGCGGCTCACTCTTGGATTGCGTCCTACCTGACAGGTCACTCCTACCAGGTGGCGTGGCGAGAATCCGTCTCCGCACCACGTGCTTTCACCACTGGTGTCTCCCAGGGCTCAGTTCTAGGCCCTCTCCTATTCTCGCTATACACCAAGTCACTTGGCTCTGTCATATCCTCACATGGTCTCTCCTATCATTGCTACACAGACGACGCACAATTAATCTTCTCCTTTCCCCCTTCTGATAACCAGGTGGCGAATCGCATCTCTGCACGTCTGGCAGACATATCAGTGTGGATGACGGATCACCACCTCAAGCTGAACCTCGGCAAAACAGAGCTGCTCTTCCTCCCGGGGAAGGACTGCCCGTTCCATGATCTCGCCATCACGGTTGACAACTCCATTGTGTCCTCCTCCCAGAGTGCTAAGAGCCTTGACGTGACCCTGGACAACACCCTGTCGTTCTCCGCTAACATCAAGGCGGTGACCCGATCCTGTAGGTTCATGCTCTACAACATTCGCAGAGTACGACCCTGCCTTACACAGGAAGCGGCGCAGGTCTTAATCCAGGCACTTGTCATCTCCCGTCTGGATTACTGCAACTCGCTGCTGGCGGGGCTCCCTGCCTGTGCCATTAAACCCCTACAACTCATCCAGAACGCCGCAGCCCGTCTGGTGTTCAACCTTCCCAAGTTCTCTCACGTCACCCCGCTCCTCCGCACACTCCACTGGCTTCCAGTTGAAGCTCGCATCTGCTACAAGACCATGGTGCTTGCCTACGGAGCTGTGAGGGGAACGGCACCTCCGTACCTTCAGGCTCTGATCAGTCCCTACACCCAAACAAGGGCACTGCGTTCATCCACCTCTGGCCTGCTTGCCCCCCTACCTCTGCGGAAGCACAGTTCCCGCTCAGCCCAGTCAAAACTGTTTGCTGCTCTGGCACCCCAATGGTGGAACAAGCTCCCTCACGACGCCAGGACAGCGGAGTCAATCACCACCTTCCGGAGACACCTGAAACCCCACCTCGTTAAGGAATACCTGGGATAGGATAAAGTAATCCTTCTACCCCCCCCCCCAAAAAAAATATATAGATGTACTATTGTAAAGTGGTTGTTCCACTGGATATCATAAGGTGAATGCACCAATTTGTAAGTCGCTCTGGATAAGAGCGTCTGCTAAATGACGTAAATGTAAATGTACACTGTATTTAGGATAAATTTGATGTTATTTTAATGGGCAAAAAATGTACTTTTCTTTCAAAAACAAGGACATTTCTAAGTGACCCCAAACTTTTGAATGGTTGTGTACATCCATAGGTGTATGCGTACATCAACATCGTGACCTGATTAGCATGGTAACGGTGTACCCTACTCTACAGAGTGACAGGTACATATGCTTTCACACAGAAGACCTTGTCATCCCTTAATTCAGAGGAACACGCACTGGATATCTGTATTACTGTATACTGTGAAAATGTTTTACGGAGGAACATGTTTGTGTGTGGTCCTTTTGTTTTTGTCAATAAGATGGTTTTGACAAATGTATGAAGTCATACAGTATACTGATATACAGTAAAGCTACAGAATCCAACTAAGGGTGAAAGGCCCTATACTGCATATAGCTGTATGTTTATGTAGATAAGATAACGTATTTGAAGGTACATTTACATATATAATATCAGCTACTACAGTTAAAGTAAGGACCGACGCTGGAGATTTATTCAGGAACAGACAGGTAACAAAACAGGAACAGCGTCAGCACATGGGTAAACAACAACAAACGACAATTAATGCTGAAGCAGGGAACAGAGCGGGGAACCAGACAGATATAGGGGAGGTAATGACAGAGGTGATTGAGTCCAGGTGAGTCCAATAATCACTGATACGTATGGCAAAAGGCAGGTGTGTGCACATGATGGTGGCAGGAGTGTGTAATGCTGGGGAGCCTGGTGCCTTTGAGCGCTAGGGAGGGGGAGCGGGAGCAGGTGTGACTCTTAAAGTATGCTGTACGCCAGGGATCATCAACTAGATTCAGCCGCAGGCCAATTTCTTTCTTGCGCAGATGGTCAGGGTTCCCGGGAAATAATAAAAAATAATTTGTAGACTGCAAATTGGCCGCAAGAAACTCAAACAGATATATTTCACTAAAACAATCATTTCAAACCTTGCTTACTGTACATTTGTGAACATGATCTCTCTTACTAGCTAACTGTCCCACAGTGTTTTCAATATTTACATTTTTGTATTATGAAAGGGTTGGAAAGAAGTCTAGCATGTTCATAAATGAACAGTAGGCTAATTGACAAAATAAGCATCTAATGCATATTCAGTGATATTATCTAAGTATTAACATGTACTTCATTAGCCTTTGAAATGAGTCTTGCTCACAATGAGGCAAATTCATTTACATTCTAGCCACAGGGTTTTCAACAGCCTTGTTAATTAAAGTTGTGAAATGAATCCTCTGTCTCGTTTGACCATTCATGCCAATCATTCAGACTATGACTCACTGACAGGTGCAACAGAAAACACTCAAAAAATGAAGAGATTCATAGATAGAGAGCATAATCTCAATTTCAAGAAAAGTATGTTACATAAATGGGATTTGAAGGTGTTAGTTAACTATTTGGTTAAAGGAACCTAACCATTTTTAATACTAATGGTGTAATTCACCAACTGTAACCGGTTGGTGAATTAGTTGTCTGGTGAAGGGGGTGAGACAGTGAGGGTTGGGGAGAGCTCAGGGGTGACAGGGTTCAGGCCCTGAGGGTCCGGTGCTATGAGGTCTCTCTGTCCTCAGCGTATTAAACTCAAGTTAGATGTGCTTGTTGGACATCGTCCCCTTTTCCATCCATGAAATGTTGCCTGGTGTGAAGTGTGCTGTTTTGTTAATGGTGAAATATAGAGGCCCCACTTCCCCAATGCTGTCACCTATCCCCTCCCAATTTGTCATCGGTAGATGTAATAACAACTGAGGAGAATAACAATAGTATTTTCTCTGGCAGGAGAAACCACTGTGGCTTAATGTTCCGTTATGATTTGGAATAGTGGAAGCATGTTGATCAGACCAACGCTGTTATAACTGTAACCTGTCCTAATTAATATTACACTGCGGATGAGAAGTGGGGTTGTTTAAGGTCTGAGGGGTGCTTTGAGTGTTCGATGTCTACGCACAGCCATGAGGTTAACCATCGTACTGTACTGTACTGCACTGCCTCCAGAAAGGCATTTCACTGTACTTGTGCAAGTGACATAAAAAAAAAACATGAAACGTGAACAGTAGTGGACCTTTACAGTACAGTGGAGGTTCACCTTGTACTGTTGGGATTATTGTTTACATCTTGTATACAGTAGCATTATTATACGTTGTTTTTGTCACTTAAAATGAAAAGGAGGAATCTGACATGTGACTTCATGGCATATCACATAAATAATGTATAATGGTCAAACTTTTTTAAATAATGTTTCACTCTTAAATTGAATCTGCGTGTGTGTGATCTTAGCTCATGTAGCTAAACCTATTGGTCACATTACTCTGGCGCTGAACAAGATTCTCTCTGGTCTCGTGAACACATTGCCTCCATATCCTTTGGTCAAATACGTTTTTTCTTAACAATCCATAGGGATGTGTTTTGGCTGCAAAGGCCAATTATTCAAGCATCTCCTGGCTGTGTGACATAAACGTGATGCAATTATCTCTGACGCGTTTAAATCCTGTTGTCAGCAGGGGCGAAAATCTGATATCAACTTTGGAGGGGACAATTACATGACATTTTCTCAAGAGCAATTCCTGAGGGGGACACCAAAAGTAGTGCTGTAACACACAGCCTACATTGTAATATGGTAAATGTATATTGAGGAACCAAAGAAATAAGGTGTTTGCCGTACTCCTAACTACCGGTACCCAAAACTATACAACTAATCACAACAGCAATACCATTGCCTTTAACAAATCTTAGTTCAGTCACCAGTTTAAGTTGAGAGTGGGGGTATCCATGGCATTTTCCAATTATGTTCCTATTTTACAAGTCAAAAAAATTGAGAACCTTTCATAATGTTGCCAAACAAAGACTCAACAAACTTACCTGAGACTCCCTGTCTCTACCAGTCTGTCCCTGCATATCTGTCCCCAACTCTGCTGTCTGTGTGCCATCTGTTGCCTGCTCTGCCCAATGACATCATTGTGAAACATTTCCATTAGAATTTCATTTCTTTCTTATGAACATTTTATCAACTAGTCTTTGAGATATTAGGCTACTAGGGTTCTTACTTTGCGTTTTGGTGTACTGAAAAATAATCTGATGTCCGTCTTTTATTTTTCTGCCATTTTTCTACCTGGCTGGATGGCTGGCTGGCTACACACACACACAGTGTGTAGGTTATTTACAGTAGGAGATGGGCTTCTATCATCTTATCTTTTATCATTCTATTTGGGCTTCGATCTAAAAGGTAGCTAGCAAATGTGAAACGGATTAAAATGACAAGAGTTGACAGCTGTATGAGTTCACCATTTACACAACATATGCTGCAACCTTTTGTAATTTTAATAGTTTGTTTCATATTGGCTGGCTTCCAACAATAGCTGAATTTGCAAAGCTAGCGAGCACCAATTCCGTTTCAGTGGTGTTTGTTATAATCTTTGCTACCCGGGTTAAATAAAATAAATAAAAGTTCCCTTGCGACAATTTAGCTTTTGCAACGAGACCATTAAATATATTTAAGACAATGGTAGAAGAGAGTGTAGTTCTGTTCAGTTTGGACTTCAGTTTATCGCTAACCTTATCACAGGGACTTTGAAGCACTAACTTACATCATCTGCATGCTGATCTTGGAATAAATTGACGATAGCAAAGATTCCATCTTTGACGAGGCCACATAAATGGAATAGGTACTAGCTAGCTTAATAGTTAATATTTGCGCGCTAGCTCTGCATATTCAGCTAGTGTGTGTGCGCGATTGACTGGATTAACCTCACGTCAGTTACGTTCGTTGAGTGCCTTTCAGACAGTAGATACGACCCCTCTGTTAGCTTGCCAACTAAGAAACTGGCAGTGGATCAAACCATTGTGAGGCAAAGGGTGGGGGGGTCGCAATCTTTTGAAACTTAAAAACGCGCTATTAAGTGTCTATAATCAGCACAATTGCTTTCATTGCGTATTATTAATATTATTTAAATTACATGGTTATGTTTCAGTGATATATTGGGGGGGACAAATCATATTTTTCCCAGGATGGGGGGGTCGTGTCCCCCCCCGTCCCCCCCGGGATTTCCGCCCCTGGTTGTCAGTAACACTCCAGATATTTCAGGGAATATACAATGCACACTATAGGTCCTTATTTCTGCGATTTGTCATCAATTTGGAAAGGAGACATTAATCAAAATAACAGGTTACCGTAGCAAATAAAGAGTTTGCACCACACTAGGAGGCAATTCTGGACTACTGATTGTGAGTTTGTTTTGCAACTGTTAAACCGGCTCTTTGTATTCCTTTCACAGATAAGAGCCAAACAAACTTTTATTAAATAACCAGCTCTGCTAATTTGTTCCTTTATTTTCCGAGGCTTTTACTGACGTAGACAGGGCAGCCATTTTATCATCATAGAGGGTTTGTTATGATGTTGCCAGACCTTGTAACGACGGTCGTCAGGAATGGACCAAGGCGCAGCGGGTTGAGTGCTCATAATTAACTTTATTTATTTTATTTATTTATTTTATTTATTTCACCTTTATTTAACCAGGTAGGCAAGTTGAGAACAAGTTCTCATTTACAATTACGACCTGGCCAAGATAAAGCAAAGCAGTTCGACAACATACAAAAACACAGTTACACATGGAGTAAAACAACATACAATCAATGATGCAGTAGAAAAAAAATAAGACTATACACAATGTGAGCAAATGATGTGAGATAAGGGAGGTAAAGGCAAAAAAAAGGCCATGGTGGCAAAGTAAATAAAGTATAGCAAGTAAAACACTAGAATGGTAGATTTGTAGTTTGAAGAAAGTTCAAAGTTAAAATATAAATAATATGGTGCAAAGGAGCAAAATAAATAAAGTAAATAAATACAGTAGAGGAAGAGGTAGTAGTTTGGCCTAAATTATAGATGGGCTATGTACAGGTGCAGTGATCTGGGAGCTGCTCTGATAGCTGGTGCTTAAAGCAAGTGAGGGAGATAAGTGTTTCCAGTTTAATGAAAACACTACTACAAACAAAACAAAACGATGGACGACGAAGACAGACTTGAAGGCACAAGACAGCAATTCAAGTGACAACCTCCCACAAATTACAAACACACCCTAATATATAGGACTCTCAATCAAAGGCAACTAGACAACACCTGCCTTTAATTGAGAGTCCACACCCCAATTAACTAAACATAGAAACAGACTAACTAGAAAGAACATAGACTAACATAGCAGTGACCACAAAACCCCGGAATACATAAATCAACTACCCTCTACATAATACACACACCCCGAACCACATAAACCAAATACCCTCTGCCACGTCCTGACCAGCCTACACTAACAAAATAACCCTCATACTGGTCAGAACGTGACAGACCTACTGTACAGAGAGGCCTTTGAGTTGTCCTAGCATGATAGTTACAGCACACTGACACCCACCCACGTCGTCACAATTTGCATGGTATTTATTTGATCAGATTGCAGAATAATATGGCCTAGAGTACTACACTGCATTTCACTTAAATTCCATTTGTTGCTGGTCAATAGTGCCACCACCTTTCTTATTATTAGAGTCTATTGAAAGAAAATACTGTAGAACAAGCAATTTGTCTGTCTTTGCAAAGAACCAAAAGGGTCAACCCTAACCCTAACACTACGCCATATCATGCAGACTTGTTGTTTTGAATAGATGCATTTGTATTATTTAATCACAAGTCAGTCTCGTGATTTGACCTGTAAAGAACCACAGTCATGATGCAGTATCGGAAATACATCTGTGCTGATGTACTGTTCCATTTTATCTCTCAACCAAGAGTGTCTCTGAGAAAGCACTCTGAGAAAACACGTGGACCAAATATGGTCCGGCATTAGCTTGCCTCTTTGTGTAATCTCTAACTTATTTATATAAGACTAAATTTGATTTTGCCTTCTTTCGAGCAATTGGATTTAGTTATTTATTTTGTTGTCTGTCTAAAATTCCGTGTCACTTTACTCTAAATAAGATTTTGTAGCAGCAACAACACCCTATGCACAGAAGTTGGACATTTACAGCAATTAATTAGGCCTAATTGTGATTATTTTACATGGTAATTTCTTTAGATTTGTTTATTGTTTTAATGTATTTAATTCCTTTAAATAGAACTGCACTATAGTTCTAGAATCTAGAGTAATCCGTACCTATTTAAAAAATGTGCCTGAAATAACACGTGTGGAATCATGAGGGCCCTGACGTCAGTGTTTGAGAGGGTAGGGTGTCATCCGTGTGTATGATCTAGGGCTAGGCTATTTGACTGTGTTTGTGTCTATGTGAACATATGTTTCTGTGGCTCTCACTGTAATATGTGCTTATGTTGATTGAATCCAGATATGATGTCATGTAGACTTATGGGCTTGGAGGTTAGAAGTCAGTCACTTCCCAAGCAATCTGTCTCCTCAACCCTCAATACCACCAACCACCACAATAATACACTGAGTGGACAAAACATTGACCAAAAAAAAAAGCTTGTAGAGTCCATGCCCCGACGAATTGAGGCTATTCTGAGGGCAAAAGACGGTGCAACTCAATATTAGGAAAGTGTTCCTAATGTTTTATACACTCAGTGTATGTGAGGTCTGCAGTATTTGGATTTGGTTGTAGAGTACAAATACACCTCCTGAAATACAATTAATCCCCCAAGCATAGCTGTGACTGTGCCAGGAATCAGGTGATTTACTCAGCCAGGAGTGCCTCTAATACCCAATATTCATCCTTTCCTCCTGGGCCATGGGGTGTATTTAAAGTGTAAAGTGGTGTTTAAGATCTTTTTGTGGAACACCGAGTCAGAGATGTCAGACGGATCATTCCTTAGCAGAGTTCCTTTTGTCAACAGCAACACGATTGTCAGGGATACTGATTTACCACTTTAAATCAGTGTGCTACCTAAAAGTGGGAGGTTAGGGCCTCTGGCTGCAATCTTTATCTTAATATCTAGTTTATTTTGATTAAATTCTCTGCTCCATCTACTCTGCCAATTTGTCTCCTCCAGTGAAGTGAAGACCCATTTGGAAGAATGTTCCAGGTCTGTGCACAGATCATCTGAGCTCCTGGCTAGACAGATACATGCTAAGTCCAATAGTAAGCCGCTTTTTAGCACCACTTTATGTCCACCCAAAAATATAGAACAAAATTATTAGATAAAATATTGAATTTGGCCTTTAGTACACATGAGGTTGGTGGCCCATTAATTGGGGAGGACAGGCTCGTGGTAATAGCTGGAGCGGAATAGTGGAATGGTATCAACTACACCAAACACATGATTTCTATGTGTTTGATGCCATTCCATTCACCCCATTCCAATAATTATTATGAGCCGTCCTACCCTCAGCAGCCTCCACTGCTTTACTATTATATCCCATAGAAACGCATTGAATAACACATTCATAAATGGCAGACAGTCAAAACAATAAACCATAAGGAAAACGGTTTTGAAGTGTGTTTTTATTTATTTTATGTATTTCTTTTATTTAACCTTTATTTAACTAGGCAAGTCAGTTAAGAACAAATTGTTATTTACAATGACTGTCTACCAAAAGGCAAAAGACCTCCTGCGGAGATGGGGCCTGGGATTAAAAATAATAACAAATAAAATAAATAACATATAAGTATAGGACAAAACACACATCACGACAAGAGAGACAACACAACACTACATAAAGAGAGACCTAAGACAACAACATAGCAAGGCAGCAACACATGACAACACAGCATGGTAGCAACACAACATGACAACAACATGGTAGCAACGCAACATGGTAGCGGCACAAAACATTGTACAAACATTATTGGGCACAGACAGCAAACAGCACAAAGGGCAAGAAAGTAGAGATAACAATACTTGTCTCTAGTCTGTCCTATATCTAGGAGATATAAGAAATCGCAGGAAATATGTTTGTTTTTTTGACACATATTTAACCCATTTTTTAGGGTGGGAACAAAACTATCTCCATACTTACATACATTTTTTAAAGCGGTACCGGTTACCTTCAGACGGGTCCCGTGACACTTGTGGCGGTTGTAGAGCAAAAGGGACACCCTATCACATTTCAGGAGAAGACCCAGATGCAGACATTGTCGAAGTAACAAAAGACTTCAGGCAATGAGCGTGGCAGAATGGGCTCCAGCCCATGATGGCACCAGCAGACCAGTCAATAAGGGGTTTGTGTCGCTGGAGCCAAGATAATACCAATACCACGGGAACCTGAGGAGACTTAATAAGCAGGAATTGGATCGTCTCGCTGTGGTTCCCTGATACACGTAGGTTGAATGGGGGTGGTATTGTGGGTGACCCGGCCTATAGAGTGCCCGTCCGGCACTCTAACGTCCATGGGAATGGAGAGGGGATGAGTGGGGATGCCCATCTCGGACGTCAAGGTAGCGTCCATAAAGCTCTCATCGGCCCCAGGGTCGATGATTACCCGGAGAAATTTCGACTGGTTCCCCAAAGCAAGATGCCATGAAAAGTGGTGCAAGTAAGGGGAGAGGAAAAGTTCTCCATATGGCCTACCAGAGTACTCGCTCCTACCGGTGAGCCTGGTCTTTTAGTGGACAGGTGGACACGAAATGACCAGTAGTCCCACAATACAGGCAACTCTTCGTGTGAAGCCTGTATAGCCATTTGGCTGGGGACAGCCTAGCTCTGCCTAGTTGCATCGGCTCGGGAAGAGGTGAATTGGCAAACTTCGGAGACTCTCGGGGAAACTGGGTTAGCCTCAGGTTCTCTCAGAAACAGAACCGTCCAGGACTTCCGGGATTTCTCGGAGGGCGAAGTGAAAGCCTTGGGTGGGCGAGTGAAATCGAACCTCCTCTCCTTCCTTCGCTCCAGTAGTCACCTATCGATCCGAATGGTAAAGGCGATGAGCGAGTCGAGATCTGTCGGTAGTTGCCTAACTGACAACCCGTGGAATTGCTCCAGCAATGTGTTCAACACTCAGTCATGGAGTTCGGCCAAGGTCTGGAACCCTTCCATAAGACCACGAAGCAACTCCTCGTGCCTTCCAATGATGGCTCTTTGGGAGGAGATGGCGCTGCGGAGCTGGTCCGAGTCTGCTGGGTCAGTCATGACCAGTTTGTACTATCATTTTTCAGGAGAAGACCCAGATGCAGACAGTGTCGAAGTAACAAACGTTTATTACTAGAATAGGGGCAGGCAAAACGACAGGTCAAGGGCAGGCAGAGGTCAGTAATCCAGAGCAGTGTCCTTAAGGTACAGAACAGCAGGCAGGTTCAGGGTCAGGGTCAGGGCAGGCAGAATGGTCCAAACCATGAAAACTATAAAACAGGAACTAGAAAAGACAGGAGCAAGGGGGAAAATGCTGGTAGGCTTGACAAACAAAATTAACTGACAACAGAAAAACAGAGAACACAGGTATAAATACACTGGGGATAATGGGGAAGATGGGTGACAACTGGAGGGGGTGGAGACAAGCACAAAGACCGGTGAAACAGATCAGGGTGTGACACACCCTTGTGTTTGTGAGAATCTAAACGGTTTGGAATCTACAAACCAAAGTAGGTACATCAACGGTACCGACTTCAGACGAGTCCTGTGGCTGTTGTAGAGGAAAACGGAAACCACCAACGTGCTCGTAAGAGTTGTCTTTCTAGAGTGGTCAAATTGGTTTGTAGGCCAAACCGTTTGGACGCTACAGATGTTTTTGTGAGAAGACCGATTTTCGGGATGTCTCATGGTCCAATAAACACCTCTGTAGCTCTGTTATCTTCCATTGCAGATGCGGGAGACGCAGCCCATGCAAAAAACTTATCTCTAGCTTAAACTGAAGGATTTTGATGGGGATCTTTTTTATTACGTTACTTCGATTGATGCACCGGTGCGTCAATAGACTCTAGAACAGCGGTTCCCAAACTAGGGGTCACAACCCCATGTGGAAAATGGGGTCGCGAGAGAATTGCCAAAATCCTGAAAAAAAATACAAAATACAAAAAACATATAAACCCAGCAAAAAAAGAAACGTCCCTTTTTCAGGACCCTTTTACAAAGATAATTTGTAAAAATCCAAATAACTTCACAGATCTTCATTGTAAAGGATTAAACACTGTTTCCCATGATTGTTCAATGAACCATAAACAATTAATGAACACGCCCCTGTGGAACGGTCATTAAGACACTAACAGCCTACAGACAGTAGGCAATTAAGGTCACAGTTATGAAAACTTAGGACACTGAAGATGCCTTTCGACTGACTCTTAAAAACACCTAAAGAAAGATGCCTAAGGTCCCTGCTCATTTGCATGAACGTGCCTTAGGCATGCTGCAAGGAGGCATGAGGACTGCAGATGTGGCCAGGGCAATAAATTGCGATGTCTGTACTGTGAGACGCCTAAGGCAGCGCTACAGGTAGACAGGACGGACAGCTGATCGTCTTCGCAGTGGCAGACCACGTGTAACAACACCTGCACAGGATCGGTACATCCGAACATCACACCTGCGGGACAAGTACAGGATGGCAACAACAACTGCCCAAGTTACAACAGGAATGCACAATCCCTCCATCAGTGCTCAGACTCTCCGCAATAGGCTGAGAGAGGCTGGACTGAGGGCTTGTAGGCCTGTTATAAGGCAGGTCTTCACCAGACATCACTGGCAACAATGTCGACTATGGGCACAAACCCACAGTCGCTGGACCAGACAGGACTGGGAAAAAGTGCTCTTCACTGACAAGTTGTGGTTTTGTCTCACCAGGGGTGATGGTCAGATTTGCGTTTATTGTCGAAGGAATGAGCGTTACACCGAGGCCTGTACTCTGGAGCGGGATCGATTTGGAGGCAGAGGGTCCTTTATTGTCTGGGGCGGTGTGTCACAGCATCATCGGACTGAGCTTGTTGTCATTGCAGGCAATCTCAACGCTGTGCGTTACAGGGAAGACATCCTTCTCCCTCATGTGGTACCCTTCCTGCAGGCTCATCCTGACATGACCCTCCAGCATGACAATGCCACCAGCCATACTGCTCATTCTGTGAGTGATTTCCTGCAAGACAGGAATGTCAGTGTTCTGCCATGGCCAGAGAAGAGCCCGGATCTCAATCCCATTGAACACGTCTGGGATGGCTAGGGCCATTCCCCCAGAAATGTCTGAGAACTTGCAGTTGCCTTGGTGGTAGAGTGGGGTAACATCTCACAGCAAGAACTGGCAAATCTGGTGCAGTCCATGAGGAGGAGATGCACTGCAGTGCTTAATGCAGCTGGTGGCCACACCAGATATTGACTGTTACTTTTGACCCCCCCCCACTTTGTTCAGGGACACATTATTCCATTTCTGTTAGTCACATGTCTGTGGAACTTGTTCAGTTTACGTCTCAGTTGTTGAATCTTGTTAGGTTCATACAAATATTTACACATGTTAAGTTTGCTGAAAATAAACGCAGTTGACAGTGAGGACGTTTCTTTTTTTTCCTGAGTTTACATCATAATATTGTCTTTGTATCTCAAAATCATTGTTATCTGGTTAACCTTAAAAATCTAAGTGAAAATTATTCAAATATAAAATTCTAACGGAGATCATGGGAAAAGGCTGCACTTGACCGTTGCACTTGAATCATTCCCACGGTGAATGGCTAGGCCTGCTACGCTATGAAAGCACACACTATTGCAGAGACTTGATATTACCAGCCACAATTTATATGGTGAAAACAATATGTGGGGAGGCAGAGGCACAGAAACTCCAATCAATACCTTTGTCAGATAACACTGTTAAAACGAAGAATGTATGCTATTGCTAGCAATCAAAAGGGAACTCTGACTGAAGGACTCATACTCCCCAGCTTATGCGCCCCAAATGGACATTAAATGTGAGGGCCGACATGCCTATGCATTTACTTTTGTTTCCTATACATGTTGTGGGATGCTTTTCACGAGGACATATTGTTCTGTCTCACGATTCCCGAGCATGAAACGACATATGGGATGTTCAGTGTGCTGCGTGGCTATATTGACGGGAAAAAAATATTTCATATGGGATCGAAAGGTGAGCATTTGCACAGATGGGGGTCCATCTATAACGGGACTGCGAAAAGGCCTCTGCACTAGAGTTATTAATGTGTCTCCCTCTGCCATATGGAAGCATTGTATGATACACCGAGAGCACCTGGCGGAAAAAGAGCTGAACAGTACTCTGAGATATATACAGTACCAGTAAAAAGTTTGGACACACCTACTCATTCAAGTTTTTTTTTTTGAGAGTTCCTCTGTCCAGTGTCTGTGTTCTTTTGCCCATCTTAATATTTTATTTTTATTGGTCAGTCTGAGATAATGCTTTTTCTTTGCAACTCTGCCTAGAAGGCCAGCAACCAGGAGTTGCCTCTTCACTGTTGACGTTGAGACTGGTGTTCTGCGGGTACTATTTAATGAAGCTGCCAGTTGAGGACTTGTGAGGCGTCTGTTTCTCAAACTAGACACTAATGTACTTGTCCTCTTGCTCAGTTGTGCACCGGGGCCTCCCACTCCTCTTTCTATTCTGGTTAGAGCCAGTTTGCGCTGTTCTGTGAAGGGAGTAGTACACAGCGTTGTACGAGATCTTCAGTTTCTTGTCAATTTCTCACATGGAATAGCCTTCATTTCTCAGAACAAGAATGGACTGATGAGTTTCAGAAGAAAGTTCTTTGTTTCTGGACATTTTGAGCCTGTAATCGAACAAACAAATACTGATGCTCTAGATACTCAACTCGTCTAAAGAAGGCCAGTTTTATTGCTTCTTTAACAGTTTTCAGTTGTGCTAATATAATTGCAAAAGGGTTTTCTAATGATCAATTAGCCTTTTAAAATTATAAACTTGGATTAGTTAACAAATGTGCCATTGGTACACAGGAGTGATGGTTGTTGATAATGGGCCTCTGTACGCCTATGTAGATATTCCATAAAAAATCAGCCATTTCCAGCTACAATAGTCATTTACAACATTAACAATGTCTACACTGTATTTCTGATCAGTTTGATGTTATTTTGATTGGCTTTTCTTTCAAAAGCAAGGACATTTCTAAGTGACCCCAAACTTTTGAACAATTTTTTTTCTCCTGAATAGACATAGTGCATTCAGAAAGTATTCAGCAGTTAATTTGGCTATATGGAAGACATATATTAAAACATGCAAAATGACAAATGTAAATCAGGGTGAAAAGAAAAGTACTACCCTCCCCCGTGCCCCCCAAAAATAAAAAAATACAACCCTCCCCACATAAAAATGAAAGTTTGACAACCCTCCCCTATTTTGGACCAGCCCCCCCACACCAATAATTTCGAACTGTCCCTTATTTAATCAAATGTGAAGTATGGTTTATTGTACATGGAACTGTGTACGGTTAGTGTCTACATAAGTTCAAAAATTGCTTTCTTCTCATATTACTCTATACACCACTGAATTGGTCAGTATCCTAAAGAGCGGTATGAAAAGAGTCCCATATGAAAATATACGATAGTATACTATGGTCTAAATACAGTAGTATTCACTGTAGTGTTGTTGTACAACTTACTATAGTATTTACTGTAGTGTTTTTACAGACATGACTGTGGTTTACTATAATTTTCCCTGTAGTGTATTTGCGGACGTGACTGTAGTATTCTATAGTTTTCACTCGTGTTTTTGCAGACCGTACTATAGTATTTATTGTAGGGTTTTTGTGGACATGACTGTATTATATTGTAGTAACACTTGCTGACTAGGGTTAACTAAAATGGCACAGCTACCAGACTATGCCAGTTACTGTTTAATAAGAGGAACACCTCAACCAGAACAGGGACTAAGACCCACAGTTTTGTGACAGGCCACCTATTGAGTTGGGTCAACAGTTCTGGGCCCGGTTTCCCAAAAGCATCTAAAGACTAAGTTGATCGTTAGAACCTTTGAAGCATAATCATTAAATCTCCAAACTGTTTCCCAAAACCATCATTATTAACATTGCACTTGAAATCACTCGGAATCTAACGCCTCATTTTCAATTGAAGGAAAGCGGGGAGAAGCGTAGAGGGCTGGGGACCGTTGGGCGCCGCGAACGTGGCGTGGGAGGCGGTGAAAAAGTTTAACATTTCCCAACTTTATGCAAATCACCAGCGGTGACCGCTAGGCGATGACCAATCATATCGAGTGGTTTCCATGACGAATTTGACGCTATGTGACCCAAGGCAGTATACTTTCAAAGATGGCTGACAAAAATACTAGGATAGAAGCAAATGTAAGTAATTATAATGTCATAACGGTTTCGTATTTCACTGAAATAATAAACGTTTTGTTTTCGAAATTCTAGTTTCCGGATTTGACCGTGTTAATGACCAAAGGCTCGTATTTCTGTGTTTATTATATTATTATTATGTCTATGATTTTATATTTGATAGAGCAGTCTGACTGGGCGGTAGTAGGCAGCAGCATGCTCGTAAGCATTCATTCAAACTTTACTGTGTTTGCCAGCAGCTCTTAGCAATGCTTGATTCACAGTTCTGTTTATGACTTCAAGCCTATCAACTCCTGAGATTACTCTGGCAATACTAAAGTGCCTATTAGAACATCCAATAGTCAAAGGTATATGAAATGCAAATGGTATAGAGAGAAATAGTCGACGCGTCATAATTCCTATAATAACTACAACCTAAAACTTCTTAACTGGGAATATTAAAAAACTGGGAATATTGAACCACCAGCTTTCATATGTTCTCATGTTCTGAGCAAGGAACTTAAACGTTAGCTTTTTTACATGGCACATATTGCACTTTTACTTTCTTCTCCAACTGTCAAATAATAGTTCGGCAGGAGGGGTGAAGTCAGGCGCAGGAGACTCAGGTACGTGAAACACGTAGTTACTTTAATGAAGAAAAAAACAAGTCCAAAATATCCAGCCGACAAGGCAAGGGAAAAATATTCCAACAAAGGAAGAATAACACAGTCTTGGGAATATATCGGGACGCAGCCCAGCAACCCTAACGCCAAAACGCTAAAATATAAATGGACCAGAAAAGAAATCCCACCCCAACCTACAATAACAGACACGAAACAATCCCGCACAACCCCAAACCTACCATTAAAATTATAGACTGATCATTTCCTTGTCAGTGGGCAAACGTACAAAATCAGCAGGGGATCAAATACGTCTTTCCCTCACTGTACATCCCTATCTGTATTTCAATGTAAAGCATTCTTTAATAATACTTCCTGTTGACCTGACCAAGTGACCTCTCACCTCTGATCATGCTGTGCCCTCTATGTAGCCAGTTCAGATGCGGGAGGGGTTCACCGACACAGCTGATATAACCTAGAGGATTTAGGGAGAAGGGGAGAGAGGGATGAAGTGAAGGAGAGAGATTGTTATTGAGAAAATAAGGTAGTTAAAGAGACAGTGTTCAACAGGAATCTGTGTGTATGGCCCACACTAAGTGGCTGCAGAGTACTTTATGCTGAAAAACATGCACCGACACACGAGGACAAACAATATAGCGTAGTTATAGAAATAATGAAGTGTCTTACTATTCTCCACGGTTGGTCCTCTTGCACAACACAATCCATCAATCAGATTGATACATGAGTGTGTAGGTGTGGGTTATAAGATGTCAAATTGTTCTTAAAAAAGCCTGTTTTTGTACAGACATCACACCCTTACCTTAACAGCACCCTCACCTGGGAAGTAGAAATCAAAGGAAGAGAAATTGGGAATTGAATAACTGCAGTTGACATAGCTAAGTCAATGCAAGAATACTCTTATAAGACCCTTTGGTTGTGCATAATGTAGTCTATGGTGTTGCCAGGGAACAGCACCCTCTTCAATAAAGTAGGAGGTGAAGATCTCCCGCACACGGATTGCCTCTCTTGCTGCGTTGTTGGACCCCATCCTTGAAACATCCTGCAGAGCAGCAGACTTCTCCTCTGGCACACAGCGGTGAGCTGCAGATCCCCTCCTGGTCCTCGTGGCCATCCTTATGAAGTTATGCAGGACACAGGTAGCCTTCACACGCCTGAATTCTTCCAGGAATTCACCCAACCTTGCAGTGCCCTACACAGTAACTGTAGGCAATCGTTTTGAAGGTATCTCCAGTTATATGGTATCTGTAGGAATATGGAAGATAATGTCATTAGTAGACTTTTACATTACCAGGTCATTGTAGATTGCTAAAGTATAATATCCCTTATAACAAATCACGATAACATTGGATGGATAGATGCATGTGTACACACATGTGCATGTGACAATAGCAGGATCATATCAAGGATAGCATCACAAATGAATACATAAATACCACTTGAAGCTTGATGGTGAGTTGAGTATTTGAATCAGCTGTGTAGTGCTTAGGCAAAAACAAATATGTGCACCCCTTTGAGTCCCCAGGACCAGGACTGAGAACCATTGCTCTTCATTGCGACCTCTTCATCTGCAGACAGGCTTTCACAGCCGAGGACAGAAAACCTCACAAGAAACAGACTTCATTATACTCAAATTAGACCGCACTGAATATTATGTTACTATTATTTCCATCCTCACGTCTAGGGACTGGAACTACACAAAAGTACCTGCCCTATCCAGAATAGTCTACTTTAGCATTGACAGTTGGGGGGTGCTATCCTTTCACCCTCCTCTATGGTTGTTAGCTAGCTACCTACAAATGCATTTGGAGTTTGTTTTTTACAGTGATACATATATCAAGATAGCTAGCTAATATGAAGTTAGGTAGCTGGTGATATTTCATTCACTTAGCTAGCTATCTATACAGTATGTAAAGTTGGCTGGATAGCTAGAAAGCTACGTTAGCAGCTCATTTGAGTTAGCCTACACTGTAGCTAGTTAGCTGATAATACATCGTTTTTTTTTTACATTTTCGAAATGTATTTACATACTTGAATAGGTTCTCCCAGCCATGTGGACGATTGGAAACAGGGAAACAAAGTTTGTTAATCACCAGAGCGTTTTAGAGCATATTACTATTTACCTGTGAATAAATTCATGAAATGGAGAATGGATGAACTATTTACCCATTTAATAACCAGACCTTTATACAAACTTGCTATGCTGAATTCTTGATGCACAATCAAACGTGCTGCTATATGCTGCTAGCACGCCCACAAGCGAGCTACTCTAGGCGGCCTAAGCTGCAATTCACCTCGTGCTAGTGTACACTAGCCGTTAGATGCGTTTTTTCCCTTTATACACAGAAGATCGCCGCTAAACATGGATAAACCTTATGATTCTATTTCTATGACCTCCGATAACTTCAGAACAAAGTTGACTACAAATACAATGTTGGCAATGTCTTTGAAATTGATACAAACAACCGAAGTATAAAAATATGCTTCAAATGAAAACCGAGACTGCATCAAAATGTAAATAGCCTACAGGCCCATTTCATTGATATTGAAATACATATAATGTTCAATAAATTCTGTCTGTAGGCTACGGTCTGTAGTTTGTCTCAATATATTTCACGATATATAGCCTAACGTGCGCCAGCCTAACATTAATTAAGCGCAATTAAGTGCCAAATCGGTGATTTAGTGCATTTATGGGGGGTAAGCATTAGAATAAGCTGCCTCAATATTTCCAGCCGTAGGTGGTAATATCTCTACAGGAGCTGATCCGTCGTCTATATTGTGAAATAATGCTAATGTTAAGGAAAGATTTGAATGGAGAAAGCTGATCCAAGAGCAGCACTGTCTTTTTTCGATCACATCAATATGCTCCAATGACGCACTTAGCAGCTGTTCTCTCTGGATGCTGTTTTGGGTAACGCATGTTACATCTTTGGCGGTTGTAGGAAAGATGCAGTTTTAAAACATTCGTAAGTCTAAGTTCCATCTCTATCGGGAAACTGGGCTCTGAGCAATACAATGGACCAGACAACATCTTAGCAAAAATATAAAAAATGAATTACAATTGTAACATCTAATATATATATATATATATATATATATATATATATATATGTGTGTGCACTGGTTGTAGGCCCATTAAAGGAAACAGTACAGAGGCAGATAAAGAACAAGCCAAGTTTAAAGCTTAGAGGATTAGGTTTGCTTGTTTGATGCAGATCAAGAACAACAAGAATAGATCAAAATAACGTCTAGATAGCTTTCTGAAATACAAGAGTGCTTCACAGCGATTCAGCTGACCAAGTTCAAAATATGACCAAAAATGGTTACAGAAAATATTGTACTTCTGATGGTAGAAAATAAAGAACAGTTAACCACTGCATTTACATAAACAATGGATATTTTAGAAATACAAATGACTTAAAAGACACTCACCTTATTGGAGGGCGCTGTCAATAAACTGTTTGGACTTCAAACCAGCAAAGCCTATCCAAAGAAACCAATTGAAAACTAAATGACATTATTCAAATCAAATTGTATTTGTCACATGCACTCTTACTTACAAGCCCTTAACCAACAATGCAGTTAAGAAAAACAAGTGTTAAGTAAAAAATTGATGAACAAAAAATAAAAGTAACAAATAATTAAAGAGCAGCAGTAAAATAACAATAGCGAGGCTATATACAGGGGGTACCAGTACAGAGTCAATGTGCGGGGGCACCGGTTAGTCGAGATAATTGAGGTAATATGTACATGTAGGTAGAGTTAAAGTAACTATGCATAGATAAACAGAGAGTAGCAGCAGCTTAAAAGAGTGTGGGGTGGGCAAATAGTCTGGGTAGTCATTTGATTAGCTGTTTAGGAGTCTTATGGCTTGGGGGTAGAAGCTGTTAAGAAGTATTTTGGTCCTGAATGGCAGGAAGCTTGGCCCCAATGATATGCTGGGCCGTACACACTACCCTCTGTAGTGCTTTGCAGTCGGAGGCCGAGCAGTTGCCATCCCGGGCAGTGATGCAACCAGTCAGGATGCTCTCGATGGTGCAGCTCTAGAACCTTTTGAGAATCTGAGGACCCAAGCCAAATCTTTTCAGTCTCCTGAGGGGGAATAGGCTTTGTCGTGCTCTCTTCACAATTATTGCAGAGGCCTTACATAACGAATATCTTCAATATTGTCACACACTGACAAACTCAACACATTCCATTCAGAACAATAGACCACACCCCAAAAATCTATTCAAGACAGCATGGTCACAAAATGGTTGCTCACAGAAATAAACCAACAGCACCAACACCGTACAGCCTATTCACACAAAATACCTTCCAGGTACATTTCTTCTTCTTCTGTGGTATAATGGCATTCGCAACAATTAAATGTGCATTCCCCCACCTACTGTGTGGGTGGATAATTAGGATCCCAAAAAAGGAAAAACATTTGGGTAGAAATAACATTTCATACAAACTACCAAAAAATGTATTAACTAAAAATTAACCTGGTTTTCTGTAAAAACCTCATTCTAATCAAGTCCCAACACAGGTTCAGAAGCCTCTTGTGAGGGCGGGACATCTTGTGACAAAAGTAGTGCTTCTGCCATAAAGTCTTGGAACCCCAAAAACTTATCGACTGCAGATATAATGATATCCAGCTTCTTGGACTTCTTAGACACTTGTGCTGTACAATTAATCGCTGTGGCTATAAATGCCACAAAATTCACCTTCTTCACAATGAGTGTATCCAGATTACCCGATTGACTTAAAACACTAGCAAAAAAACGTAAATATCCTTTGCTATTTATTTTCTATTTTTAGATGTTATATGTTTTATGACTGCTGCAAGATGAATTGCCTCTTTGAGGACATTAAAGTTTTCTGAATCTGAATAGCAACTGGTGGCAATGCATCCACTGCCTCTTCAACACTGTTACCTCTTGCCCCTTCGACTCTCTTCACCGCCTCCACATAAGAGATCTGCTGTGCAGCCCTGATCCTTGACACCTCGACCTCCTCACCGCTGTTGCAACATTTTCCATTCACAGAATCTTCAATATTATACTTCTCCCGTCTGCAAACATTTGACATGTGACCATATCCTTTACAATTTCCACACTGTAATGGTTTGGACACAAATTCTCTCACCGCATACCTCACATATCCAAGCTTCATGTAATGAACACGATTGGAGACAGAGAGCTGGTTTCAAGCGCAGGGCACAGCAGTTGTTTATTTGTAAAGGACCACAGGAGGAGGCAGGTAGCTGGGTCCAGGGGCAGGCAGAAGGTCATACACAGAGGGTCCAAAAGGGCAACAGTACAGGCAGGGAAAAGGCTAGTAACTTTGTCCGGGAGATCAGGCAATAGGTTGATAACAGGAAATCCGATAGGCTAAAGTACAGGCAGGGAATAGGCAAAAGGCGTCGTAACTGAATAGGCAAAAGGCAAATAACTGAACTAAATAGTGTGTGATAATAACAGGTGATCCGAATTCAGGTAATTGGGATCTGGAGAGAGCTGCGTTCAGGGGATCTACGTGTTTGAGAGTGTGAGTTGGAAGCAGACGTTACACTTCACATATCCAGGTAGAGTCTCCTCAAACAACAATAATATCGACAGGCTTTTCTCCTTCCTTCCATTTACCAGACGGATCAGGCAACGTGCACTGACCACTCCTGGGATTTTCTGACTAAGGAATTTAATCATCTATATCCATCGAGACTCCAGCTATAACTCCTTTGGCAGGTGCCCTGCTCCAAAGATCAATACATTTGACTTCTGACGTAGAGAATTTTTCCAGATCCAGTGTTCTTCATCAACACAATTAACCAAAACAAGGCCGTTTCTAGTCACCTTGATTGAACCCACCTTTCCCACTGCTTTCTTCACAGTCCTCGATACTACAAATGGATCTCCCAAAATAATCTCCAGCCCAATAAGAAATGCATTAATGGACCGGTCCTTTTATATACATTTCCTGCATGTCCTCTCCTAATAAGGGTGCCCAGGGAAACCCTGACCAAAACTTTGGTTCCAAGCCTGGCGCACAATATTCTTCAGTTACAAGATTGTAACTGATTGAGGTTTAGGTGAGGGTTATGGTGATACTAATCTACTGTGGGACTCCAGTTAAAGAGCAGGCAGAGACGCAGTTCAGTTTTAGAGTTCAGGTAATAGAGATGATACATGGAAGGGAATAATTGACAGTCGTTGACATGAGACGCTTGTCTTGAATTGAGACTTGGTTGGCTTTCTATGGAGTATGGTTTATCTGAAAGGAAAAACAGAAAGGTGCAAATAATAACAGAAATAATAGCAATGAACCTATATAACTAATTGGTTGTTAATGGCAATAATCAATGAGAATAAGCAAATGCAATAATTATATAAATGGGTAAAACTATGCATAAATAGAGCAGCAGTTAACAATGATTGGCCAGAAACAGGGTGCAATAGCATGTGGTATGGTAGGCCGAAGCTATAGCAGGCTAATGTATCAATGGCTACATAGCGTAGCGTAGCATGGCAAGCAAACAAACAATATAAAGCTAACAAAAGTAGCAAACATAGCCATAAAGCAGGCCAGTTAGTATAATAAAATAAATTCACAAAAGGTAACAGATCAATAGACTCAAAATGGCTGTTAGCATTTCGCAGTCATCAGCTGTCGATATCAACCATACAAAACAAACAATGGAGCAGTTTTCAGTGTAGTTTATTTGTATTATAACTGTGTTACTACTGCAGTTTCATTTCAGTCATAGTGAAATTATACTGAAGTAATTACATTGCACTTCTGCACTGTGGTTTTAGAGCAGGGGTTCCCAAACTTATTTGCCAGTTGAGGTGTCTGTTGAATCGCGACCCAGTCGGCACAGTGGGCCTGGGCATATTCCGTTTGAGACCTGGGAAACTTGGCATCGACTCGGGGCTTAATGCGGGCCGAGCTATTTCCGAGTCCGGCAGAATCGTTTTACTCTGGGTTCCGGCCAATGGTATTTGGGATGATTCCAGTTCAGCACTCAATTTAAAAGTGCACATACACTTCCATAACATTTGTTCTACCAGAATGTAAGATTAAATGCACTGCACAATAATAAATTAACAAAGTTGCACTAATAGGCTATGCCCTTACAAAAAAATCACTCCTGCTAAAATGCTGTATAACTACAGTACAGTGAATTAATAGTTGCTTAATTAAAGATATCTACTGTACTGGTAGTTTGCTGTGTTGGCTTCCTGTTTGTCTGTGTTCATTGCACCGTTTATTGTGCTGCATATTTTCTTCTGTTCCACTGAATGCAAATGTTATGTTCTATTGTTATGGCAAACTAAATTTGTTTTAAAAATGTAACATATAACGTGTATGTCTTTTATTCCAATATCCTACAATCCACTAGGATTTATTTTTATTCTATTTCCCTCAACAGGTAAAAAATTATTGCACTTGAATTTGACCGTAAAAATATAACAATTACATTTGGCCTTTTAAGAAATGTTTGATTCTACTCTGTGCGCAGGCCGCCTGCTAGCTCGTGCATCAGCATTCCATTTCATGGTACACAACAACAACCCTTGCTGGAAAACTATGGTTTCTCAAAACGTACACAAATAACTCGGAAAATATTTGTCTGCTAAGTGGTAGTCTCTGTTCTCTTGCGCTCTTGTTTAAATTTTGTTAAATTAGCGATGTTTTGTTGGAGACAAGAACGTCAAGGAAAGTTTTTCTAGCTAGCTTAATGAACTTAATTGGTAATCACGATTCGCCTCTGTCTTTGCAGTTTCTTAAACATGGCAATGACCTGATGCATGGCCTTTACAGCAGTCCATGGCCACCCACTCAGTTACCAGTGACCTATTCAGCCGCATCCCAGGGAAAGCAGGGAGCAGAACCACCACCACTCCTGAAATGTTTTTTTCTCTCTTTCATACGCTGATCTTCAATGTGTATTGATTCCTACTAACCAGTTTAGTAAGAGCTATGTTTGTATTAGCTATGCGAGAATGCTGATCAGTTCAGTATTCAATGCTATTGTTCCCTCCAATCTCAACACCAAGCTCAGAGCCCTGAGTCTGGACACCACCCTCTGCAACTGGATCCTGGACTTCCTAACAGGCAGACCACAGGCTGTTTGAATTGGCATTACCACCTCCTCTAAATCAAATCAAATCAAATGTTATTTGTCACATACACGTGTTTAACAGATGTTATTGCGGGTGAAGCCAAATGCTTGTGTTTTTTGGGTGAGAGGTTATTTTCCTGGCACCACACTCCCAGAGCCCTCCCCTCCTCCCTGTAGGCTGTCTCATCGTTGTTGGTAATCAAGCCTACTACTGTTGTGTCGTCTGCAAACTTGATGATTTGAGTTGGAGGTGTGTGTTGCCACGCAGTCATGGGTGAACAGGGAGTACAGGAGGGTGCTGAGCATGCATCCTTGTGGGACCCCAGTGTTGAGGATCAGCGAAGTGGAGGTGTTGTTTCCTACCTTCACCACCTGGGGGAGGCCCGTCAGGAAGTCCAGGACCCAGTTGCACAGGGTGGGGTTCAGACCCAGGGCCTCAAGCTTAATGATGAGCTTGGAGGGTACTAAGGTGTTGAATGCTGAGCTATAGTCAATGAACAGCATTCTTACATAGGTATTCCTCTTGTCCAGATGGGATAGGGCAGTGTGTGATGGTGATTGCATCGTCTGTGGATCTATTGGGGCGGTAAGCAAATTGAATTGGCTCTAGGGTGTCAGGTAAGGTAGAGGTGATATGATCCTTGACTAGTCTCTCAAAGCACTTCATGATGACAGAAGTGAACGGGGTGAGTGCTACACAGACTCTTAAAACAGTGGCCCCCCAGGGGTGTGTTCTCGGCCGTTGTACTCCTTGTTCACCCACGACTGCGTGGCTTTGCATGACACCAACTCCATCATCAAGTTTGCTGACAACACCATGGTTGTAGGCCTGATAACAAACAAACACAAGTCAGCCTATAGGGAAGAGGTAAGTGAACTGGCATTGTGGTGCCAGGATAACAACCTCTTCCTCAATGTGAGCAAAACAAAGGAGTTGATTGTTGACTTCAAGAAGAAGAGGAGGGAACATGCCCAGATCCGCATCAACGGGACTGCAGTAGAGAGTCAGCGGTTTTAAGTTCCTCGGCATCCACATCACGGAGGACATGACATGGACCAACAACACCACCACTCTTGTCAAGAGGGTGCAACAGCATCTCTACTTCTTAAGGCGGCTGAAGAAATTTGGCATCTCACCCCGGGTCCTGTCTAAATACTACTGTTGCACCATCGAAAGTGTCCTGACCGGTTGCATCATGGCCTGGTATGGGAATTGCTCTGTCCACGAACCACAAGGCCCTCCAGGGGGTGTTGAAGATGGCCCAGTACATCACTGGGAACGTGCTCCCACCCATTCAGTACATCTACTCGAAACCGTGCCTGAAGAAGTCCCGCAGCATCATCAAGGATCCCATACACCCAGCCACGAGCTGTTCACTCCCTTACCGCCGGGCAGATGGTATTGGAGCATGAGGTCTGATACCAACAGGCTCAGAGACAGTTTCTATCTGCAAGCCATCAGACTGCTGAACACTTGAACTGGACTGACCACTTGCTCTGATTCTCTATACATTAGCACACACCCACACAGACATTCAAGAGATAATGCCTGAGAAGCCGGTGTTTGGAGGATATATTGGCACGGGTGTTGTTAGGCCCAAGACGATGTCGACAATGGGTTACCAACATATTCAAATAATGATTGACATACACTATATGTGTATAAATGTGTATAAAATTGAGCACACTGCCATGCAATCTCCATAGACATACATTGCCAGTAGAATGGCCTTACTGAATAGCTCAGTGACTTTCAACATGGCACCGTGATAGGATGCCACCTTTCAAACAAGTCAGCTTGTCAAATTCTTGCCCTGCTAGAACTGCCCCGGTCAACTGTTAATGCTGTTATTGTGAAGTGGAAACATCTAAGAGCAACAACAGCTCAGCCGCGAAGTGATATGCCACACAAGCTCACAGAACGGGACCGCCAAGCGCTGAAGCACATAGCGCGTAAAAATAGCCTGTCCTCGGTTGCAACACCCACTACAGAGTTCCAAACTGCCTCTGGAAGCAACATCAGCACAAGAACTGTTAGTCGGGAGCTTCAAGAAATTGATTTCCATGGCCGAGCAGCCGCACACAAGCCTAAGATCACCATGCACAATGCCAAGCGTTGGCTGGAGTGGTGTCAAGCTTGGTACCATTGGACTCTGGAGCAGTGGAAACGTGTTCTCTGGAGTGATGAATCACACTTCACTATCTGGAAGTCTGATGGACGAATCTGGGTTTGGCCAACTGTAAAGTTTGGTGGAGTAGGAATAATGGTCTGGGGCTGTTTTTCATGGATTGGGCTAGGCCCCATAGTTCCAGGGAATGGAAATCTTAACACTACAGCATACAATAACATTCTAGACTATTCTGTGCTTCCAACTTTGTTTCGGGGAAGGCCCTTTCCTGTTTCATCATGACAATGCCCCTGTGAACAAAGCGAGGTTCATACTGCAATGGTTTGTCGAGATTGGTGTGAAAGAACTTGACTGGCCTGCACAGAGCCTTGACCTCAACCCCATCGAACACCTTTGGGATGAATTGGAACGCCGACTGCGAGCCAGATCTAATCACCCAACATCGTGTCCGACCTCACGAAAGCTCTTGTGGCTGAATGGAAGTAAGTCCCCACAGCAATGTTCCAACATCTAGTGGAAAGCCTTCCCAGAAGAATGCAGGCTCCTTATAGCAGCAGAGGGGGGACCAACTTCATATTAATTCCCATGATTTTGGAATAAGATGTTCGACGAGCAGGTGTCCACATACTTTTGGTCATGTAGTGTATTTCCATCAAAAGCTTTATTTTAATGAATTTATTCATACTTTTTCATCCTTCCACAAGTTATTGTCCAGGCACTAATCTAGGGTTTCTACGCAAGCCAGCTTTGTTCTATCTACGCAACCCAGTCGTTAAGTCTTTTTGTTCTATGTATCATTTGTTCTAAATGTTCTATTGCCATACTGGCTGGCAACGTTCTTATCCCTTCCTTGCCAGCTACTTAGAACTTACAGTTACGTCAAACAGTGCAGCCAGAATGACAGCAAAGTAGCTGCATTTGCATTTGTTTAAGCTTTTTTCTAGTGACATTTATTTGGATAAATTCATAGATTTGAGCTAATGATACGCAATTTCTCCTGGCATAGAAAATGTTCTCTCTTGTCAGGACACTGTTGTTCAGAGGAGCTAGCCAACAACACAGCTAACACAATCACTTCAAACTGAAGCTGGAAAAACTGCAAACTAGCTGCATTTTGTTTCATTTGACATGTTTTCTATAGACATTTATTTGTTTATATCCATAAAAATTATGCTGATTCATGATTTTGACTGGCTGAGAAAAGCTTCCTGCCTGTCTGTCTCATCCTGACTCTCAACCCCTACATGTTCATTACTATGAGACAGCAGAGGAAGCACCCCCTATCCACATCGACGGGACAGTAGTGGAGAAGGTGGAAAGTTCCTCGGCGTACACATCACAGACGAACTGAAGTGGTCCACCCACACAGAGAATGTGGTGAAGGCGCAACAGCACCTCTTCAACCATAGGAGGCTGAAGAAATTTGGCTTGTCACCGAAAACACTCACAAATTTTTACAGATGCACAATCGAGAGCATCCTGTTGGGCTGTATCACCGCCTGGTCCGGCAACTGCTCCGCCCACAACCGTAAGGCTCTCCAGAGGGTAGTGAGGTCTGAACAACGCATCACCGGGGGCAAACTACCTGCCTTCCAGGACACCTACATCACCCTATGTCACAGGAAGGCCAAAAAGATCATCAAGGACAACAACCACCCGAGCCACTGTGTGTTCACCCATCTATCATCCAGAAGGCGAGGTCAGTACAGGTGCATCAAAGCTGGGACCGAGAGACTGAAAAACAGCTTCTACCTCAAGACCATCAGACTGTTAAACAGCCATCACTAACATTGAGTGGCTGCTGCCAACATACAGACTCAAATCTCTAGCCACTTTAATAATACAAAATTGGATGTAATGAATGCATCACTAGTCACTTTAATAAACAATGCCACTTTATATAATGTTTGCACACCCTACATTACTCATCTCATATGCATATACAGATACATTTCAACTCAGTTTTTGACAATTCCTGACATTTAATCCTAGTAAAAATTCCCTGTCTTAGGTCAGTTAGGATCACCACTTTATTTTAAGAATGTGAAATGTCAGAATAATAGTAGAGAGAATGATTTATTTCAGCTTTTATTTCTTTCATCACATTGCCAGTGGGTCAGAAGTTTACATACACTCAATTAGTATTTGGTAGCATTGCCTTTAAATTGTTTAACTTAAGTCAAACGTTTCGGGAAGACTTCCACGAGCTTCCCACAATATGTTGGGTGAATTTTGGCCCATTCCTCCTGACAGAACTGGTGTAACTGAGTCAGGTTTGTAGGCCTCTTTGCTCGCACACGCTTTTTCAGTTCTGCCCACAAATTTTCTATGGGATTGAGGTCAGGTCTTTTTCAGCTGCCTGCCATCCAGGACCTCTACACCAGGCGGAAGATGAAGATCACTAACATCATGATTCAACCTTGTTTTTCTCTGAGTTCCCAGTTGTCTTGAAAGCACCATAAATCCAGAGAATGGCAGACTTTGATGACAAAGTTTGATGACAAAATTTGCCCACGAAGGAATGCCTTCCTGTTGAAGTGAGCACAGCACAACAAGGTGAGTCCAAAAATGTTTTGTATGCTGCTGCATAAATTATGTAATATACCAGGGAGATATGTATACTGTAGCTAAGAAAGTAATACTAAGTGTACTGTATGTTGTGTAGTAAGCTGTTCGTAGCCCATGTGTCTCACTATAATAATTTGGTCCCTTTTCCCCTCATAACTTAGCCTACTGTTCTGACTTGGTGGTGCACATGTAGCCTATACCCTGTTTTAGAGAAATGTCATCATCGAATATTGTAAGCGCTTTCATTGTCTGCTTATATGCCCCCTTTATTTATCCAATGGTTCTGACTTGGTGTACAGGGAGAATACTGTAAGAACAGCCCATGTTCGGAATTCTGTCGATGTACATTTCAAAAAGGGCTGAACAAATAGTTATAGTGACTACGTCTGTCCTAGCTCGCTCATTAATGTCTTAATCAAAATTATGGATTTCCTCTTTTCCGCTCATCGTCCTTCTAATGCCGTAGTTTGTACATCTCAATTGTCAGTAGAAACCACATTTGTGTAAGCAAGTCAACCATATCAGCTATGTTTTTTTTAAGTCAGTAAATGAGGCTGAATGAACTGTTTCACTGCCAGACAAGGCTCCGCTGATAGTCAGGTGTAACAGTGGTAAGGTGTTGGGACTGATGTTGAGATGCTGCTGTTTGGACATCTTTATGTAGGGTCAAACAGCTTGTGGGCACCATTTGTCACAGCTATAGTCTAATTAATGTCTCGTTTAGTGTTGTGTTGTGTAGTGGCTTTGCTGGCATGCATCTAAAACAATTTCTTTGAGTTTGCCTCACCAAGATTTACTTGCTAAAATTGCCACTGCAAAGCACACATACTCACCAGACATGTCACCCATTGAGCATGTTTGGGATGCTCTGGATCAACGTGTTCCAGTTCCCAGCAATATCCAGCAACTTCGCACAGCCATTGAAGAGGAGTGGGACAATATTCCACAGGCCACAACCAACAGTCTGATCAACTATATGGGAAGTAGATGTGTCGTGCTGCATGAGGCAAATGGTTGTCATATCAGATACTGATTGGTTTTCTGATCCACGCCCCTATCTTTGTTTAAGGTATCTGTGACCAACAGATGCATATCTGTATTCCCAGTCATGAAATCCATAAATTACTGCCTAATTAATTGATTTCCCTATATGAACTGTAACTCAGTCAAATCTTTGCAATTGATTTCCCTATATGAACTGTAACTCAGTCAAATCTTTGCAATTGTTGCGTTTATATTTTTGTTCAGTGTAGTTCTGTGGAGTGTTTTAGGGAGATAAAGAGTGATTGCAAAAACTCCCTTCTTGTTTCCATTCCAGTCTGTTGCAGGATATCCTCTCTGAAATTAGCACTGACAAAGAAAACAAATCTAATTTAAACATTCCCAGTCCCAAATTTTCCTTGGCATTCTACAGACACACACACAAATCAGTGGAGCACATCAATTATTTCATCATGGCTAAATCAAAACTGAATTCTTGGCTAGTTTTTGCATCAAAAATGTAACATTTGACCAACATGCAGTGTAAGAGAGCAGTTCTCATAACCTCTCATCGTTTGGCACCTTTCCATGTGTGTCATACACCCACAGACTGTGATCATATTCATGGTTCCACACCAACAGGACATTCTGGGTAAATGGCTGCCTCAGAACAACACGGATCATTAAACTACGCCCCACAATGTGGAGAATATCTTAAATGAGACCAGACCTCCCAAAGGAGAGGGAGAAATTAGGTAAGGAGTTTGGAGAATGCATAATTTATGAATATACCTATTACTATTTTTGTTAAGCGACACGCTGTGCATTTATTCAGATGCCCTCGTTATGATGCTAACTATAATTGTTTTCGCTATTGTTGTTTCAAATACTGTTATTATTACACAGAAATTGATTTCCCCCACACATTGTTCTACATATAGTAATTTCAGAATCACCCAAGTTTTGTAGCCTATGCTGTTGCGGATGCAACACTTTCTGGCTGTGGGCATGGTTGTTCATGCAATGTAGATATCACTTAGCCACTTTGGGAGGGAAGAGGCTAGAATGATTCAGTTGTTTATATTCATCATTTGGTTTGATGCCTGTTTATAGATGCAATGCAATTCAAATAGCTTTGTGTGATTGTTCAGTCTTACTGACTGTAAAGGGAGGAGGCTCTTGGCTTCTATTTCCCCTGGCACTCCCTTTGATGGAGGAGTATGGGTTTCTGTGTGTGCACGTCTCTATACACGTTTGTGTGCATTCACGTGTGTGTGTATGTGCCTATACATAGACCTGTACCTACACAAGTGTGAAATAAATTGTCAGATGACTCTCAGATTTGGCAAAGGTAGCTAAGTGCAACAAGCTACTTGTGTCGACAGAAATCCATTGTGGCACCATTGCCATTTTATTCCCCAGGTATTAATGAAAGAGTAAATGGTTTGTGTTCAGAACTCCACTACTACCAGCATGGCTAATCACTTCACTTACAACAACCAGTTGTACACCACTCCCTGGAGCTTTTAAGGTTTGAGGTTCAGACAGTTAGACAAAAAGATTGCAGAGTAAAGAGCAAAGATGGTCGTTAGACAATCAATGCCCATTTCTCTACAGTTACAGACTTCAAAGCTAATCTTAAACAATTTTCTGTTATTTTGTCTCAGTATTTTAAAAGGAAAGGGACAGAAATAAGGAGGACAAAGTCTGAGTTGAATTGGGTATATGCTGATGGCTCATTTCCCATACTTAAACTTTGACATGGCTCCCTCCTCCCAATGAGATACAATATTTCTGCTCAGATGTAAACTGAGCTTGGTTCAAAGTAATGCATAAACGTTCACCACACAATGTCTTCAAGTTTAAACATTTCCATAATCGGCTATACTGTAAACTTGGGGAAAGTGGGGTATCAATATTTTCTCATTAAATTTATGAAGGCTCTAGAATCAGATCAGACAAATCCCCTACATATGTCTTGATTTCCTAAAGATGAAAGAGGGTCAAACATCAACTAAAACATTAAGATCCATTCAGTTTGACTCCTTTCAGTTTATCCCGCAAAACATTTGTGGGGTTGTGATGTGAACTCAGAAGTACATTGTCTGCAGTGGTAGAAAAAGTAGCCAATTGTCATACTTGAGTAAAAGTAAAGATACCTTAAAAGGATTGGACCCTGTTTTTAAATTTTCACCTAAAATGACATACCCAAATCTAACTGCCTGTAGCTCAGGACCTGAAGCAAGGATATGCATATGCTTGATACCATTTGAAAGGAAACACTTTGAGGTTTGTGGAAATATGAAATGAATGTAGGAGAATATAACATTAGATCTGGTAAAAGATAATACAAACAAAAAAATGTGTTTGAAATGCAAGAGAAAGGCCATACATTAAGATAGGATCCTAGGTGTAATTTAGATTTTGTCAACAAGATGGCAGCAGTGTATGTGCAAAGTTCAGACTGATCCAGTGAAGAATTCCCTCACTACACAATATTTTGCATCAAGTCTGCCAGGAGTTTGCCCAAATGTGCGGAATTGGTCAATTTATACATGTTCAAGTACATAACTATAGAGAACATACAAAAATGCTATGGTAATAAACAATTTAAGTTTACACACTCCCAGGAATGTCATACATGATGGATCATTAACTAACACTAACTTTCACACATCTAGATGCCTGGGCGGGGTGGGTGTGGAGCCAGAGACCGAAGGGGTTCAAACTGTAGAACCCAGTTCCTACATTTGAATATAAAAATGGATTTTATCAAACAAAACTATGCTGCATTTTATCTCTCGGACCCTCAGGATGACAAATCAGAGCAAGATTACTGAATGTAAGTACATTTTTTACCTTCAGATGTGAATGTATCAGACCAGTTGCCCATGATAAAAATGTTTTGTTGTTGTGCACCCTTCTCAAACAATAGCATGGTCTTTTTTTCTGTAATAGCTTCTGTAAATTGGACACTGCGTAATGCACACCTGTCACCCTCGAGCACCGGTCTGACAGTACCCCCCTTCTCTAGGTGCGCCACCCAGCATCCCACCTGGGCGAGCCTGATGGGCCGGCCGAGGCATGGGCGCCTGACGAGCCGGCTGAGGCGTAGGAGCCTGACGAGCCGGCTGAGGCATGACGTTGGATGGGAGCCTGCCGAGCCAACCTAGGCAAGGAAACCTCTCGAGCCAGCTAAGGCGTGGAAGCCCGACGAGCCAGCTGTGGCACCCACGGTTCCATCGGCAGCGGCACCCGGACCCAACTTCACCAACAAAAACTAAAAACTAAAACTCCCTGATGCTTCAAATTGTGGTGTCAGCATTCTGTAAGGACAGATGCTGGGAGACAAGAAGCAAGTTCAGGGAGTGAACACTTAATAAAACCGACAAGAAACAAACAAGGACAGTGTCTGGACAGGGAAAACATAACGACAATAATGCTGACACGGGGATAAAACAGAGGAAAAGACACATATAGGGAAGGCAATCAAAACGTGAAGGAGTGCAGGTGAGTCCAATGAAGCGCTGATGCGCCTATGAAGTTGACAGGTATGCGTAATGATGGGCAGCCTGGCGCCCTCTGGCGCCCTCGCCCTCGAACGCCAGGGAGGGGGAGAGCAAGCAGGCATGACAAATGGAGCATGTGTGTTTAGTACTTCTGCCAGATCAGAGGCAGTAGGGATGACCAGAGATGTTCTCTTGATAATTGTGTGACTTAGACCATTTTCCTGTCCTGCTAAGAATTCAAAATGTAACTTTTGGGTGTCAGGGAAAATGTATGGAGTAAAAAGTACATTATTTTATTTGGGAATGTAGTGAAGTAAAAGTAAAAGCTGTAAAAAAATATAAATAATAAAGTACAGATACCCCCAAAAAACGACTTAAGTAGTACTTGAAAGTATTTTTACTCAAGTACTTTACGCTATCAAAATAAAGAAAGTCACACACTCCATGTATAATCTCCCAGCAATTGAATGGGTATTTACCCACGTTTCGGCATCACTGTGCCTTCCTCAGTGGGAAGGCACCCTGAGGAAGGCACAGTGATCAGGGGGAAGGCACCCTGAGGAAGGCACAGTGATGCCGAAACGTTGGTAAATACCTATTAAATTGCTGGGAGATTATACATGGAGTGTGCGACTTTCTTTATTTTGATAGTTTATAGTTTATTCGCCGTTAGTAAGCACCTCCACACAAACTATTATTCTGGGTGTACGCCAGCTCATGTTTTATCTACTCAAGTACTTTACACCACTGATTGCCTGCATATCTGTCAAATAAAAACAAAAACAGGTACAGAACATAAGATTACCCATAAACCTCTTTTAAGAAGAATGGGTTGGAGGCAGGGAAGAAATAGCACTTTGATTTATGTCCTATAGGACCTTCTATTTCAATCTGATTGTGCTGAACCAACTGTTTATGTGTTTATGGCTGTGTTCTCCTCTGTGAAATACATCTCAGTTTAAAGCGCTGTATTTTCTGCTTAGGGTTCAGATGGATGAACTTATAATGACTTTTATCTAGATTCCATTACCCAGGCCTCTCACAATAGTGCTCAATTCTGTAATTTTGTGCAGGCTTTTCATATCTCACGCACGCACAATTGAACCTTAATGTTCAAAGTAAGGAAGAATCCCTGTTGAAGTATCAAGATAGTGTGATTGTTTTTTTTTTTCAACAATCTGTTAATCCCGACAGAAAAAAACTACAGTAAATTCCCTGCTAAGATTTTGGTTCTTTATTAAAAGTCAACAACAGAACAGTTAGTCCTGCCATGACTCCCAATGATGTCAAATCTGATGACAAGTTCATGTTTGAGTACCAACCTACAAACCTGGCCACGCATGCGTATGTTATTGCTTGAATGTAATAGCATGGGCATTTCTTGATGGTGTAACGGCCTGGCCATAGAGGGGTTTTTGTTCTTTATTTTGGTTAGGCCAGGGTGTTACATTGGGTGGGCGTTCTATGTTCATTTTTCTATGTTTTTGTATTTCTTTGTTTTGGGCCGTGTGTGGCTCCCAATCAGGCACAGCTGTAGTTCATTGTTGCTGATTGGGAGTCACACATAAGGAGCCTGTTTTTCCTTTGGGTTTTGTGGGGGGATTGTTTCTGTTTAGTGTTTTGCACCTGACAGGACTGTTTGGCTGTCGGTTTTCTTGTTTTGTGTGTATCGTGTTCGTTCGTTAATTAAAATTCAAAGATGAACACTAACTCCGCTGCACCTTGGTCTACTTCCACAGACAGCCGTTACATATGGCCTGTTTGCATATCAATTTATGTTTTTTTTTGCTGTGGAAATAACATCATACTTTAAAGATGTACCCTTTGAAATATTCTAAGTGGGTGGTACACAACTGATTCAGTGGTGCTCATAAATAAGTCTAATAAGAGGGGGTGGGCATATTTACTATTTTGGAGTCTCTCTCTCTAATACTTACGGTGAAAGCCATTAAAAGGATCAGCTCCAACAACAGGCCTGAAATGTCTGGGTGCTTTAGGACATGGTCAAATAAATAAAGTGAGCAAAAAGTAAACAAGTGAGTCCCATGGACTTTGTCCCATTAGATTGATCCTAAATCCTAAATCAAACCGAAAATGAACATTTAAGGACATCAGAATCGGTAACTGTTTGAGTCTAGTGTGGTTATAAATGAACAGCTCTGTACAGCTGTTTGTTTCCAAAACTCTTTGTAGTTCTCAGTTCTGTGGGAGAATTGTGTCATGGAATCCCACTCAGACATTTTTGCTGACTTCGTATATCCCCTTAAGTCATCCTCTCCCATTCATCAACCTGAGGTAGTTCAGGGGAAAAAACGGAAATCATTTTAAATGTTCATCTATGCGTTACTTATCTTGGCTACAGATCAAGAGTTATATGAAGAGATGAGGTATATATAGTGTGTGTTCAATATTTATATCCATCATGCCTCTTTATGTTGCCTGTTGCCTTGGTTTGGTTTTATACTGTGGTCAGCACTGATCTCTCATGTGTCAATGCATCAGACTCCCACACAGCATCTTTTAGTTCCCTGCTTCGAGGCCCTAGTGCAGAGGCTGCCGTATTCAATCGATCTTAGAAAGTTTGGCAGTGCCATCTAAGAATAAGGCAAAATGCCTAGTCTGCAATGACTGCAATAGAAAGCCTGGACTACAGGAGGCCTACACACATCGTGAATAACATTTCAGTTATGGTTACTTTGTAATAAAATGTATTTTCCTACTATTTGAAGAGCATTCCCAGGTGTATTGCATTAAATCAGACACCACAGGTGTCTAACGCTACTGAAAACAACAAAGATTTGGCAGATAAAGTTGTTTTCAATCACTTTGGTACAATTTACAGTATGTGGTACATTTTCAAAACTCTAAGAACATTTTCGAATAACTGAGTACAATAAACAAAGTAACTTGTTCACTGCACCAAAACACTCTTTCAATTTGGATACATATTCAATCTAAGTATCTGCTTTTCAAAATGTAATGTTCACAACTTTTTATAGGATTTTCTTGTCATTTGTTAACAATACAATGAACTATTACTTAATCAAACTGCTCAAAATGGATAACTACTGAACCAAAATCACAGAAGGTGATCTTGTACAATGCTGCATGGGGCAGAAATGACATACAACACTGTGTTATGTTTTTGTTAAATAGCCAACTGCTTTACAATAGGCTACCCCTATTTCTAATGACTTGTCCTACATATAAGGATAATGAAACTGTAAGACTGACATAACTGCCATTGGATGCAAATTGTGTTTAAAACATGTGCATGTCAAGTTGTAATCAAATACTGTATGTAAGATTATGTTTACCATCTACTATTCGTTCTATTCAGCACTTCAAAAAGAACAGTTTAGAAATGTGTAGCTTGTATTTTTTGCTATTGGATTAAATGGTAGATAAAATGACAAAATGTTGAGCCTATCATTATCTGATGTATTGGTGACGAAACTAAATGTTCTCATGATATTTCATGGAAAACTTTTGCATGAATGAATCAGGGGTGAAAGATGTGTGAAACCCCAAAGAATGCACAATCAAAGATTCTGAAGATAAGCTAGGGGCATTACAAGTATAATCAGTTTAGAGTATAGTACGCTTTTTTTTAAATTCACCATGTACTTCTGAAAATAGCACCAAAGCGTTTTGAAATATAATATTTGGCCTGCCAAGGGAGACTGTGTGTGTGTGTGTGTGTGTGTGTGTGTGTGTGTGTGTGTGTGTGTGTGTGTGTGTGCGTGCGTGCGTGCGTGGCCGGTTCCAGGCATAATCGACATAAGCTGTCGCTTAGGGGCCCGGGGTCACTAGGAGGCACCCAACGAAAAAAACTCGGTTGGCGTCTTAACTTACTACTGAGAGTAAGAATAGTAGAATACACCAGGTGCAATTTCTAAATGTGGTTGTGCATTACCAATTTTTCTCTTGTATATCAGTCACTGACAGCCACTCATTCAGCCATGTCAGCTAACGTGCACAGGGGCCCTGACCTCCAGGGGGCATGTCATGCCAAATATTGTCCCCCTGCCAAAAAGTGACCCCCCCCTCCACTGATATAGTTATATGTCTGTCATATTGAGGTATCTAGCTATAAGTTAATCCTGATCAATCAAATGGATAGGTCAGTCACTGACAGCCACTCGCGAGTATGGTAATTCCAAATGCCCTTAACTAGGTGTCTTTGCTTGACAGACACAGAGAGAGAGGGGGTGGGTGAAAGTGAGAGAGGGAGAGAGAGGTGGGAGGAGAGTGGAAGACATACAGAGAGAGAGCTGAAGAGAGAGAAACAGAGAGTGGAAGACATACAGAGAGAGAGCTGAAGAGAGAGAAACAGAGAGAGAAAGACATTAGTGCAAATCTACTTAGACTCGAGTATTTCAACAACTCTTCTCTTCCAACTTGTTAGGCAATCATATGTACCTACGGTGGAAGGATAGCCAGCCACACAGAAGGGTGATTTTCACTGAGGAGAAGGAGGCCGTGCTGACTGAGATGCATGCTGGTCATTTCAGAGTGAAGAGCATGATTGCCAAAATCAACCTACGCTTCTTCTGACAGGGAATTGTCAAGGAGGTGGACAGCTGGGCAAGTTAAATAACATTTTGTTTATCAATCACATTCTATTATATCTGAAATTATTGAGATTTCAATGAATGTCATATCAGAGAGCACACAATGTTTTAATTTGTCTCTTTTTGCTTCAAGGTCAGTACCCTGTCTAGCCCGCCAGAAGTTTGAGAGGGCAAAGACTGTGGCGCCGGAGTTGAAGCCCATCAAAGTTGTTTCTCCATGGCAGTGTCCCAATTCAAATTTTGCCCTGATAAGTTGTTTTGTCATGGTTGCTTTAGTTGACCACAGCAGAGTTCAATATTATAAAATGTGTGTGTGTGTGTGTCAGTATCCTTACAAATATGAAAATCTGCGTACTGTATGACATAGATATGGGTAAGAATAAAGTAATCTTCTCTCCAAAACTTTAAATGTTAGGGGTGTACCTCATCGGACCACTTTAAATGTTAGGGGTGGACCTCATTGGACCCTTCACAAAATCCAGGAATGGCAACAGCTGGTGTCTGATGGTGACCGATCACTTTACCAAGTGGGTGGAGGCAATACCCATTAAGGTCAGTAAATGAAGAGTACGTGCTTAACTCAAAATTCCCTTCTGTAACCCATTAAAACAGGTGCTTGCAACCAAAAATAGATGTTTGTTTTGTATGATACCCATCAAGTCCGAGACTGGTGAGGCCAACTCCAAGGCGATGACGGACATCTTCAATCCATGGTTCACCCATGATTGACTTAGTGTTGTTTTTTGTCTATTGCTGTTTTTGTATAACATACTTTCAGATCACTGAAACCCCACCTGATCTGGAGGAAGTTGTCGAACCAGATCAGAACGCCTTCGAGGGCCACCTTCAGGCACGGACTGAGAAGGATGTGGAGGTTTTTGACCAGGTAAAAATGATTGTCCGCTGTTAATTTGTTTTCTGTCCCTCCAAGTGACATGTAAGAAATGTATTTGTAATATGAAATATAATTGGATTCATTCCTATTATCAATCAAGGTGAGACTGAACATCGACAAGGCGTCGGAGAAACAGGAGAGCTACCGGAGCAGAATCAAGAAGAGGACCAAGTGCTTCAACATTCGAGCGAATGACTTGGTTTGGAAGAAGGACGAAAGGAAGGTGAGACCTGGGAAACCTCACTGCTCTTTTGCTCCTAGCTGGGGTCACCATCTGTTAAGGTGAATATAAAAAATCTCAGATAATAACTATTTGCATTTGCACACAAAATAACCTGAAGCAAGTTGTAGTTTCCCTAACACTGACATTTTTCTCAGTTCGAGCAGTTGGATAGTCGACCACTGAAAGCACTGATGCCCTACACTTCGGTGAAGCCCAATAGACAAGAAATTGTAGTTATGCTGAGCTCATAAAAATGTTGTTCTTCAGTTTACCTCTCCAAATGACTTGAGGTCCAACAACTGTCCGAGCCCCCCAGGAGGTATCCCATCCACCAGAACCAATGAGTTCGGATCAGTCTGATTGTCTGTGCTCCGAGTCGGAGGGGGACCATCTTGAGGTAGGCTATAACTTCCAAAAGTGTTGAAAAGTACATATCCCCCATTTATAACACTGCACTAATCCATCACATTTTCTCACAGTAAAGTGTAACCTGTGTGTTTACTTGTTAACGTCTCTGTCTCCTACCCTGTTCCCTTTAATGCTGCTCCTGTTCTGCAGGACCTAGGGGTTCTGCCCAACACACATGGATCCACCTGGTGTCCTCCATTACCAACCACCCTCCAACTTTTCATTACATCATCTACAGCTACTGTTGTTGTCATGTTGTCATTATCTGCTAAGAATTTTGTTTTGCTCTATCATACTGAGTACATAATATGTGAGAAACATAGATTAACTAAAAACATTAGCACTGCAAATACTCAGAACAAAGAGAGCAGCAGTGCCTGGACTTTCCAGTCTCCCTCTTCTAGTCCCCCTTCCGAGACTGGCTGCCTGTTGAGAACAAGTGACAGGCAGAACCTCCCACCAACCCACACAGCAACCACCTCCTCAAATTCCACACACAAATTCCACACACCAGAATTCTGTATTTTAGTTTACGATGTGAGTGTACAAAAAATGTGAAGAAAAAAAATCTACGTTTATGTATTACAATCTTAATATTGCCAAGTTGGTTTTCACAGCTGTTTCACAAGGTGTTCATTATTGTAAGTTGTAAGGTATCCATTGATGGTATTTATTTGTTCCACATTATTCATTGTTGTATTTTAGGACCTAGTCAGGTTTGTAGGCCTCCTTGCTCGCACATGCTTTTTCAGTTCTGCCCACACATTTTCTATAGGATTGAGGTCAGGGCTTTGTGTTGGTTACTCCAATACCTTGACTTTGTTGTCCTTAAGCCATTTTGCCACAACTTTGGAAGTCTGCTTGGGGTCTTTATCCATTTGGAAGACCCATTTGCGACCAAGCTTAACTTCCTGACTGATGTCTTGAGATGTTGCTTCAATATATCCACAATTTTCTATTTTGTGAAGTGCACCAGTGCCTCCTGCAGCAAAGCACCCCCACAACATGATGCTGCCACCCCCGTGCTTCACAGTTGGGATGGTGTTCTTCGGCTTGCAACCCTTTTTCCTCCAAACATAACGATGGCCATTAAGGCCAAACAGTTCTGTTTTTGTTTCATCAGACCAGAGGACATTTCTCTAAAAAGTACGATCTTTGTTTTTTTATGGCGGTTTTGGAGCAGTGGCTTCTTCCCTGCTGAGCGGCCTTTCAGGTTATGTCGATATAGGACTCATTTTCTGTGGATATAGATACTTTTGTACCTGTTTCCTCCAGCATCTTCAAAGGTCCTTTGCTGTTGTCCTGGGATTGATTTGCACTTTTCGCACCAAAATGCATTCGTCTCTAGGAGACAGAACGCCTCTCTTTCCTGAGCGGTATGACAGCTGCATGGTCCCATGGTGTTTATACTTGCGTACTATTGTTTGTACAGGTGGATGTGGTACCTTCAGGCATTTGGAAATTGCTCCCAAGAATGAACCAGACTTGTGGAGGACTACAATTTATATTCTGAGGTCTTGGCTGATTTCTTAGGATTTTCCCATGATGTCAAGCAAAGAGGCACTGAGTTTGAAAGTAGGCCACAGGTACACCTCCAATTGACTCAAAACATGTCAATTAGCCTATCAGAAGCTTCTAAGCCATGACATCATTTTATGGAATTTTCGAAGCTGTTTAAAGGCACAGTCAACTTAGTGTATGTAAACTTCTGACCCACTGGAATTGTGATACAGTGAATTATAAATGAAATAATCTGTCTGTGAACAATTGTTGGAAAAATTACTTGTGTCATGCACAAAGTAGATGTCCTAGCCGACTTGCCAAAACTATAGTTTGTTAACAAGAAATTTGTGGAGTGGTTGAAAAGTGAGTTTTAATGACTCCAACCTAAGTGTATGTAAACTTCCGACTTCTACTGTATATATTCGACCACAAGGGTGTATTAATGAGATATGCGAGATAGAAAAAAATTCATCATAATAGAGGACTTCTGAAATTATATTATTTCAGTGTAGATAAGGGAAGAGCAAGTTAAAATAAAAACATGACAGCCAGACAAGTCAGTGTATGAATCAAACGGATTTGCATATAAATGGAGTAGAAATTAGCTGACTTTGTGATCTGTAAGGTAAGTACATTTAATGTGTCAAGTAGATTACACGTTTTATTTGCCATTTCCGAAATGTAGCAACGTTTAAGACATGGATTTTATGTTGTAATGTTAACAAGGTACCCAAAAGTAGTCATTTTATTGGCTAAACAAAACTAAACAAAGCTAAACAGCGAAATTGTCGCGGAAATCAGCCTTGTTTGCATAGCGATGATGAAAAGAACGTAATTTAGGCTGTAATGATCTCCAAAATTCTAATCATTAGGTCATCACACTGTTGATATAGCAACGGACGGTAATATTTTATCGAATCCCATTGTGATGCAGAGGGGACACTTTTTTGGCCGGGGGATATTATTTGGCATGACAGGCCCCTATTGATTTTGTTAGTCATTCTCACTCAGATATTATAACATAGCATTACTACATTTTTATAATTGCAGGAAATGAGCTTTAAAACTGCGAAAAATGTATCTCGTCCCCATGACAAAATGAGTAGAATTGCATGAAATTTGTTATAAAATGCCACATTTTCTCTCCACCCCATGGAAAAATGTTAGAATTGCAGAAAACTTGCTTTAAAACTTCTTGTGGATCAGTGGGACGCTAACGTCCCATTTCGACAATTTCCAGTGAAATTGCAGAGCGCCAAATTCAAATTAAATTACTATAAATATTAAACTTTCATGAAATCACAAGTGCAATACATCAAAATAAAGCTTAACTTGTTGTTAATCCAGCCGCCGTGTCAGATTTCAAAACGTCTTTACGGTGAAAGCAAACCATGCGATTATCTGAGGACAGCGCCCAGCACACAAATGCATAACAAATCATTTTCAACCAGGGAGTTGAGACACGAAAGTTAGAAATAGTGATATAATAAATGCCTTACCTTTGAAGATTATTTTTCTGTTGGCACTGCAATAGGTCCCAGTTACATTAGAAATTGTCCTTTTGTTTGATAAAGTCCTTCTTCAGTTTAGCTGGCACGCTTCAGTCAATAATCCACTCAGTTTCCCTCCTTCAAAATGCATATAAAATGAATCCGAAACGTTACCAATACACTTATCCAAACAAGTCAATCAACGTTTATAATCAAACAATTGGTACCCTAATACGCAAATAAACGATAAAATTTAAGACAGAGAATTGTTATTGTCTTTACCGGAGAAAAATACCAAAGAACGCACTCTAATTTACGCACTTGGAAACACTACAGCCAAAATGGGAGCCACCTACAAAAACTACAATTTCTGGCTAATTTTTCCAAAAACAAGCCTGAAACTCTTTCTAAAGACTGTTGACATCTAGTGGAAGCCCTAGGAACTGCAATCGGGCACGATTTCGCCCTATTATGAAAGTGTCAGCCATTGAAATCAGTGGTAGGATGAATTTTTTTGGGGGGGGAATGGTTTGTCCTCAGGGTTTCGCCTGCCATTTCAGTTCTGTTATACTCACAGACATTATTTTATATCCAAATCTACCAATTATATGCATGTCCTAGCTTCTGGGCCTGAGTAGCAGGCAGTTTACTTTGGGCACGCTTTTCATCCGGACGTCAAAATACCACCCCCATCACAAAGAAGTTTTAAAGGTCGAATACAGCCATTTTCCATCTCAATAGTAAATGTTTTACATTTTAGTCATTTAGCAGACACTCTTATCCAGAGCGACTTACAGTAGTGAATGCATAAATTTCAACAACAAAAAATATTCTGTATTGGTCCCCCGTGGGAATCAAACCCACAACCCTGGCGTTGCAAACACTATGCTCTACCGACTGAGCTACACGGGACCTCTGGATAACAATTAAATACCTTACTGTGATTGTTTTCAATTAAAATTGGTCAAATTATCCAAAAATAGCTTCTTAGCAAAGAGCGATTTCTCAAGCAAAAATGTTGCTAGGACGGTCTGGAAGTGCTCTGAGTGGGGAGGGGAAAACTGAAAATTTGCTGTTATTGGCAGAGAGGTTTGGAACTCTCTTTCTTATTGGTCTGATAACTAATTTACCGAATGATGATGTCACCATGGAAGGCACCACCAAAACAGACTGAAATGTCAGGCGTTCTTTTCAATCAGATCTTACACTAAAAGGGCTTTATCATCATCTTCCCAATTTAACAGTATCATTCCAACCTCAGTGTGGAAATATTTTTATAAAACGCATGAAAATCATGTTTTTCGACTGCACTGGGTGTTTAAAACTGTAACATTTTATGTACGAACCATAGCAAAATGTGTAGAATTGTAAGAAATTAACTTACATTACATTTCTCTGCAACATCAAGAGGGGTGACACTAAAATGTTTTGTGTGTGTGTGCGTATACATGTGTGTGTGTGTGTGTGTGTGTGAGCCTACTGTGAATTTGCCATACATTAGTCATAAATTTGTCATTTTATTTAGAATGAACTTACAGTACCAGTCAAAAGTTTGGACACACCTATTCATTCAAGGGTTTTTCTTTATTTGTACTACTTTCTACATTGTAGAATAATAGTGAAGACATCAAAACTATGAAATAACACATATGGAATCATGTAGTAACCAAAAAAGCGTTGAACAAATGTTGATTCTTCGAAGTAGCCACCCTTTGCCTTGATGACAGCTTTGCACACCCTTCGCATTCTCTCAACCAGCTTCACCTGGAATGCTTTTCCAACAGTATTGAGGGAAATAACAACATAAAGATGTTGCTCTTGGTTGTGTGGATGGCTCTGATGATTTCCATCATCACTATGACACCTTTAAAGGAATGACTTTTGGATTGGCAAAGTACCAAACACACTCCCACAGTTTTCAACGTGTCTCTTTGCTTTCAATAGCATTTGCTAGTGGGTTGAGTTACCTTATGCAATTGAGGATGATTTGCTGGAATATTTGGCCACACTGCCATCCTTTAATGCTGGGCTCCAGAGTGGCTGGTTGGGGAACCACGCGACTGCCTGACCCTTCCCTTACGCAATTAATTTGTAATAGCTTACTACCTAAGAATGTTTACTCGTTGTGCTAATAATAAAACACACATTGTAAACGTCTCTTTCATCAGTAGACTGTGCGTAATGGTCCCCTTAAAGCTGTTGAAAGAGTCGCCTAAATTATTTTTTCACAATAAATTGCCCATGAGTTTGTGTAGATTGCAGTTTACTTAAGACAATGACTATATGTGTAATGAGCACTACAGGTTAGTGCTTTGATTTGTAGTCCTTTCTATATCAATTCAACAAGTTATTTTTGGCGCGCTGGTATATTGCTTAGGGCTCTAAATAGATAGATACTATAGTAATTGGTGAGGGTTGATGGCACGCGCTATATGCCTGTGACTTAAATGACCTGTCGTTGTCGCCCAGTGCTTATCGGTTTTAGGGTTTCGCGTTGGTCAGTCCTGGAAACAATTGTGTGATAGCATGTGCATGTCGGACGACGTCTTGTGTCAAAATGTTTAGGTCAATCCAGAAAGGGAGGAAAGGTTGTGTCTTGTGCGCATGGATGCGGGAGTGGTCACTCTGTGGTGTCGCTGTGTTTCAGCAGTAAGTATCGCCACGGTGGGAGCGCTGCAGTGGGAAGGGAACGGAGTGAGAGGCGACAGTCACGACGACTGCAGTAGCTGGTTAAAGTTATATAATCATGTGTTATGAGACTTCATTTTTCCGGACAACATCATGGGATTATGGAACCACACCATAAAAGGTCATTGCGCTTTTTCTCTGAGTTTTGCGCTCATGCTTAGTAATTGTTTTAGTTTGATTACCATTGAAAATGAAGTACACAGGTGATGTAACAAAATAAACAACGTTTGTGTTGATCCATGGATTTACACATATCTGGTTTGGAGGAACAGGGTCGTCAACATGAATTTTGATACTGCTGATGAAGTCAACTTCTGGAGTAACCGTTCCTCGGAGCTGTACTCGGAGACACAGGGACCATTATCTGCAAATAATTCCAACTTGACCACAGCAAATGACACAGATAATGACACATTCACGAGTCCGCTGGACCTTACCCGAGCCGTGTCCGTTGGTATAGTTCTGGGTGCGTTCATTCTGTTCGCAATCGTGGGCAACATACTCGTAATACTTTCCGTTGTATGCAACAGACACCTGCGCATCCCAACAAACTATTTCATTATCAACCTAGCCATTGCGGACCTGTTGCTGGGTACAACGGTGCTGCCCGTGTCTGCAACATTGGAGATTCTTGACTACTGGGTATTCGGGAGGATATTCTGTGACATCTGGGCGGCAGTGGACGTGCTATGTTGCACTGCTTCCATTATGAGCCTGTGCGTAATATCCATAGACCGTTATATAGGAGTGCGCTACCCACTGCAGTACCCCTGTATAGTAACGGAGAAAAGAGCCCTTTTGGCCATGCTCGGTGTTTGGGTTCTCGCTACTGTCATTTCCATCGGACCTCTGCTCGGGTGGAAACAACCACCCTCAAATGACGACACCATTTGCCCCATCACCGAAGAGCCCTTTTACGCACTGTTCTCGTCATTGGGTTCATTTTACATACCTCTGGCTGTCATCCTTTGCATGTACTGTCAGGTTTATGTAGTTGCCAAGCGGACCACTAAGAACTTAGAGGCGGGGGTCATGAAAGAACACATGGACTCGAATGAGCTCACGCTCAGGATCCACTGCAAAAACGCACAGCTGCAGGAATACTGCGGCGCAGGCAAGGGTCAGACACGGAGCACGCTAACAGTCAAACTGCTCAAGTTCTCTCGAGAGAAGAAAGCTGCTAAAACGCTCGGTGTGGTGGTGGGCATGTTTATTCTCTGCTGGCTGCCATTCTTCCTCGTGCTGCCTATCGGTAGGTTTGGAGTTTTGTTCAGCAAACTGTTGTCATCATTGCTCCCTAGTTGCATTAGGTTAGATTAAACCACATAACTGATAGATAGATAGATAGATAGATAGATAGATAGATAGATAGATAGATAGATAGATAGATAGATAGATAGATAGATAGATAGATAGATAGATAGATAGATAGATAGATAGATAGATAGATAGATAGATAGATAGATAGATAGATAGATAGATAGATAGATAGATAGATAGATAGATAGATAGATAGATAGATAGATAGATAGATAGATAGATAGGACACTGAATGCATTCACTCTGTTTATAACAAAGAAACCTTGAAAATGAGTGCGGTCACCAGGCACGAGCACAGATGGGGCTCTACCTGTACAGAGCACATGACCCTTTGCCATTCCGGTCTCCAAAGTGCCCTTTTGGGTGGTGGTATTATTTTTCCCCAAAATATATATTTTTGTATAATTGTTTTGTCATTGTTGTTCGGATCCCACTTATCGCAAGTCATCAAGTTCGCCACCCCCCACACAGTCTGTTGGTTGCGCATGTTGATCGTTTGTCCTTCCGTGTCACTTTACACACAGACAATGTCAGCTAAACATAGAATGAAGATGTTTATCTGTCTCTCTGTGACGGCCGAAAACTTCACAGTTGAATATTAATAGCCCAAAAAGTTCCCAATGTTATAAACAAGCGAATCAAGGCCACATTTTTTCAAATTTAAAACAAGCCAACTGAATTATATAAAGCTAGATTATTAAGCTAAATATGGACATCACTTTCATGTAGGCCTATGTGCAATCGATAGACCTACATCTGAGCCGCTACAATGTTCTTATCTATTAAGCCCATAGGCTAGCTACTATTATCTAAAAGCTTGCGCGTTTCACTGTAGCCTAACCAATAACCAAAAGGTGAACATACCAGGTATATGTCAACGTGGCTTAACTTTCTACTTAATGTTTAATTATTTTTAACTGTTTGTTTATTTCATTGTAGAATAGCTGTAGCCTAGGCCTACTTTAAGCTCAATTCCTGCCTGCCCTTAGGCTTCAATGATTTGTTGAGCAAAATTTGCGAAAACCATTGTCATATCCTATTTTTAGGTCACATTGATGTTTTCTATAGCAAACGAGGGAATGAGCGACTTTTACAGTTTACACAAACTGTAGACATTCAGAATTTACATAAACCAACATTGCATACAAAATAGCACGAGAACACTTAGAATGCATAACACATGGCAAAGATATAAAACAGACACTTAAATACATAATAGGCTACAAAACATGTTTTCTCATAATTGGACAACTGTACTGTGTAAAAGAAAAATTATATATATATATATATAAAGGATTAGTTCGAATAGCCATAAAACATGTAAAAGATACAGCGAGCTCTTTGGCCTATATACTGGAATCATTTTCAGCACGGGACAGCTCCTGTAAAGGCCGTTCAGTTTCAGATTGTAACAAGTGCACTGCGTCGTGTTTTGGGAAACGGGTGTGACATCTTGGTGTGACAGCTGTTATTTTTAGGATGCATCGTTAAAACACTCGTAAACCTAAATTCCATCACTATCGGGATTCGGGAAACCCGGCCCTGTCCTTTGTCCCAATCTGCCCTGTACGAGGATTGCGCACGCCCGGTATCCAAACACTGTCCGAGTGTGTGCAGCTAGCTACCTAGTATAAATATCAGCAGTACTGCCACAACAGCATTATATTTGATTCATACTTGATAACACCAGATTTAGCCTACATCATTCGGTCTGGTTGGCTGACATGCGCAGCAGAGAGCGACAAAAAGACAGAGGTAGGCGAAATGACAATCAGTAAAATAAATGAAACTAGCGAGCAGATCAACATCAAAGATCAGCTGATAGCCGACTCTATTTTACCGATGTCAATCATGTCTTTAGGATGCACTGTAACTAGGTTACTTACAATTTGTGATGATGAGAAAATGTTTATTTTTTTTTATCTTAACAGGCATTTTGGTATGTTATGAATTTCGAGTTATGATTTATGAAAGTAAAACAAAAAAATCAAGCAGGGTGCCATTTTTGTTATTTGGAGCACCTGGCCCCTGAAAGGTCTGTGCATGGCGCTGTGTGTGTGACAGAAGAGGACAGCATCTACCTGTACAGGATATTCTCTGCTTATCATTCTCACACAAGCACACAGGCATTTATTAACACACACAGCCTCTCTCTTTCGCTCTGACACACACACAGATACTATTTTTTCCATATACAGTATGCCAATAATGGAGAGTTTTCATAAGCCTGATGGTAGTCATGTCAAAAATAAAATCTGGTTAGGCAGAAAAGGGGTTAATCAGACGCTGTAGGTCTACACCCATGCCAAAACGTGAAAGTGGGGTATGACAGTAAAATACAACTTCCTTTTATTATCAAAAGATTAACTTGCCAAAAATGTAAAGATTGAAAAAGACCATACTTCCCAGCCTATGGCACCAGAAAATGGAGGTAGCTAGTTAGGGGTAGCTTGGTTGTAGCAGAAGGGTGTACAAATAAATAATTTATTGTGGGTGCTAATGGGGGTGGTTGGCCTGTTCTTGTGTGTGTTTTAGCACCGGCAAGCCTCTATCTTGAGCTTCCCATGTTCCCAGCACCTCTTAAATCAAGTGAGCAACACATTACACATCAAAGTGGATTCCTCCTACATCTGTTGTTGATATGGAAAAGTTCAGAGATAAAACAGACTTTTATACATGAGTCCTTTCCATCCCCCGCCCTCTATATTCATCTATATTTACTGAATTATGCCAACCCTGAAATACCATATCCATTTAGAAATGTATACCGTAGCATGCTCAGGCTCTTTCAAAGTCTAATTTCCAAATCTCAGGCCCACAATCTTCATTCTCTCCATATGGACTTCACACAGTTAACTGGACATTTTTCATTTCAATTTTGTAAAGCAAAAAGTCAGTAGGCCTATACCACTAGGAGAGTATATAAATACAGGAGCTACTACATTTTCGATGATTGATTACAGGTATACTAATTATTCTGTGCTTTTACTAAACCAGTGTGTCTATCACATAAATAAATCCTGAATGAAGGGTGATATCAGTCAGTCATGACCTTGCATGAGATAACAGAAATGTACAGTTTTGTGGTGATAATCAGGTTATTTGGCTTTGCTCAAATTACCCTGTTATAATGTCAAATTGTGGCTCCCTATTGGTTCCTGACGCCTCCTCAGGGTGTGATATAGACTGGCTGTGTGGATGACAGAGATGGAGACAATAATATATGCACTGAGCAGAGCAGTGACCTAGCATGGCCACACCATGGAAGTGGAAGAATTGTGTAGAGTAGAGGGATGACATCTAGTAAAAATCACACAGAGTACTTGATGGTGAACAATCAGACAGTGCTTTGGGTAGTAGCCTAGTTAGTCAAGTTCACGAATCCTGTTTTTATTGTCAAGTGCACAAGTACAGTGAAATGCCTTTCTTGCTTGCTCATTGCAGTAATCAATATCAGTAGTACAATAAAACATTTAATAAAAAAGTAAAGTAGAACAAAAACACACAAGAAATAGAAATAAGAACATAAGAAAGTAAGTAAGCTATATATAGGGTCAGTTCCAGAGTCAGTGCCAATACCATATTTACAATGTGCAGGGATACTGGAGTGGTAGAGTTATATATGCATAGGGCTAAGGTGACTATAGGCATCAGGATATAGGATAAACTGAGTAGCAGCAGCGTATATGATGGTTGTATGTGAGTGTGTGTGTGTGTGTGTGTAGAGTCAATATGAATGTGTGTGTGCGTGTTATGTATGAGCAAATTAAGTGTGTGTGTTTGTTTTGGAGTGTCAGTGTAAGTGAGTGTGTGTGAGTGAATGTGTAGAGTGTGCATAGAGTGACTGCTGCAGACGTCTGTGTCGTTGTGTACCATGTTGGACCCTCATCCAGACACTCAGGGACTTCTATTAAAGATAATAAAAATGCTGTTGGTTTGAAGGATTACAGCTTTCCTGACATTGGTTGTAATTTCCTCCTTCTATGGTTTTTGGAATATGATGTCTGATATATTTGTTATGAGTCCAGGAAGCAACAATAAGCCCTGAATAGCCCTGTCTTTGCTATCTCTACCAGTATATCAGTGATATTATCTACATTATATTAAAACTATATAATCTGTTACATCACCTGTTATTATTTACTTAAGGTATGGCGATTAGGAGCGGTTATTATCTCAGTTATGCAATAAACAGTAATAATTGGCATATAGATGGTGTTTTCATTGGAAATGAATGGTAGTCCTTACAAAGCACTCCCTTAGACGAATTGGATAAAAATAGCTGGGTGAAGAATTCTTGGTGGTCATATTTTACAAACTTGTTGCTATTGCAACTGCCAGGATTTTAAAGTATCTTTGTGAGAGCTTTTGCAGATTGTGGGTAACAATAGTTCCACTTTTCAATGACAGTATAAATTGTGCAATTTTCAAACTCTCTGCCTTGACCCGCCAAAGACATGTTTTGTTTGTGTCACCCAACATGATGTAGTAACCACAAACTATAGTGTTCTGTGATCAATTGTGCCTGTATTTTATGGCTTGTCCTCAGGCAGAGGTGGTGAAGAATAGAAGGATAGATTTAATGGGACAAACAGGAAACAGCATTTTTTCAATTGACCACTGATGTGGTGATCAGTATAGCGGTTGAGGGCTTTTGCTTTTTTCATCTCACAACTCACTAGATGAACCAAAATATTACCTGCTAAAGATACTGACCCTCCAGTGATTGTTGCTTTCCAAGTTACGTAACCAATATTTACTATTTTACCAAGGTTACAGTTAAATGCATATGCATGATATTGCATTCCCACCATATTTAATAGATGTTTCCAATAATGTTTCAGATTAGTTAACTTATCAACCCAAATTCTCCAGTGAGCTGGACCTTGAGCGTGATATAATGGTGATGGGTTCCTGATGCTTTTAGAGGGCAGGGGGCAGGATTTCAGTGGGAATGCCAAGGCACTCATACAGTAGGTCCCACTTACTATCATGCATCTTAAGCCGTCTTTAAAAATGGCCTTTGACATTATATTTTATTCCATGCTTTTGTCCATTAATGGGTTGTGCGGAGCTGTCCAAGGACATTAAGTTCCCAGGTAGATCTCAGGGTCTTTCTCCGGCGCTATATGGCACCGGAGAAGATGGCTGCTGTTTTATGGGCTGTTTACCAACCATGCTATTTTGTTAGATTTTTTCACACTGTTGGTAACTTATTTTGTACATAATTTTGCTGCTACCGTCCCTTATGACCGAAAAGAGATTCTAGAAATCAGAACAGTGATTACTCGCCTTGAACTGGACGAAGAATTTCTCTCTAATGAGTCGGACGAGAGGGCTTTACTCCAGACACCCGAACAGGCCCTCATCCTGTCATTCGCAGAAGAAAGAGACGGAAAAGATAATGCGGAAGGAGATCGGGGTGCCTTGTGAGGATCCGCCGACGATTGGATAATGTGCCCTTGCCATCAGTACTTTTGGCCAGCGTACAATCGCTGGATAATAACTTGAACGAACTAAAAGCACTTAATTCCTACCAACGGGACTTTAAAAACTGTAATATCTTACGTTTCACCGAGTCGTAGCTGAACGACGACATGAATAACATACAGCTGGCGGGTTATACATTGTATCGGCAGGATAGAACAGCAGCCTCTGGTAAGACAAGGGGAGGCAGTCTATGTATATTTGTAAATAACAGCTGGTGCACGATATCTAAGGAAGTCTCTAGGTTTTGCTCGCCTGAGGTAGAGTATCTCATGATAAGCTGTAGACCACACTATCTACCTAGAGATTTTTCATCTGTATTTTTCATAGCTGTCTGCGTACCACCACAAACCGATGCTGGCACTAAGATCACACTCAATGAACTGTATACCTCCATAAGCAAACAGGAAACGCTTATCCAGAGGCGGTGCTCCTAGTGGCCAGGGACTTTAATGCAGGGAAACTTAAATCCGTTTTACCAAATTTCTACCAGGATGTTAAATGTGCAACCAGAGGGAAAAAAAACTCTAGACCACCTTTACTCCACACACAGAGACGCATACAAAGCTCGCCCTCCATCAGACATATCTGACATAATTCTATCCTCCTGATTCCTGCTACAAGCAAAAATTAAAGCAGGAAGCACCAATGACTCGGTCAATAAAAAAGTGGTCAGATGAAGCAGATGCTAAACTACAGGACTGTTTAGCTAGCACAGACTGGAATATCTTCTTCCGATGGCATTGAGGAGTACATCACATCAGTCACTGGCTTCATCAATAAATGCATCGATGACGTCGTCCCCACAGTGACTGTATGTACATTCCCCAACCAGAAGCCATGGATTACAGGCAACATCCGCACTGAGCTAAAGGGTAGAGCTGACGTTTTCAAGGAGTGGGACTCTAACCCGGAAGCTTATAAGAAATCCCGCTATGCTCTCCGATGAACCATCAAACAGGTAAAGCGTCAATACAGGACTAAGATCAAATCGTACTACACCGGCTCCGACGCTCATCGGATGTGGCAGGGCTTGCAAACTATTACAGACTACAAAGGGAAGCACAGCCAAGAGCTGCCCAGTGACACGAGCCTACCAGATTAGCTAAATTACTTCTGTGCTCGCTTCAAGGCTAGCAACACTGAAACATGCACGAGAGCATCAGCTGTTTTTGACGACTGTGTGATCACGCTCTCCACAGCCGATGTGAGCAAGACCTTTAAACAGGTCAACATTCACAAGGCCACATGGCCAGATGGATTACCAGGACGTGTACTCCGAGCATGCGCTGACCAACTGGCAAGTGTCTTCACTGACAATTTCAACCACTCCCTGTCTGAGTCTGTAATACCAACATGTTTCAAGCAGACCACCATAGTCCCTGTGGCCAAGAACACTAAGGTAACCTGCCTAAATGTCTACCAACCCATAGCACTCACATCTGTAGCCATGAAGTGCTTTGAAAGGCTGGTCATGGCTCACATCAACACCATTATCCCAGAAAACCTAGACCCACTCCAATTTGCATACTGCCTCAACAGATCCACAGATGATGCAATCTCTATTGCACTCCACACTGCCCTTTCACACCTGGACAAAAGGAACACCTTTGTGAGAATGCTGTTCATTGACTACAGCTCAGCGTTCAACACCATAGTTTCCTCAAAGCTCATCACTAAGCTAAGGACCCTGGGACTACACACCTCCCTCTGCAACTGGATCCTGGATGTAACTGGATCCTGGACTTCCTGACGGGCCGCTCCCAGGTGGTAAGGGTAGGTAACAACACATCCGCCATGCTGATCCTCAACACGGGGGCCCCTCTGGGTTGTGTGCTCAGTCGCCTCCTGTACTCCCTGTTCATTCATGACTGCACGGTAAGGCACGACTCCAACACCATCATTAAATTTGCCGATGACTCAACAGTGGTAGGCCTGATCACCAACAATGACGAGACAGCATATAGGGAGGAGGTCAGAGACCTGGCCGTGTGGTGCCAGGACAACAACCTCTCCCTCAACGTGATCAAGACTAAGGAGATGATTGTGGACTACAGGAAAAGGAAGACCGAGCACACCCCCATTCTCATCGACAGAGCTATAGTGGAGCAGGTTGAGAGCTTGAAGTTCCTTGGTGTCCACATCACCAACAAACTAACATGGTCCAAGCACACCAAGACAGTCGATAAGAGGGCACGACAAATCCTATTCCTCCTCAGGAGACTGAAAAGATTTGGCATGTGTCCTCAAATCCTCAAAAGTTTCTACAGCTGCACCATCGAGAGCATCCTGACTGGTTGCGTCACTGCCTGGTATGGCAACTGCTTGGCCTCCGACCGCAAGGCACCACAGAGGGTAGTATATACGGCCCAGTACATCACTGGGGCCAAGCTTCCTGCCATCCAGGACCTCTATACCAGGTGGTGTCAGAGGAAGGCCCTAAAAATTGTCAACGACTCCAGCCACCCTAGTCATAGACTGTTCTCTTTGCTACCGCACTGCAAGAGGTACCGGAGCACCAAGTCTAGGTCCAAGAGGCTTCTCAACAGCTTCTACCCTCAAGCGATCAGACTACTGAACATCTAATCAAATGGTTACCCAGACTATTTGCATTGCCCCCCTGCACCACCTCTTCACTCTTTTACGCTGCTGCTGCTCTCTGTAATTATCTATGTATAAGTCACTTATATATTTCTACCTACATATTACCTCAATTACCTTGACTAACCAGTGACTCTGTACCGGTACCCCTGTACATTTTTTATTTCATCTTTATTTAACTAGGCAAGTCAGCTAAGAACAACTTCTTATTTACAATGACAGCCTAGGAACAGTGGGTTAACTGCCTTGTTCAGGGGAAGAACAACAAATGTTTACCTTGTCAGCTCGGGGATTCAATCTAGCAACCTTTCGGTTACTGGCCCTAGGCTACCTGCCGCTATTGCTGTTTATTGTTTATTGCTGCTCTAAATTATTGTTATTGTTATTATATTTATTTTTATTTTTTAATGTTTTTGTCTTAAAACTGCATTGTTGGTTAAGGGCTTGTAAGTAAGCATATCACTGTAAGGTCTACACCTGTTGTATTCGGCGCATGTGACAAATACAATTTGATTGGATTTGATTTGATTCCTTGCCTACACTATCATAATCAGGTATGTGTTAGCAAACATGCCCAAACCAGAAAATGGATAAATCCTTCCTAAAAAATTAACTGCTCCTTTTGGCTGAATCTGTAGTCAATGTTTCTGTCCTAAAATGGAAATACCAGTTATGTAGCTAAAATGCGTAGTACAAATAGAAATTTGACAGCATCAGTGATTAAAGTAAAAATATTCCCAGTCTGTCTGGACCTCTGAGAAATTAATGTGCCGACATGACTGTTGTTTTCTCATTCCATGTTACTCAATCAATGCCCGGGCATACAGTTCCTCTAAGGACCTCCACATTGGTAGAAGAGGGCATGGACTGAGAGATTCCATTTGAGATTATTTCTATGTATGGCGATTGATTGTGAAACAATGATAGATTGAGGAGTTTGCTGCATTATCCTGAGTTCTCCTCCCCCTCCCTCTGGCATGCTGTTTTTTAGCAGCACTCAGGACATAGCCAGGAGATGTGTTGAAAGCCAGCAGCTTCACAGGGCACTGCATACTGGAAGCCTACTGTAAATTTGACTGTCCCCCATTCCAGTCAAATGTATTTTATCAGTCTTTGCTTTGTTGTTTACTACCTCTTCTCTATAGAGCAACATTGACTTCCTTTCTGTGTTTGTCTCATTAGTTTGTCAGAATTCAGCAGCCGTCAAGCCGGACTCAGTCATTTTGTAGATAAGACGGGCAGTCAATGTTGTCCGGATGTGTGAAAGACGTGGCGAGTAGATTAAATGGTCAATTAGTATGTGTAAATAAAGCCCTAGGAGATGGACTGTGCAAGTGGAATTGAGAGAGAAGTTGGACAGAGTGCACTGTGATTTGTTAGCCTGGATTCCACAGTTGCACGGCGCGAAGAAGCGTCCTAAATCTTTGCATGTAAGCACTATCAGAGTAAAGTGGGTTCCTGGCTTCCGGTGACTAGGGAGGTTGGGGGATGAGGACTTTACAGTTAGTGGAATAGCTTTGCGGAAGCTCCGGCTATGAAGGCACTTTGCACTGGACAATAAAGCCAGCCAGTAGCACATGATTAAAGTCTAACCACAGTCTCTCCTAGGGACAGGCTGGGAAATGACAAATGTGTCCTTGAATTAGATGGTTCTATGAGCCATGGCTCTATTCTGAGGAAACACTGTAATAACTCTTGTTAAACCTCTCTCCATCCCAAAGCCGAAATAGAGAAATAGGATAGAATGCAACATCTTTCTTCTCAGGTTTTCATCCAATAACGTGACAGCCAAGGCTTCTGTGGCAGGACATACCAAAGTGGATGATTACCCACAATGCTGAGTCCAAAAAGGCCAAAAAGGGGATGTGATGTGCATCAGGGGAGGAGTGTGAGGGTTGTTAAAGAGTGGACTCCCAGCGGTGAAAGCCTCTGGGATTAGTGTGCCTGTAAAATGGAGAAGAATTTGGAATGATGACGGATGTCTGTGACCTTTGTTTATGAGCTGGAGACAGCAAAGATGAAACTTGAAAAAGTGCACAGTAGTGTCGGCACAGTAGTGTTATAGCTTACTGTAATGATTTCTTTATTTAATTACGCTGCTTGTAAATCCTGCCTATAACTTTTTTTTACTACTTTTCTTCAATGGTATTGGAAGCTTAGTAGCTTATTCAGAATCAGTAGAAGCACATGCAAGGTTTAGTCGGATTGAGCTCAGTGACTAAAGGCCCAGTGCATTCAAAGTGCAGTTTTACCTGTGTTTTGTATTATATTGTACAACAGCTGATGAAACTAACACTGTAAAAGTGTGAAAACATTTGATCAGTGTTATTTCCTGATAATTGCTGGTTGAAAACGCAATCTACACAGGACCTTCTAATCAGCAGGTTTGGATGGGCGTGAATTTTCATCTTTCCATGATGACATCACCATGAGGTAATTGGTTAATAGACCAATAACAAAGAGTTCCAACCCTCTCTGCCAATAATAGCTAGTTTTCAGTTTCCCCCCTCAGACCATTCCCAGACAGTCCTAGCGAAAATCTTGCAAGATAAATAGTTTTTTGCTAAAAAGCTATTTTTGCCCATTTTAATTCAAATCTATTCCAGTAAGGTACTTAATTGTGACCCAGAAAGTATGATATTGATATAAAAACAGCTGAATTGGGCCTTTAAGGAGAGTATAGTACAGTACAGTAATGACGTGTGTTGTCAGTGAGTCATGCTATCTTTCTCTAAAACATTCCGAAACAGGAAACAGTCAAGACAGTAGAATCAGCACCAAAATGGTAATACTTGGAATCATTGTAATAATTGGAGACCCACCAATCTCTATATCTCTGTAGTGTATGATACTCCCGTGTCACTACACACCTGAGGCACAGGAGTATCATACACTACAGATTGTGCCCTCTATACTTGAAATGAATGTATGATTAAAAAGAAATACTTTTGCCAGTTGTACAATTGGAAATAGTGTTTGATGCTTCAACAAAACCATCAGACAGACACAGAAGAGTTGAGTGAAGCCCCGCCTGTACTCTAAAAGTTCTCATGAGCTTCGTCACTGATCACTGATCATTGATCTGAAAAGTCTGGGAAGGGGAAAGCTGAGCGATTGAAACACCACCAAGCCTATATTTCACCTTTCCCGTCTTTCCAGATCTGTGGTCTCGAGCGAGTGGAGGATGCCAGTGATAAAGTAGCTGCTGGTACATTGACTGTCTGTGAGGTTCTTTTGATGAATGCTGCCATCTATTGATCACCAAACATAATGCATTGAAGAGATGGTTCAGCGTTTACATTGTTTTCTCAGATACAGTATATCTACCACCACAGTGCATACCACATCTTATATTTAAAATGCCAAGTTAAGTTAAAATATATAACAGATATAAGATATGTATAATTACATCGTTTTTGGAAATCTCTGTCCATTTATAACATGTTTTCTCTATGTAATCTACCAGGGTCATTCAACGCCAACCTGCGTCCCCCGGAGACATTCTTTAAGGTGATCTTCTGGCTGGGCTACTTCAACAGCTGCCTGAATCCCATCATCTACCCCTGCTACAGCCGAGAGTTCAAACAGGCCTTCATCCGCATCCTCAAGTGCCGCTGCCATCAGAAGAAAAAGCAGAAGGGCTGGAGGGCCTACTACAACTACCGTTCCTCTCACCTGGGCTCCACCAACAACTCCTACCTGAACGGGAGCCAGCAGACCCTGTCCTCTGTCAATCCCAGCCCTCGCTGTGTGAGCAAAGGATCAGGCTCTTGCCTGGAGTCTGGGTGGGGCCATGGCTCCCTGTCTCCCTGCCTGTCTCTGCCTGGGAGCCCCTTCAGCAGCCAGATGAGGGCCCTTCCTGGGGCTGTCTGCCAGAGCACCAACAGAACTATCAGAGTCAGCCTGGCCTCCCCCCTGGCCAGGGAGCCAGTGCATGCCAAAGGACAGAGTGGGAATGGAAAGGTGGAGCATGGAGCAATCAGGGCAACACCCGAGACAATGATGTAATGGCAGATTGGAGCACCAGTCATAAGCCTGGACAATGCCGTTTGATAGTCTGTACTTATGCAACGGTAGCCTTTACATCCAGGTGCATGTGGGTATTTTATGCTGGATACTGAAATATGGACAAAAGCCTAACTACTGTAGCAGTCTGGATTTAAGATTTGCGCATCACACCAGAGGGTCAATGGTCAATGTGTCCGTAAGTATTTATTACTAAAAGTCTGATTGCTTGTAGTTCCATGTCCTCCTAAATAATTATTTGTATTATTAAAGGATACTTTTAGACAGAACACTGAAGGCCTCTGCTACTGCACAAAACCTTTTCAGAATAACATGTGCAGCTCTGGCACATACACCTTTTTCTTTTTATTGTTCTGGTACTATTTTCACAATTATGTGGTGAATTTTCAAAACTCTTAGTACAAAACTCAAAATGGGTAGCACTTGTAACGCAGCCAGTCTTACATTCAAACCCTTTCATTGTCCATTTATTTCATTTGTAGACATCTTTTACCACACAATTGTTTAATCATCAAAACACAACATAATAATATCTTCTCAATTTAGTTATTTTAAATACCAGTTAATCCACTAGCAAAACATCTAAGACACATGTTTCTATCACGTTTCAGGTAAGACCCAAATGCTTCAGGTAAGACCCAAGTGTTGTTGTAACAATGTTTATTACAGCAACAGGGGCAGGAAAACGACAGGTCAGGTCAGGCAGGGGTCGATAATCCAGAGTAGTGGGGCAACGGTACAGGATCAGGATCAGGATCAGGCAGTGGTCAGGCAGGCGGGCTCAGAGTCAGGACAGGCAAGGGTCAAAACCAGGAGGGGGAAAAGCAGGAGCTGAGACAAAACACTGGTTGACTTGACAAGCAAAACGAACTGGCACAGACAAACAGAGAACACAGGAATAAGTACCCGGGGGATAATGAGGAAGATGGGCGACACCTGGAGAGGTATGGAGACAAGCACAAGGACTGGTGAAACAGATCAGGGCGTGACAGTTTAAAATTGCATTTTTTATGCAATATGCTACAGTACTGTAAATTACAGTATATTATACTTTTTTCACATTAGGCAATACACCTGCACTACCCATTAAAATTGACTGAACATCACATTTCCATAATGTCTATTATCCCATGTGTGATGAAATGTGTGACCATTGAAGACATCTGTTTAACAGGCACTAGTTCGCAGTAAATATCTTCACTGTTCATGCACCTGGGGAAAAAGCTTTTGGCATGGCGAATCTAAGCCTGACATTGGTCTGAATTGATGTACCGTAAATTCCGGACTATAAGCCGCAACTTTTTTCCCAGCTTTGAACCTCGCAGCTTAAACAATGACGCGGCTAATATATGGATTTTTCCCGCTTTAAATATTTTTTTTCTCCAAAAAAACACATTCTGTGACGTGCTCAGTTTTTTGGCGGCATGAAGCTTTCATTAGACCAATGAAATTGCCGAATGGGTTAAGGTCAAACAACTTTTTTGTTTACTGTTTAGATTAAATCGAGCGCTCTCAAACTTCCCATCATTCTGATTACGGTAGTCATTTTGTCACCCTCATCATGGCAAAGACACAGAGAAATGCATATGATGCAGCTTTCAAGTTGAAGGCGATTGATCTGGCTGTTGGAAAAGGAAATAGAGCTGCTGCACGGGAGCTTGGTCTTAATGAGTCAATGATAAGACGTTGGAAACAGCAGCGTGAGGAATTGACTCAGTGCAAAAAGACAACTAAAGCTTACTGCTAATTTTTTATTTTTTGTTACAAGCCGTGTTTCGTTAAAGCCTATTTATTTTTGTTACAAGCCGTGTTTCGTTAAAGCCTGTGTAAAGTTCATTTGTTTCAATGTACCGGTAGGCACTTGCGGCTTATAGACATGTGCGGCTTATTTATGTTCAAAATAATAAAAATAAAAAAATTCAGTGGGTGCAGCTTATATTCAGGTGCGCTTAATAGTCCGGAAATTACGGTAATCACATGCCTCGTCCATGGCCTGAAGGAGGGTGTTACACTCATGGAGATGGCAATCATACATCTTCCAAATGTATTTTAATCGTGTATTGTATTGGTCCTGTACATGGCTCAGTTCATAAGAGCATGGCACTAGGAAAAGGGGATACCTTGTCAGTTGCTCAACTGAATGCATTCAACTGAAATATGTCTTACACAAGGCTGCCTTAATCAACATAGGCAAGTAGTTGTTGTTTAACTGCCTTGCTCAAGAGCAGAACAGAAGATTTTTTCACGTTGCCGGCTCAGGGATTAGGACTAGCAATTCGGTTCCTGGCCGAATGCTCTTAACCACTGGGCTACTTGCCGCTACCAAGCAGGAATAGAGTTGTGAGTTCGATTCCGACTAGGGTCACATACCAAAATGTGTAGACTGTTGTCACTTTGGATAAAAGTGTCTGTTCATAAATGGCAAATATTATGGTACTACAGTTCTGTACTGGCCAATGAATTTTTGTAAGGCCCCCAATAAACTTTTAATTGATTTGTTACATACAGTACATCTCTGATCTTGTCAATATCAGATTGTTTTAAAGAGTACTGTGGAGTAAAATCATGAAAGTAGTACATTCGAGAGTATATATATACAGTTTAAGTCGGAAGTTTACATACACCTTGGCCAAATACATTTAAACTCCGTTTTTCACAATTCCTGGCACGTAATCCTAGTAAAAATTCCCTGTCTTAGGTCAGATAGGTCATCACTTTATTTTAAGAATGTGAAATGTCAGAATAATACACTGCTCAAAAAAATAAAGGGAACACTTAAACAACACAATGTAACTCCAAGTCAATCACACTTCTGTGAAATCAAACTGTCCACTTAGGAAGCAACACTGATTGACAATAAATTTCACATGTTGTTGTGCAAATGGGATAGACAACAGGTGGAAATTATAGGCAATTAGCAAGACACCCCCAATAAAGGACTGGTTCTGCAGGTGGGGACCACAGACCACTTCTCAGTTCCTATGCTTCCTGGCTGATGTTTTGGTCACTTTTGAATGCTGGCGGTGCTGTCACTCTAGTGGTAGCATGAGACAGAGTCTACAAACCACACAAGTGGCTCAGGTAGTGCAGCTCATCCAGGATGGCACATCAATGCGAGCTGTGGCAAGAAGGTTTGCTGTGTCTGTCAGAGTAGTGTCCAGAGAATGGAGGCGCTAGGAGGGCAACAACCCAGCAGCAGGACCGCTACCTCCGCCTTTGTGCAAGGAGGAGCAGGAGAAGCACTGTCAGAGCCCTGCAAAATGACCTCGAGCAGGCCACAAATGTGCATGTGTCTGCTCAAACGGTCAGAAACCGACTCCATGAGGGTGGTATGAGGGCCCGACGTCCACAGGTGGGGGTTGTGCTTACAGCCCAACACCGTGCAGGACGTTTGGCATTTGTCAGAGAACACCAAGATTGGCAAATTTGCCACTGGCGCCCTGTGCTCTTCACAGATGAAAGCAGGTTCACACTGAGCACGTGACAGACGTGACAGAGTCTGGAGACGCCATGGAGAACGTTCTGCTGCCTGCAACATCCTCCAGCATGACCGGTTTGGTGGTGGGTCAGTCATGGTGTGGGGTGGCATTTCTTTGGGGGGCTGCACAGCCCTCCATGTGCTCGCCCAAGGTAGCCTGACTGCCATTAGGTACCGAGATGAGATCCTCAGACCCCTTGTGAGACCATATGCTGGTGCGGTTGGCCCTGGGTTCCTCCTAATGCAAGACAATGCTAGACCTCATGTGGCTGGAGTGTGTCAGCAGTTCCTTCAAGAGGAAGGCATTGATGATATGGACTGGCCCGCCCGTTCCCCAGACCTGAATCCAATTGAGCACATCTGGGACATCATGTCTCGCTCCATCCACCAACGCCACGTTGCACCACAAACTGTCCAGGAGTTGGTGGATGCTTTAGTCCAGGTCTGGGAGGAGATCCCTCAGGAGACCATCCGCCACCTCATCAGGAGCATGCCCAGGCGTTGTAGGGAGGTCATACAGGCACGCGGAGGCCACACACACTACTGAGCCTCATTTTGACTTGTTTTAAGGACATTACATCAAAGTTGGATCAGCCTGTGGTGTGGTTTTCCACTTTAATTTTGAGTGTGACTCCAAATCCAGACCTCCATGGGTTGATAAATTGGATTTCCATTGATTATTTTTGTGTGATTTTGTTGTCAGCACATTCAACTATGTAAAGAAAAAAGTATTTAATAAGATTATTTCTTTCATTCAGATCTAGGATGTGTTGTTTAAGTGTTCCCTTTATTTTTTTGAGCAGTATAGTAGAGAGAATGATTTATTTCAGCTCGTATTTCTTTCATCACATTCCCAGTGGGTCAGAAGTTTACATACGCTCAATTAGTATTAGGTAGCATTGCCTTTAAATTGTTGAACTTGGGTCAAACGTTTCAGGTAGCCTTCCACAAGCTTCCCACAAAAAGTTGGGTGAATTTTGGCCCATTCCTCCTGACAAAGCTGGTGCAACTGAGTCAGGTTTGTTGGCCTCCTTGCTCACACAAGCTTTTCAGTTCTAACCACAAATTTTGTATAGGATTGAGTGAGGTCTGGACTTTGTGATGGCCACTCCAATACCTTGACTTTGTTGTCCTTAAGCCATTTTGCCACAACTTTGGCAGTAGGCTGTGGGTCATTGTCCATTTGGAAGACCCATTTGTGACCAAGCTTTAACTTCCTAACTGATGTCTTGAGATGTTGCTTCAATATATCCACATAACTTTCCTTCCTCACGATGCCATCTATTTTGTGAAGTGCACCAGTCCCTACTGCAGCAAAGCACCCCCACAACATGATGCTGCCACCCCCGTGCTTCACGGTTGGGATGGTGTTCGTCGGCTTGCAAGCCTCCCCCTTTTTCCTCCAAACATAACGATGGTCATTATGGCCAAACAGTTCTATTTTTGTTTCATCAGACCAGAGGACATTTCTCCAAAAAGTACAATCTTTGTCCCCATAGGCAGTTGCAAACCGTAGTCTGGCTTTTTATTGGCTGTTTTGGAGCAGTGGCTTCTTCATTGCTGAGCGGCCTTTCATGTTATATCAATATAGGACTTGTTTCACTGTGGATATAGATACTTTTGTACCTGTTTCCTTCAGCATCTTCACAAGGTCCTTTGCGGTTGTTCTGGGATTGATTTGCACTTCTCGCACCAAAGTACGTTCATCTCTAGGAGACAGAACGCGTCGCCTTCCTGAGCGGTATGACAGCTGCGTGGTCCATGGTGTTTATACTTGCGTACTATCGTTTGTACAGATGAACGTGGTACCTTCAGGCGTTTGGAAATTGCTCCCAAGAATGAATCAGACTTGTGGAGGTCTACAATTTTGTTTCTTAGGTCTTGGCTGATTTCTTTTGATTTTACCATGATGTCAAGCAAAGAGGCACTGAGTTTGAAGGTAGGCCTTGAAAAACATCCAGAGGTACACCTCCAATTTACTCAAATCATGTCAATTAGCCTATCAGAAGCTTCTAAAGCCATGACATAATTTTCTGGAATTTTCCAAGCTGTTTAAAGGCACAGTCAACTTAGTGTATGTAAACTTCTGACCCACTGGAATTGTGACACTGTGAATTATAAGTGAAATAACCTGTCTGTAAACAATTGTTGGAAAAATAACTTCTGTCATGCACAAAGTAGATGTCCTATCCGACATGCCAAAACTATAGTTTGTTAACAAGAAATTTGTGGAGTGGTTGAAAAACGAGTTTTAATGACTCCATCCTAAGTGTATGTAAACTTCCGACTTCAACTGTATATATATATAAGAGGTCGACCGGTTATGATTTTTCAACGCCGATACCGATACCGATTATTGGCGGCCCAAAAAAAGCCGATACGATTAATCGGCCGATTTTATTATTATTTTTTGTTGTTGTAATAATGACAATTACAACAATACTGAATGAACACTTTTAGTTTAACTTAATATAATACATCAATAAAATCAATTTAGCCTCAAATAAATAATAAAACATGTTCAATTTGGTTTAAATCATGCAAAAACAAAGTGTTGGAGAAGAAAGTAAAAGTGCAATATGTGCCATGTAAGAAAGCTAACGTTTAAGTTCCTTGCTCAGAACATCAGAACATATGAAAGCTGATGGTTCCTTTTAACATGAGTCTTCAATATTCCCAGGTAAGAAGTTTTAGGTTGTAGTAATTATATGAAATATAGGGCTATTTCTCTCTATACCATTTGTATTTCATATACCTTTGACTATTGGATGTTCTTATAGGCACTTTAGTACTGCCAGTTTAACAGTATAGCTTCCGTCCCTCTCCTCGCTCCTACCTGGGCTCGAACCAGGAACACATCGACAACAGCTACCCTCGAAGCATCGTTACCCATCGCTCCACAAAAGCTGCGGCCCTTGCAGACCAAGGGGAACAACTTCTTCAAGGTCTCAGAGCGAGTGACGTCACCGATTGAAACGTTATTAGCGCGCACCCCGCTAACTAGCTCGGGAGTTGATAGGCTTGAAGTCATAAACAGCTCAAAAGCACAGCGAAGAGCTGCTGGCAAACGCACGAAAGTGCTGTTTCAATGAATGCTTACGAGACTGCTGCTGCCTACCACTGCTTAGTCAGACTGCTCTATCAAATATCAAATCATATACTTAATTATAACATAATAACACACAGAAATACGAGCCTTACGTCATTAATATGGTCAAATTCGGAAACTATCATTTCGAAACCATAACGTTTATTCTTTCAGTGAAAAACGGAACCGTTCATTATTTTATCTAACGGGTGGCATCCCTAAGTCTAAATATTCCTGTTATATTGCACAACCTTCAATGTTATGCTAGAATTACGTAAAATTCTGGCAAATTAGTTCACAATGAGCCAGGTGGCCCAAACTGTTGCATATACCCTGACTCTGCGTGCAATGAACGCAAGAGAAGTGACACAATTTCCCCAGTTTAATATTGCCTGCTAACCTGGATTTCTTTTAACTAAATATGCAGGTTTAATAACGTATACTTCTGTGTATTGATTTTAAGAAAGGCATTGATGTTTATGGTTAGGTACATTCGTGCAACGATTGTGCTTTTTTCGCGAATGCGCTTGTTAAATCACCCATTTGGCGAAGTAGGCTATGATTCAATGATAAATTAACAGGCACCGCATCGATTATATGCAACGCAGGACAAGCTAGATAAACTAGTAATATCATCAACCATGTGTAGTTAACTAGTGATTATGTTAATATTGATTGTTTTTTTATAAGATACGTTAAATGCTAGCTAGCACCTTACCTTGGCTCCTTGCTGCATTCGCATAACAGGTAGTCAGCCTGCCACACAGTCTCCTCGTGGAGTGCAATGTAATCGGCCATGATCGGTGTCCAAAAATGCCTATTACGGATTGTGTATTTCCAACTATAAAACATGGAGGACGAGGTGTTATGGTGTGGCGGTACATTCCTGGTGACACTGTCTGTGATTTATTTAGAATTCAAGGCACACTTAACCTGCATGGCTACCACAGCATTCTGCAGCGATGTGCCATCCCATCTGGTTTACGCTTAGTGGGACTATCATTTGTTTTTCAACAAGACAATGACCAAACGCACGTCCAGGCTGTGTAAGGGCTATTTTACCAAGAAGGAGAGTGATGGAGTGCTGCATCAGATGACCTGGCCGCCACAATCCCCCAACCTCAACCCAATTGAGATGGTTTTGAATGTATCGGACCGCAGAGTGAAGGAAAAGCAGCCAGCAAGTGCTCAGCATATGTGGGAATTCCTTTAAGACTGTTGGAAAAGCATTCCAGGTGAAGCTGGTTGAGAGAATGTCAAGAGTGTGCAAAGCTGTCATCAAGGCAAAGCATGGCTATTTGAAGACTCTCAAATATAAAATATACTTTGATTTGTTTAACACTTTTTTGGTTACTACATGATTTCATATGTGTTATTTCATAGTTTTGATGTCTTAGCTATTTTTCTACAATGTAGAAAATAGTAAAAATAAAGAAAGAAAACCCCTTGAATGAGTAGGTGTTCTAAAACTTTCTACCGGTAATGTATATGTATATATATAAATCATACATTTTATGTTTCTACTTTACAAACATACATTTTCATTATGTAGTTCTCAGAATCTGTAGTTAACAAGCCAATTTACATGTTAAATCTATAGCTTTACCAAACATTTAAGTGATTATCAATTAAAAGCAGTCAGATTAAGTAATAGTAAATGTCTCAAAGTAATGAGTTATATCATTATATCAAAGTAATGAGAGCATTGCATTGTGAAAAGCAATTACTTTATCTGAACATGTATTGCCATGTGAAAAATGTAATTCTAGATTAAACACTTAGTCAATTGAAAATGTGCTTAGACTTTTGAAATAACTGCCTTTTTTATTATCTGTTTTGAGTTTTGTACTAAGAGTTGTGAAAATGTACCACATACTTGTGAAATTTGCACCGAGGTGACAAAAAATACTGTAACTAGGCCCTTGAAGGGGATGAACTTTGCCCACGTCTTGACTTTGGTTGCACTGCTCTCCATTGTAACATACACTGAGTGTACAAAAACTTAGGACACCTTTCCATGACATAGACTGACCAGGTGAATCCAAGTAAAAGCTATGATCCCTTATTGATGTCACTTGTTAAATCCACTTCAATTGGTGTAGATGAAGGGGAGGAGTCAGGTTAAATAAGTATTTTTAAGCCTTGAAACAATTGAGACATGGATTGTGTATGTCTGCCATTCAGAGGGTAAATGGGCAAGACAAAAGATTTAAGTGCCTTTGAACAGGGTATGGTAGTAGTTTCCAGCTGCACCGGTTTGTGTCAAGAACTGCAACGCTGCTGGGTATTCCCGCTCAACAGTTTCCCATGTGTGTCAAGAATGGTCCACCACCCAAAGGGGGTGCAACTCGATAATAAACTCAGCAAAAAAAGAAACGTCCTCTCACTGTCAACTGTGTTGATTTTCAGCAAACTTAACATGTGTAAATATTTGTATGAACATAACAGGATTCAACAACTGAGGCATAAACTGAACAAGTTCCACAGACATGTGACTAACAGAAATTGAATAATGTGTCCCTGAACAAAGGGGGGAGGGTCAAAATCAAAATTAACAGTAAAAGTCAGTATCTGGTGTGGCCACCAGCTGCATTAAGTATTGCAGTGCATCTCCTCCTCATGGACTGCACCAGATTTGCCAGTTCTTGCTGTCAGATGTTACCCCACTCTTCCACCAAGGCACCTGCCAGTTCCCAGACATTTCTGCAGGAATGGCCCTCACCCTCACCCTCCGATCCAACAGGTCCCAGACGTGCTCAATGAGATTGAGATCCGGGCTCTTGGCTGGCCTTGGCAGAACACTGACATTCCTGTCTTGCAGGAAATCACACACAGAACGAGCAGTATGGCTGGTGGCATTGTCATGCTGGAGGGTCATGTCAGGATGAGCCAGCAGGAAGGGTACTACATGAGGGAGGATGTCTTCCCTGTAATGCACAGCGTTGAGATTTGCCTGCAATGATGACAAGCTCAGTCCGATGATCCTTTGACATACCGCCCCAGACCATGATGGATCCTCCAAATCGATCCCGCTCCAGAGTACAGGCCGTGGTGTAACACTCATTCCTTTGACGATAAACGCGAATCCGACCATCACCCCTGTGGAGACAAAACCGTGACTCGTCAGTGAAGAGCACTTTTTGCCAGTCCTGTCTGATCCAGCGACTGTGGGTTTGTGCCGGTGATGTCTGGTGAGGACCTGCCTTACAACAGGCCTGCAAGCCCTCAGTCCAGCCTCTCTCAGCCTATTGCGGAGAGTCTGAGCACTGATGGAGGGATTGTGCGTTCCTGGTGTAACTCGGGCAGTTGTTGTTGCCATCCTGTTCCTGTCCCGCAGGTGTGATGTTCGGATGTACCGATCCTGTGCAGGCGTTGTTACACGTGGTCTGCCACTGAGAGGATAATCAGCTGTCCGTCCTGTCTCCCTGTAGTGCTGTCTTGGGCGTCTCACAGTACGGACATTGCAATTTATTGCCCTGGCCACATCTGCAATCCTCATGCCTCCTTGCAGCATGCCTAAGGCCCGTTCACGCAGATGAGCAGGTACCCTGGGCATCTTTCTTTTGGTGTTTTTCAGAGTCAGTAGAAAGGCCTCTTTACTGTCCTAAGTTTTCATTACTGTGATCTTAATTGCCTACCGTCTGTAAGCTGTTAGTGTCTTAACGACCGTTCCACAGGTGCATGCTCATTAATTGTTTATGGTTCATTGAACAAGCATGGGAAACAGTGTTTAAAACCCTTTACAATGAAGATCTGTGAAGTTATTTGGATTTTTACAAATTATCTTTGAAAGACACGGTCCTGAAAAAGGGAGTTTAGGAAGGTGTTCTTAATCTTTCGTACACTCAGTGTGTATAAAAGACCTTTGTCTCGACTATTTTGGAGGGTGAAACATATTATTTTTGTCATAATGTATTTATTTTATTTGTATGTTTAGTGAAACATTTATATTTGCTAGCTAGCTGCCCAGAAAAGGCTATTGAAAGCATTGTGTTAAGATAATTCAGGTTCATTTTTGACATCAATCCCCATGTGCATTTGGGTTTGTTCTCTCAATTTAAGAATGTAGATGTAGTATTCCATAACAGCCACTGTGTAATGTAATATTGAAAATGCATTTTTATTGTATGAACGCATGTATATACATATATGTGTGATGTATCTTGATTTACAGTATTGTATTGCAGCGTTTGTACACATCTGCAGCGTTTGTAGTTCACGTCTGCTAAACTTGGGATTGATATTGTATTTATTTATTTAGATGGCGATATATGTGATAGAAAATGCTTTATTTAAGGGGGGAATGTGCTTTTTATCTCAAACAATTTAGAGGGACAGTGGAGTAACAACCTAACTATGCCGATTAAGATTTCAATTAAATACTGTACTTGTGCACATGACATTAAAACATGAAATCTGAACAGCCATAGAGGGTCTTGATTTTAATTTCATTTAATGAAATTAAGCAGCAGAGGTCAAGGCATGACGTTTATCATCAGGGTCAAGAGCACACTCCTTTGCAAATATATCCCTAATCCATTCAGTGATACAGAATACTGTGTACATCATAAAAATAGATGTTCAGCAGAGAATGTGAGAGAGACATTTTCTATGGCAGCATTCAGCTATAAAGCACATTTTGAGGATGTATCTGTCCATGTCATTTGATCTCAATAATACCTTTTTCTCCCTCCCAAAATGGTCCCACAACTTGTATAATTTGTACCCAAGATAACAGCATTTGGATTTGTAGAGCAAGTACCATCTCTTATGCATATTTCAGACTTTTTCTAGCAAATACAAAAAAGTGATCTCAAAGGGATGTTGATGATGAATGTTTTAACGTTAACTGGGCTCCACAAATGAGAAATGACTGAGACAGGGTTTTATCCAGTCAAATAACCTTCTCTCCACTCCATCCAATTCAACCAAGCCCATTCATTGATGCCAGAGCCCTTCAATAAGAAGATTGTGGGCTAATCTTTACACAGATCGCAGCTAACAACAAACATTTCCACAGCTTTAGAGAATGTTCCCTTAGTCTCATTAACATTTCAGTCGTTTAGCAGACACTCTTATCCAGAGCACACATTTTCATGCTGGTCCCCGTGGGAATCAAACCCACAACCCTGGTGTTGCACGTGCCATGTTCTATGAACTGAGCAGCATGGGATACATCTAATGTTTTCATAGGAATGTTCCTGTGATGTGCAAGCAATGTTTCCAAGAGTCCATTCCCTTAATGTAAAATAGAAATTACCCAGAACGTGGTTACCATGTTCTCAGAACATAAAATAATGTTCTGGACACATTTCATGGGAACGTTGCAAAAGCATTTATATGTCAACTTTTCTGTGGGGTAGGAGAATATTGTCCAGAAGAAACCCTAACTCCTCTGAACAATGCACTTTTGTAGATTTGAAACAACTTGATATGTCTAAGCAATAGGGTGAATGCACTTTGAAGTAAATCTGAGCTCTGTTCAAAGTACACTCAAGAAAAACTTGTATTGATCATAGTGATTCAGGAGTATCATTAAAACAGGTTATTATGTGCCAAAACCATTAAACAACTATACAGAAATCCCTTAAATAGTTGAAATAAGGAAATGAGAGAATGATGAGAGAATAGTCAAATTAACTGATAACTGACACAGACATGGTGGCATAGCAAGAAGATCTGAGTACTGTAAACCAAGAGGTTTGTGAGTTCAAAGCCCAGGTGAGGACATGTTAAATAATAATTACTGTATACATGCACAATGTAGTCAAAGTGTGTCCAATATGTAAGTTGAAAACACCACTGTATATGAAACACCACTGTGTGTGAGTATCCCTAAACTTGCCAAATAAAGGTTGACCGATTAATCGGAATGGCCGATTAATTAGGGCTGATTTCAAGTTTTCATAACAATCCGTAATAGGCATTTTTGGACACCGATCATGGCCGATTACATTGTACTCCACGAGGAGACTGCGTGGCAGGCTGACTACCTGTTATGCGAGTGCAGCAAGGAGCCAAGGTAAGGTGCTAGCTAGCATTTAACGTATCTTATAAAAAACAATCAATATTAACATAATCACTAGTTAACTACACATGGTTGATGATATTACTAGTTTATCTAGCTTGTCCTGCGTTGCATATAATCGATGCGGTGCCTGTTAATTTATCATTGAATCATAGCCTACTTCGCCAAATGGGTGATTTAACAAGCGCATTCGCGAAAAAAGCACAATCGTTGCACGAATGTACCTAACCATAAACATCAATGCCTTTCTTAAAATCAATACACAGAAGTATATGTTATTAAACCTTCATATTTAGTTAAAATAAATCCAGGTTAGCAGGCAATATTAAACTGGGGAAATTGTGTCACTTCTCTTGCGTTCATTGCACGCAGAGTCAGGGTATATGTAACAGTTTGGGCCGCCTGGCTCGTTGCGAACTAATTTGCCAGATTTTTACGTAATTATGACATAACATTGAAGTTGTGCAATGTAACAGGAATATTTAGACTTAGGGATATCACTCGTTAGATAAAATACGGAACCGTTCCGTATTTCACTGAAAGAATAAACGTTTTGTTTTCGAAATGATAGTTTCCGGATTTGACCATATTAATGACCTAAGGCTCGTATTTCTGTGTGTTATTATGTTATAATTAAGTCTATGATTTGATAGAGCAGTCTGGCTGAGTGGTGGTAGGCAGCAGCAGGCTCGTAAGCATTCATTCAAACAGCACTTTCGTTCGTTTGCCAGCAACTCTTCGCGGTGCTTCAAGCATTGAGCTGTTTATGACTTCAAGCCTATCAACTCCCGAGATTAGGCTGGTGTAACTGATGTGAAATGGATAGCTAGTTAGCTATACTGTTACACTGGCAATACTAAAGTGCCTATAAGAACATCCAATAGTCAAAGGTACATGAAATACAAATCGTATAGAGATAAATAGCCCTATAATTCCTATAATAACTACAACCTAAAACTTCTTACCTGGGAATATTGAAGTCATGTTAAAAGGAACCACCAGCTTTCATATGTTCTCATGTTCTGAGCAAGGAACTTAAACGTTAGCTTTTTTACATGGCACATATTGCACTTTTACTTTCTTCTCCAACACTTTGTTTTTGCATTTTTTAAACCAAATTGAACATGTTTAATTATTTATTTGAACCTAAATTGATTTTATTTATGTATTATATTAAGTTAAAATAAAAGTGTTCATTCAGTATTGTTGTAATTGTCATTATTATAAATAAAAAATAAAAAATAAATCGGCCGATTCATCAGTATCGGCTTTTTTTGGTCCTCCAATAATCGGTATCAGCGTTGAAAAATCATAATCGGTCGACCTCTATTGCCAACAGACAAAAAGAGCTGGAAATGAATCAGTGGTTCACCAATCAAGGCCTTGATGTTCTTGACAACAGTAACAAGGTGTGAAGTTTAATAAAATATAAATTCTTTGGACAATATTTCTTTGGGACAATCAGACGACATCCTGACAACTGATACACAGAAATGTTCTTGCAACATTTCCATGAAACGTGTCTAGAACATTAATATCTTGTTTTGTGAGAAAATGGCATCCATATCCTGTGTATGTTTGGTGGGACGTTGAGGGAATATTCTCCTAACTGGACACATGAATGTTCTTGCAATGTCCGATATAACACATCTAGAACATTGCTGTAGTATATTCTGTGAACATTGCAAACAAGTTCTAAATCAGTTCTGCTTGACATTGAGGGAATGTTCACCTAACTTAACACCAAAATATTCTAATATTCTTGCTAACATAGATAGAATGTTCACCTAACTAACGGGAAAACTGCACACTCAAACATTAGAGTAACATTACAAAAACTCTTTCTCTCCCTAGAATTGTTAGCTGGATTTCTGAAAGGCAAGTTTGAGAGAGATTCATTCATTGATTAGTCGGTTTTTAATGGTTTTCTTCAGGGTGAAACCAAATAATAATTCTGTGACGAAACAGACAGTATTTATGGGAAACATTCATTCAGCCAAGTTTTCCCTTAATGGCTACACGTCCCAGAGTTCCTTGGGGTAGTAACCCTTATGTGATTGGATAAGCAAGCGGAAGCATTGTTTACAGAGGAAACGTCATCGTGAGTAGAGGTAGGAATGTACTAAATCGTAAATATGCAATATTATACTCCTTAACGAACCATTGTAAAATCTATATACATATGTTTACGATGGTGAATAAGTAATTTAGCTTTAAGTATTGAAATATATATAGAAAACATAATTCAAATGTCACAATGCGTATAATTTGGGTCTGTAACTGTTGGGTAGCATTATGCTAGCTAGCTAACGCATTAACTTAGCTGACTAGCTAGCAAGCTAACGTTAGCTTTATCACTGAAGTAAAAATGTTTTTTTGCTGCTAGATAAGCAAACATCATGCTGATATTAAGTAAACAGTTAGTGAGCGAACGGAGTAGCTAGAAGTAAAAAAAAAAAGTGTCCATGCCTCTACATTCGTGTTAGAGAGGGCGCTGACAAGAGGCTTAAACGGCGGTGATACGTTGCCTTCAAAGTATTCATACCCCCTGATTTATTCCGCATTTGTTGTTACAGCCTGAATTCAAATTGGTTTAAATACATTTCTCACACGTCTAACGTTACACACAATGCCCCATAATGACAACGTGAATACATGTTTGGATCGTGCAACATTTGCCCATTTATTATTTTCAAAATTCTTTAAGCTCTGTCAAATTGGTTGTTGATCATTGCTAGACAACCATTTTCAGGTCTTGCCATAGGTTTTCAAGTAAATTTAAGTCAAAACTGTAACTCGGCCACTCAGGAACATTCACTGTCTTCTTGGTAAGCAACTCCAGTGTAGATTTGGCCTTGTTTTTAGATTATTGTACTGCTGAAAGGTGAATTCATCTCCCAGTGTCTGGTGGAAAGCAGACTGAACCAGGTTTTCCTCTAGGATTTTGCCTGTGCTTAGCTCCATTGTTTGTTTTTTTTATCCTGAAAACTCCTCAGTCCTTAATGATTACAAGCGTACCCGTTACATGATGCAGCCACCACTATGCTTCAAAATATGGAGAGGGGTACTCAGTAATGTGTTATATTGGATTTAACCCAAACATAACACTTTGTATTTAGGACAAGATGTTAATTCAATCAATAAATCATTTTTTTTCATAAAGCCCTTTTTACATCAGCAGATGTCACAAAGTGCTATACAGAAACCCAACCTTAAACCCCAAACAGCAAGTAATGCAGATCTAGAAGCACGGTGGCTAGGAAAAACTCCCTAAAAAGGCAGGAACCTAGGGAGGAACCAGGCTCAGAGGGGTGGCCAGTCCTCTTCTGGCTGTGCCGGGTGGAGATTATAAGAGTACATGGCCATTTAAGGACAGATTGTTCTTCAAGATATTCAAACATTCATAGATGACCAGCAGTGTCAAATAATCACAGTGGTTGAAGAGGGTGTAACAGGTCTGTACCTCGGGAGTAAATGTCAGTTGGCATTTCATAGCCGAGCATTCAGAGGTCGAGACAGCAGGTGCAGTAGAGAGAGAGTCGAAAACAGCCGGGAAAAGGTAGCACGTCCGGTGAACAGGTCAGGGTTTCCTAGCCGCAAGTAGAACAGTTGAAACTGGAGCAGTAACACAACCAGGTGGACTTGGGACAGCCAGGCGTCATCAGGCCAGGTAGTCCCGAGGCATGATCCTAGGGCTCAGGTCCTCCGGAGGTGGAGGGAGAGAGAGATAATTAGAGGGAGCATACTTAAATTCACACAGGACACTAGATAAGACATGAGAATTACACCAGATATAACAGACTGACCCTAGCCCCCCGGCACATAGACTATTGCAGCAAAGATACTAGAGACTGAGAGAGGGGTGTGTCGGGGGACACTGTGGCCTTGTCCGACAATACCCCCCAGACAGGGCCAACCAGGTAGTATATAACCCCACTAGAGGGATATCAACAGACCACCAATTTACTACCCTGAGACAAGGCTGAGTATAGCCCACGAAGATCTCCACCGCACAAGCCTGAGGGGGTGCAAAACCGGACAGGAAGATTACATCTGTGACTCAACCCACTCAAGTCACGCACCTAGGGACGGCAAGGCAGAGCACTAGTAAGCCAGTGACTCAGGCCGCGTAATAGGGTCAGAGACAGAGAATCCCAGTGGAGAGAGTGGAGCCGGCCAGGCAGAGACAGCAATGGCAGTCCGTCGCTCCAGTGCCTTGCCGTTCACCTTCGTACCCATGGGCCAGACTACACTCAATCATAGGACCTACTGAAGAGATGAGTCTTCAGTAAAGAGTCTGCGTCTCTCACATGGATATGCAGACCATTCGATAAAAATTGAGCTCTATAGGAGAAGGCCCTGCCTCCAGCTGTTTGCTTAGCAAATTATAGGGACAATAAGGAGGCCTGTGTCTTGTGACAGTAGCGTACGTGTAGGTATGTACGGCAGGACTAAATTGGAGAGAGTGGTAGGATCAAGCCCATGTAATGCTTTAGCAGTAAAACCTTGAAATCAGCCCTAGCCTTAACAGGAAGCCAATGTAGAGAGGCTAGCACTGGAGTAATATGATACATTATTTTGGTTCTAGTCAGGATTCTAGCAGCCGTGTTTAGCACTAACTGAAGTGTATTTAGTGCTTTAACCGGGTAGCTGGAGAGTAGAGCATTGCAATAGTAAAATTAACAAAAGCATGGATTAGCTTTTCTGTATAATTTTTGGACAAAAAGTTTCTGATTTTTTCAATGTTACGAAAGTGAAGAAAAGCTGTCCTTGAAATATTCTTGATATATTCGTCAAAAGAGAGGTCAGGGTCCAGAGTAACGCTGAGGTCCTTCACAGTTTTATTTGAGACGACTGTACAACCATCAAGAATAATTGTCAGATCCAACAGCAGATCTCTTTGTTTCTTGGGACCTAGAACTAGCATCTCTGTTTTGTCCGAGTTTAAAAGTAAAACATTTGATGCCATCCACTTCCTTAAGTCTGAAACAGATGCTTCCAGGGTAGGCAACCTTGAGGAACGCCTATTACAATTGATTTGTCAGAGGCCAAAACATCCACAGAGACGAACTGATATCTTTACGACATATAAGATCTAAACCAGGCAAGAACTTGTCTGTGTAGACCAATTAGGGTTTATAATCTCTCCAAAAGAATGTGGTGATCGATGGTGCCAAAAGCAGTACTAATGTCTAGGAGCACGAGGACAGATGCAGAGCCTTGGTCTGACGGCATTAAAAGGTAATTTCACACCTTCACGAGTGCATTCTCAGTGCTATGATGGGGTCTAAAACCAGATTGAAGCATTTCGTATACATTATTTGTCTTCAGGAAGGCAGTGAGTTGTAGCGCAACAGCTTTTTCAAAAATGTTTGAAAGGAATGGGAGAGTTGATATAGGCCGATTTGTAGTTTTTTTACATTTTCCATGTCAAGGTTTGGCTTTTTCAAGAGGCTTTATTACTGCCACTTTCAGTGAGCTTGGTACACATCCGGTGGATAGGGAGTCATTTATTATGTTCAACATAGGGGGACCAAGCACAAGAAGTAGCACTTTCAGAAGTTTAGTTGGAATAGGGTCCAGTATGCAGTTTGATGGTTTAGAGGCCATTACTATTTTCATAAATGTGTCAAGAGATACGGGATTAAAAAAACTTGAGTGTTTCTGTTGATCCTAGGTCCTGGCACTTCTGTGCAGACTCGGGACAACTAAGTTTTGGAGACATACGCAGATTCAAAGTGGAGTCCGTAATTTGCTTTCTAATGATACTGATCTTTTCATCAAAGAGGTTCATGAATTTATCACTGCTGAAGTGAAAGCTATCCTCTCTTGTTGAATGCTGCTTTTTAGTTAGCTTTGCCACAGTATCAAAAATAAATGTTGGATTGTTCTTATTCTCCTGAGATTAGGTTGGAAAAATAGGATGCTCGAGCAGCAGTGAGGGCTCTTTGATATTTCACGGTACTGTATTTCCAAGCTAGTCGGAAGACTTCCAGTTTGGTGGAGCACCATTTCCGTTCCAATTTTCTGGAAGCTTGCTTCAGGGCTCGAGTATTTTCTGTAAAACAGGGAGCAAATTTCTCGTGACAAATGTTTTTTGTTTTTAGGGGTGCGACTGCGTCAAGGGTATGATGCAAGGTTAAGTTAAGATCCTCAGTTAGGTGGTTAACTGATTTCTGTACTCCAACGTCCTTAGGTAGGTGGTGGTAGTCTGGAAGGGCGTCTAGGAATCTTTGAGTTGTATGAGAATTTATAGCACAGCTTTTGTTGATCATTGGTTGGGGTTTGAGCAGATTATTTGTTGCGATTGCAAACTTAATATAATGGTGGTCCGATTGTTCAGGGTTATGAGGAAAAACATTTAGATCTACAATATTTATTCCACAGGACAAAACTAGATCCAGGGTATGACTGTGGCAATGAGTACAGTAGGTCTGGATGACATGTTGGACAAAACCCACTGAGTCGATAATGGCTCCGAAAGCCTTTTTGAGTGGGTCTGTGGACTTTTCCATGTGAATATTAAAGTTCAAATGTTTTTATATTACCTGCCATGACTACAAGGTCCGATAGGATTTCAGGGAACTCAGTGAGGAACGCTGTTTACGGCCCACGAGTCCTGTAAACAGTAACTATAAGTAGGCTGCATAGATTCCATGACTAGAAGCTCAAAAGATGAAAACGCAGTCATTTTCTTTTTTGTAAATTGAAATTTGCTGTCCATAAATGTTAGCAACACCTCCACCTTTGCAGGATGCACAGGGGATATGGTCACTAGTGTAACCAGGAGGAGAGGCCTCAATTAACACAGTAAATTCATGAATGGCACACATACACAATCCGTGTCTCAGTTGTCTCCAGGCTTAAAAGTCTTTAACCTGTCTCCTCCCCTTTGTTAGGTTCTGAACATATTTCAAGCTAGAATCCAACACTTGGTGAAAGCTATGGAAAGAGCAGGTGTTTCTAATGCTTTGTATTTTGTTTTATTCAAATAAAACATTTCATAAAATGACCCGAGAAATTAATCCAGATGCATTTCGGTAATGAGATTTTGGGGTGAAAAAAAAAAGTTAAATGCTAATTTATTTAAAATAAGACACTTTCCTAAAAACTACACATCTTAGTCCTCAGAATGATAGTTGATTTTTTTCAGATGCATCATGGTTTTGTAACTCAATTTGCTACAGACATTTTAAAACTGTTTTAATGAGAATCCCCCTGCTAGCTGAGATTTGAGAGCTCGAGACCACTGCTCTGGCTAGCTATGTGAATTATATTATCTCTGGTCACTGGTATCGCAGTGCACTGTGACATAGTCTATCCTTAGGTTAAACTGAGATGCAGGTTAAATTGACAGAATGTACAACTGACTACAACGCCTTCTTATGTGAAGTTTTGTACAGGGAGAAAATTGTATGGATTCCACAGCAGAAAAGGAGTCCGAGGCACTCCTTGACAAGATGACCAACTCTCTAACCAATGCTATGAGAGTATCCGAACAGCATGAATGTCCAGACAGCCAAAGCACAGCAGCCCACAGGGGTGCTGAGCAGGAGGACGATGCCTTCTTTGACTGTGAGGAGTCTCTGGATGGAGCAGACAAGGGTGACAAGGAAAGGAAGACTGACTGTTCAGAAGCCCCACCGTTATGCCAGGGAGCAGAGGGAGACAGTAAAGAGACAGTCAGATTGAACAACTCACAAAACACAAAGGAAGAACACATCAATGCAGAGTTAGGCGAAGCTGAGTTGTCAGGAGTGAGAACGACAATATTGGAAGATAAAGAGGGGGAGAGAGGTGAAGGAATGGAGGAGGAGAAAGAGAGTTGGGATGAGTGCACTGAAGAAGACATGAGTTTGGCAGTTGAAGGGGGAGATTCTGATACTGAACTGAAAGGAGAAGAGAACCCAGCTCCTGAGTTTGATGAGGAGTATCTGAGAGAAGTGGAGAAAGTCCTGACAGAGGAAGAAAAGGAGGTGAATTTTATCCTAGTCTAAACATTAGTTTCCGTGTTTCTGTTATAATAATAACTCACCAAAATGCAAGATGCTTTTTTTCCAACTTGAAACTCTACAACCATCATTTGGTGCTTAGTAAGTTGACATTGCAAAAGCTCCCCATCTTTCGTGTTTAATGTTTTGTTTCCTTTGTGCCATAGAGCCGCAGAGAGGAGAGCATGACACTAAAGGACAAGGGGAACAGTCAGTTCAAGAGTGGAGGTAAGCTGCTGTAGACTAAACTGCTGTAGGACGGCTGTTAGAGGAAACGTGTCAAATAGGAATTGACTGACCCTTTATCTTCCTAGAGCACACTGAGGCAGAGGAGTCTTACACGGCAGCTTTGGGAGTGTGCCCTGTGTGTTACAGCAAGGAGAGGGCTATTCTCTTCTCTAACCGTGCTGCTGCCCGCCTGCACCTGGTAAGACTGATAGTAACAATAAACTTAACCAAGTGGGGAATTCTGAGGACCTATCTGAGTTTATCTAGTTGATTGTTATTACCCTCCTGAGGTTTTCTAAATTTCTGTTTGTTTTGTCAAAATACCTTCTCAGACGGCTACCTATATAAATTATAACATATGGCTAAAGTGTACCTTTTATGGCACAATTGTATCAAGTAAACTATCTTCTACTATTGCGAAGTCATGTGCGCAGTTTAGTGGTGGGGCAAAAAGACGCAGAGCTCTTGTGACACCTAGTGGTACTCCACTGTAGCTATAGGTTTGAATGGGAACTATGCTCTTGCCTGATTCATTCGAGTCCTGTGTGTCAAGACATCAACAGGTCATTTGGAGTTGATGATGTCATCTCATAACTTTTCCACCCAAACAAATGTACAACACCTAGACAAATACACAACAAAATGCAGACTGAGTTTCAATCAAACCTTTTTCCCCCACCAACAGGATAAGAATGAGAAAGCCATTGCTGACTGCACAAAAGGTGAGACTGTTAAATCTGTATGTATTGTAATTCAACCATGTCAGATGATTGAACTGCCTGGGACCTGGTGTCTTACTTTACCAGTGTATGGTGTGTGTAGCGAACACACTGCCCGCTCCAGAACCCCCCCCCATGTTTCTACATATTTTCTGTTCACCCAAACCAGGTGTATCCGGTAAACTGCAGTTGCTATTATCAAAATCACCAACACCAGGTGCAGATTTGGGTGAATTACATTTATTCATACCCATTGCTACATAACTAGCACTCTGAACATTTGTTTCCTTGTTTTTTTCACCTCCAGCTATAGAGTTGAACCCAAACTACATGCGGGCGATCCTGCGGAGGGCAGAGCTCTATGAGAAAACAGACAAGCTGGATGAGGCTTTGGAAGACTACAAGGCTGCTCTGGAGAAAGACCCAAACCTGCCTGTAGCCAGAGAGGCCTGCATGGTTAGTGGCAAAAACTGACATTTAAACTCAAAGTAACGATTTAGCGGAACAGAGAAAGCTTGCACTTAACGGTCACTATTCAGTAGATGCACATAGTTCCCTTTTAACACTTGGAGACTACTGTATAAGGGTTGGGTTTTACATGTTATTAGAGTTGCCTTGGATGAAAAAACAAGAATCATTATAATCCATAATCAAGATTTTGATATGAGGCCCACTTATTTGACAATTTCATTGATCTTGCTCGTTCAATAGCTAGGGTTTGAATGAATCATCACTGTTTAACTTGCAATATTGATGTGAGGCAAAATGAAATGGCTTGGACAAAGTGTTTCATCTTTCCATTCAATGAGGCTGTCTGTGCTGTAGTTGGAGTTGGCTGTATCTGTGTCAAGGGTAGAGAAGTTTTTTTTGTTCTGAATGAGGCCATGCATAGCAACAGGAGCCAAGCAGCAGCTCTTACTAATGTAGCCATGAGGAGGCGGCTTACACAACACAAGCTCACAGCGCCTGCATCTCAAATGGCACCCTATTACATATATAGTGCACTAAGTAGCAGAGTAGGGACGATAAACCCAAAATGATCGACACCGACCGCTTATCGCAGGCATTTTGCTGATATCGTTAATTACGATAAGTCGCCTATACTAGAGAAATGTGAAGTTTGAAATGAAGTAAGTTTGCTAATATGGGTTGTTAATGGAACAATTGTTGGCTACAACCATCAAACCAGTAGTAGTAGTAGTTTAAAAAATAATAATTGGTGCTCGACATTAATGTTATAAACGTATCGTTCTATTTATCATTATCGCATTAATTCAGGCAATTTATCGCAAAATGGATTTCTGTCCATATTGCCCAGTTCTTTAAAAAAAAGATTTAACCTTTATTTAACTAGGCAAGTCAGTTAAGAACAAATTCTTATCATACAATGACGGGCTAACCCGGACGACACTGGGCCAATTGTGTGCCGCCCTACGAGTGTGCACAACTGGCCCAGCCTAGTGCACTTTATAGGGGATTAGGAACCATTTGGAACGCGGTCGGCCCATCTTGGCCTGGCCTGAAACAGAAGAGTAGACCGAGGCAAGGAAAAGACAGATAGAGGAAGGAGTATAGTGCAATTACTTTCATATGAAACTACACCGGCAGACACTAAATGGTCTCAAAATACTCTGTCTAATGTATCTCCTCCGGCCCTGACACACACACGCGTACCCAAGAATCAACTCCACTCCTCCCAACAGCTCCACACTTCCTTTGTTTGGTCTAGAATGGATAATGTGAGATGAGAGCAGTAACAGAGCCTTCAGAAAGTATTCATACCGTTTGATTTATTCCACATTTTTGTTGTTACTGCATGAATTAAATATATATTTATTATCTGCCAATCTACACACAATACCCCATAAAGACAGTGAATTGTTTTTAGAAATTTTTGAGACATTTTCAAATTGATTGATTAAATGAAATACAGAAATATCTCATTTATATAAGTATTCACAACCCTGAGTCAATACTTTGTAGAAGCACCTTTAGCAGTGATTACAGCTGTGAGTCTCTAAGAGTTTTACACACAGATCTGTCAAATTGGTTGTTGGTCATTGCTAGACAACCATTTAAGTCTTGCCATAGATTTTCAAGTAGATTTAAGTCAAAACTGTAACTCGGCCACTCAGGAACATTCACTGTATTTTTGGTAAGTGTAGATTTGTCCTTGTGTGTTGGGTTATTGTCCTGCTGAAAGGTGAATGCATCTTCCTGTGTCTGGTGGAAAGCAGACTGAACCAGGTTTTCCTCTAGGATTTTGCCTGTGCTTAGCTCCATTCCATTTATTTTTTATCTTAAACTCCCCAGTCCTTAACGATTACAAGCATACCAATAACATGATGCTGCCGCCACCACTATACTTGAAATATGGAGAGTGGTACTCAGTAATGTGCTATGTTTTGGGAAAATCCAATAACACTTTGTATTCAGGAAGAAAGTGAATTGCTTTCCCAAATTTTTTGCAGTATTACTTTAGTGGCTTGTCAGTCTGTCAATCAGGTTAGTATTGTGGAGTAACTACAGTGTTGTTGATCCATCCTCGGTTTTCTCCTTGCACAGCCTTTAAACGCTGTAACTGTTTTAAAGTCACCATGGTGAAATCCCTGAGCGGTTTCCTTCTTCTCCGGCAACTGAGTTTGGAAGGACGCCTGTATCTTTGTAGTGACTGGGTGTATTGATACAACATCCAAGGTGTAAATAATAACTTCACCATACTCAAATAGATATTCAATGTCTGCTTCTTTATTTATTTCTTTTATTTTTTGTGATCTACCATTAGGTGCCCTTCTTTGCAAGTCATTGAAAAGCCTCTCTGGTATTTGTGGTTGAATCTGTGTTTGAAATGTACTGCTCAACTGAGGAACCTTACAGATAATTGTATGGGTGGGGTACAGCGATGAGGTAGTCATTCAAAAATCATGTTTATCACTTGTTGCACAGAGAGTGAGTCCATGCAATTTATTATGTGACTTGTTAAGCACATTTTTACTCCTGAACTTATTTAGGCTTGCCATAACAAATGGGTTGAATACTTATTGACTCTAGACATTTTCTTTTCATGATTAATTCATTTGTAAAAAAAATAATTAAAAGAACATAATTCCACTTTGACATTATGGGGTATTGTGTGTACAGTGAATTCGGAAAGTATTCAGACCCCTTTACTTTTTCCACATTTTATTACGTTACAGCCTTATTCTAAAATTGATTACATTTCCTCATCAATCTACACACAATACCCCATAATGACAAAGAGAAAGCATATTTTTAGAAATGTTTGCAAATACATAACAAATTAACAGAAATACCTTATTTACGTAAGTATTCAGACCCTTTGCTATGATACTCGAAATTGAGCTTAGGTGCATCCTGTTTCCATCGATCATCCTTTAGATGGACTCCAATCAATTTGTAGAAACATCTGTGGTAAATTCAACTGGACATGATTTGGAAAGGCACACACCTGTCTATACAAGGTCCCACAGTAGACAGTGCATCTCAGAGCAAAAACCAAGCCATGCAGTCGAAGGAATTGTCCGTAGAGCTCCGAGATAGGAATGTGTCGAAGGCACAGATCTGGGGAAGGGTACAAAAACATTTCTGCACCTTTTTAAAGGTCCCCAAGAACACAGTGGCCTCCATCATTCTTAAATGGAAGAAGGTTGGAGCCACCAAGACTTTTCCTAGAGCCTGCTGCCCGGCCAAACTGAGCAATCGGGGGAGAAGGGCCTTGGTCAGGGAGGTGACCAAGAACCCGATGGTCACTCTGACAGAGCTCCGGAGTTCTTCTGTGGAAATGGGAGAATCTTCCAGAAGGACAACCATCTCTGCAGCACATGGCATCCCGCTTGGAGTTTGCCAAAAGGCACCTAAAGGACTCAGACCATGAGAAACAAGATTCTCTGGTCTGATGAAACCAAGATCGAATTCTTTGGCCTGAATGCCAAGCGTCTCGTCTGGAGGAAACTTGGCACCTTCCCTACGGTGAGACATGGTGGTGGCAGCATCATGCTGTGGGGATGTTTTTCAGCGGCAAGGACTGGGAGACTAATCAGGATCGAGGGAAAGATGAACGGAACAAGGTACAGAGAGTTACTTGATTAAAAACCTGCTCCAGAGCTCTCAGAACCTCAGACTGGGGCGAAGGTTCTCCTTCCAACAGAATAATGACCCTAAGCACACAGCTAAGACAACGCAGGAGTGGCTTAGGGACAAGTCTCTGAATGTCCTCGAGTAGCCCAGCCAGAGCCCGGACTAGGTCCCGATCTAACTTCTCTGGAGAGACCTGAAAATAGCTGTGCAGCGACGCTCCCCATTCAACCTGACAGAGCTTGAGAGGATCTGCAGAGAAGAATGGGAGAAGCTCCCCAAATACAGGTGTGCCAAGCTTATAACGTCATACCCAAGAAGACTCGAGGCTGTGATCGCTGCCGAAGGTGCTTCAACAAAGTACTGAGTAAAAGGTCTGAATACTTATGAAAATGTGATATTTCAGTTTTGTATTTGCAAAAATTTCTCAACCTGTTTTTGGTTTGTTGTTAGGGGATGTTGTGTGTAGATTGAGGGGGGAAAAAGCAATTTCATCCATTTTAGAATAAGGCTGTAACGTAACAAAATGTGGAAATAGTCAAGGGGTATGAATACTTTCCGAATGCACTGTAGGCCAGTGAGGAGAAATCTCTATTTAATCCATTTTAAATTCAAACACAACAAAATGTAGAAAAAGTTAAGGGCCGTGAATACTTTCTGAAGGCACTGTATGTCCTTGGAGGCATGCCTAGATATAATATGCCAATAATTATAAAGCAGAGAAAAGGAGTCCTTCTGACCTGAGGTGGATAATGAGATATTACTGTGATGGATTGAAGGGAAAAAACCTGTGAGGTGGCCTAGTGGTTAGAGCGTTGGGCCAGTAACCGAAAGGTTGCTGGATCGAATCCCCGAGCTGACAAGGTAAAATCTGTCGTTCTGCCCCTGAGCAAGGCAGTTAACCCACTGTTCCCCGGGCGCCGAAGACGTGGATATCGATTAAGGCAGCCCCCCCCCCTGCACCCTCTGGTTAAATGCGGAAGACACATTTCAGTTGAAGGCGTTCAGTTGTACAACTGACTAGGTATCCCCCTTTCCCACTACGTCTGAGGTTACTAGCTCTTGTCCAGGGGTTAAGGACAAGTGTAGTGCAATAGTCCCACCACAGTGACGTTGTCAAGACAACCGGGGCGTAAAGTAGTAACACCATGTCCTTGAAGTTCTATTCCAAACAAATTAAGGTTGTGAGATCAGATGGAGCTGAATCATATCTGATGTGCACTGTTGTGTGTGTGAAATGTTGGGGCCACAGAATAGTAACCAGCCACCTTGACTGACTGACTCTCTTTCTCTCTCCTCCATACAGCGGCTTCCACAACAGATCCACGAGCGAAATGAGAAGCTGAAGGAAGAGATGATGGGTATGAGACCTTTTTTGTATTTTTCACCTACTGATTTTCTCTTGCTTTGCGTAGATTGCACCACCTGGGGAACGTTTCAAAAGGCTAGAGATTAAAGTACATTCACTGATCAGCAAGAAACACTGAACACTGAATGGTGCACTGTGATATGTTAAATCAGATTGTTAGCAAGTGAGGGTGGCCGCAACATGCCATTGCAGATTTAGGGTGGTTCTGTTCCATCATGGTCACCTATAAATGTTGTGTGGCTCCAGCTGTTACTCACTAGGCTAGGAGTGGTAAACCAGAAAGCAGTGTGTAGGTAGGAAAGAGAAAGGTTGTTTAATAATACGGACCTAAATGGAAATGTTTTCATGTGTTATTGGTCATTTTATGTATTTTGCCTTTACCCTGTCTGTTTGTCCATAGGCAAGCTGAAGGACCTGGGCAATATGTTCCTACGGCCTTTTGGTCTGTCCACCTCAAACTTCCAGGTGAACCAGGATACAGGCACTGGATCCTACTCCGTCAACTTTGTTCAGAGTCCAAATAACAACAACAGATAACAGCATGACAAGCCAGTCTGAGAGCCGTCACACCTGGCTGGCCTTCCATCCCCAGAGCTAAGAGACTGACACCCAGGACCCTCCACTGGTGTGTCAGAGGTCTGAGTGGGATCCGTTTGAAATCCACACGACAAATGAGTTTTTCATGGTTAAATAAGATGTGATAGTGTGTGTGTGAGAGTGTACTGTCTAACAGTCTGAAAAGTCAACTGTGTTTCCTAAGGGTGTAGCCATTAAATGATCAATGACTGTTACTTTGCAGCATTGTCCTTGTTTTTATATGGAGCTATTTCCTTTGCCACTTCTTTGATGTCAGGATGTGAGGATTGAAAGTCATTGGCCCCATAAACACTCAGTTTATACTGATGTACAACACATTTGACAACTTCTGAAGAATGTCTGTGGTGTCACACCTTTTTGTCAAATGTGTTGTACATCAGTATAAACTGAGTGTTTATGGGGCCAATGACTTTCAATCCTCACATCCTGGTGTGTACAGGGCCAGTGTAGTTAAATTGTGTTGAAAAGATGAACTACTCTGTGTAGGCCTTTTTCATTCGCTTAAATATTCAGAGGATATGCATATTGGTGTCATGGTGAATTACAGTACAATATAGAAAAACACCAAGTACAAAGGCAAAAAGCAGATTTACTGATTTTAGGAGATATACAGTAATTACAAAACAGGATTTCCCACACCCACCAGTCTGTTAAGTCAAGACATTATTAGATTGTATCAAAACGCATACATGTACACGAGATAGCGAGAGATGAGCCACAGCTGATTCAGTCACCGTGGCTCTCTTCAGCTGCTCCTGACTGACTTGACCATGTGTTTGTTTCTCTTTGGGAATCCCCAATCCAGCCTGTGACCTCACAATCGGTCCAGTCAACTGGCTCTGCTTGTCTTGAAGTGAGGAGGAAAGTCAGGGAGGAAGATTGTGGTTTTAACCCTAAAGAGTGACTGAAGAGGGACATCTGGCAAGGAAAATGACATGTACGCTTAAATTTGCACATAAAATGTCATGTCATCAAAAAATCTATGTGCTGGATGAGGGGGGCTTCAGCGTTAGTGTGATTGAAATTTAAAGGCAATGTTCCCGCGTTAGTGGAGACTGCATTCACGTTAAACGCTGCATACGTCGGCTCATAAGGAATTTACCTTTACATTTCTTACGCTTCAGCGAAACTGATTGAATAGAGCCCTACAGGACACTAAGTGGGGGAGCGTGATATCTTTTGATTTTCTGTATTTGCCAGTCAATTGTAGATTACACACTTTAAGTACTGCATCTCCCCAGGAACAGTCTAGACATTTGGACTCCTGTTCTTTTAAGGCTGCTTGTAGCTCAGCGGGTAGCATACTGTGGGATAACAGGAGCTGGTATAAGGTTGGGGCAGACTGAAGCTCCGTTTATACCTGGCGCTGATGTAGTCCACATTCTGATTGGGCCCACATTTTTAGACCGGTGTAGACGATCAAAATAACTGATGGTGATCCTCCCACATCCACATAGCTGATCTTTTGACGGTGTCAGAGGTGAAACTGAGTTAAGTCCACAAGCAGCTCCCAGCATTATACTTAAAGTGGACATTGCCATTGGCTATGGAGTCACATTAAGAGAAATCCCATCCAGCCTTGTTTACAAATTCTAACACTGGACTGTGAGATGTAATCTACACCTTGATTAGGCTGATAGAAATCCTCATTATTTTGTTTAATGATTTAATTTGAGTGTCATTTCTACAGTGCAATTGGAAAGTATTCAGACCCCTCGACTTTTTCCACATTTCGTTACGTTACAGCCTTATTCTAAAATTGTTCTCATCAATCTTCACACAATACACCATAATGACAAAGTAAAAACAGGTTTTTAGAAATGTTTGCTATCACATTTACTTAAGTATTCAGACCCTTTACTCAGTACTTTGTTGAAGCACCTTTGTCAGCAATTACAGCCTTGAGTCTTCGTGGCTATGACGCTACAAGCTTGGCACACCTATATTTGGGGAGTTTCTCCCATTCTTCTCTACAGATCCTCTCAAGCTCTGTCAGGATGGATGGGGAGTGTCGCTGCACAGCTGTTTTCAGGTCTCTCCAGAGATGTCAGACCAAAGAATCTTGTTTCTCATGGTCTGAGTCCTTTAGGCAAATTTCAAGCGGGCTATCATGTGCCTTTTACTGAGGAGTGGCTTCTGTGTGGCCACTACCATAAAGGCCTGATTGGTGGAGTGCTGCAGAGATAGTTGTCCTTCTGGAAGGTTCTCCTACCTCCACAGAGGAACTCTGGAGCTCTTTCAGAGTGGCCATCGGGTTCTTGGTCAGCTCCCTGACCAAGGCCCTTCAAACCCAATTGCTCAGTGTGGGACAGCTCTAGGAAGAGTCTCGGTGGTTCCAAACTTCTTCCATTTAAGAATGATGGAGGCCACATAGTTCTTTGGGCCCTTCAATGGTGCAGACATTTTTTTGGTACCCTTCTCCAGATCTGTGCCTCGACACAATCCTGTCTCAGCTTATTTCCTTGGACCTCATGGCTTGGTTTTTGCTCTGACATGCACTGTCAACTGTGGGACCTTATACAGACAGGTGTGTGCCTTTCCAAATCATGTCCAATCAATTGAATTTACCACAGGTGGACTTCAATCAAGTTGTAGAAACATCTCAAGGATGATCAATGGAAACAGGATGCACCTGAGCTCAATTTCGAGTCTCGTAGCAAAGGGTCTGAATACTTATGTAAATAAATGTGCTAAAATATCTAAAAACCTGTTTTTGCTTTGTCATTATGGGGTATTGTGTATAGATTGAGATTTATTTTTATTTAATCCATTTTAGAATAAGGATGTAACATAAAGTGTGGTCTGAATACTTTCCGAATGCACTGTAAATAGCCTTCTTTCTCGTTCTGAACTTCTAATGCGAGTGGAACGGGTGTGGTTTCGTGACAACGATTAAGAGCAGCTGCTCACCGATTTGACAGCTCCGACGCAGTTACACCTCCGACACCGCCAAAACATCAGCTATGCGGGTGTCAGCTATCGCTGGTTAGCGCTTGATCTGTTTTAATCTAGGCCTAATGCTCAGTGGGCAAAGCTTAGAATGTCAGTGGTTGGAGTTACAGGTGAGAGCAACAACAAAAAAAGGCCCTTAGGGAGGCAGGTTGGAGGTGGTGGATGGAGGGCGTTAAATGTGGGTTGCAACAAATTATGTATTTCAACCTTAGATTGCTGATGCTATTTATTGGTCGATGAGAGGCTTAGAACCCACCAGTTGGCCATATTGGGACTCAGAAGAAGCAATCCTCAATAGGAATGAATTTAAATCTACAGTATTTCAATGACTTATTGTTTTCAAGGACAAAATTACATTGATTTAAGTATTTTGTTGTTGTAGTGGGGACGTAAGTACTTTAAAAAAAATGATACAAATAAAAAAAATCTAAACATTTAATGTATGTTCAGCTCACATATAATTTGAAAGTAAACATGGTGTCTGTAATAGGATAAAACAAATGTAGACATTAAGAAAAATACATTTGTAGTTCTATAGCTTTGGAGTGCCAACATGGAGGCACAGTTGCTTCAAAACAGCACACCCCTCAGTCATTGTGTGTGAGAGAGAGAGAGAGAGAGAGAGAGAGAGAGAGAGATTGGTTGCGACTTTTAACTTTAACCAACATTTTGAATTTATCACATTTCTAATCTAACTTTCTGGCTGAACAGCTTTAAATATGTGACAAGACTGGGCTAGTACCATCCCCCCTGCTGGTGCAATGGACTTAGCAAGGGACCAGAAGGTCACAGGTTCTAATCCTCCCAATCACCTTTCTCAAAAAAGGTATAATTCAGCATATTAATGGTAATTTTTATTTTATGTTAAGACAAATATTGCTGGGTCTCCCAAGTGACGCTGTGGACTAAGGCACTGCATCGCAGTGCTAGCTGTGCCAGTAGAGATCCTGGTTCGCCTCTTCCAAATCCGTACGGGAGTTGCAGCGATGGGACAAGACTGTACCTACCAATTGGATACCACAAAGTTGGGGAGAAAAAGGGATAAATAAAACAAATATTGCCTTGAGTCGAGAGGGAATATTTAAAAGGTTTGATAATCCAGATCTGTTTACACTTCTAAGATATCTAGATACAACGTGTCCCTGACTACCTCCTAAGGTGGTCAGGAAGATCTGATCACAATCACTTCACTTCAAAATGCGGACACAATCAGAATGTGGACAGGATCAGGACACAGACCGCATGTTAGCACCATGTATAAACGGGGCTTGAGACACCAGTATTCTTTTTCAAGACTGCTTCAACACAACAAAGCACAGCCTTCTGCAAATGCACTGTAATAGCATAGCACATGCAATCTTTATTGCATTAATATAAATGTTTTACATAGTATTGTTTTTATTCATTTTTTTGTCTTTGCATTTCAAGATCACTGATCAACATACTAAAAACCCTGCAAAATCCTGTGTCCTGTCAACATGTATGTAATACAAATGTAATAGATATCTATAATGGTCAGAGTGCTCGTCTACTCTGCAGATGTCCTCACTCAAACTAAGGTCACATGCTTGTGGACATGGACGCCTGCTCAAAGAAATCAAATGGTATTCAGCATGATGGACAGGCCCAGGGGTGGAGTAGGTCTGCAATTTATTATAAATATATAAATGTTCCTTCTTCCGATACTTAAATAAAAATAATTATATCGACGACGTCTCCAATTCTGGACATGTCCTTCCGTCCGACAGTCTCTCAACCAATGGCAGTGTAAAGGACCCATCAGCAGCCCTTCAGCGTTGTAGCACTGGAAGAGAAGACAGAGAGAGACATGAACACATCAGGGACCTTTTCATCCAAATCAGAGGGCATGTTCTTTCTGTTATTTGGCCTCAACAAAGCAGATTCAATAGGTTTTAGTGCATGCCATTAAAAAAAGCTTCTTTTTTTTTATCAAAGCACTGAGACATTGAAAACGGCAACGCTATGGTACATGACAGGAAGTGCACTCCTACAAATACTAAAATGTTCATTGAATAAAGGCTGTAGGTCAGCGCACATTAGTTAGCCAACAACACAACATTTTTGAGGGGCCTCCAGTGATCTTGAGTGAAATCAGGAATGAACCTTACGGTGCATTGTTCATGTTGCAATGGCACCATTTCTGGGCTCAAGGACACCTCTGAGGCATTCTGGGAGGGGTCCTGTGCGTCTCAATGAGGGATCTATACCTGAGTCCTGCTGCACGGATGCCTCAGCCTAGCAAGTTTCTGATTGACAGTGGTAAAACCAAGATAGACATCACAAATGAGTCATTGTAATCTGTGATAACGTTTTCAGCAGTTTGCTGGTCTGCCATGCATTTACTCTACTGATTATTCAAATGTCTTTGAGATTTAACCTAGTTAACCTTGAAATGCTGCTGCTGTGTGGATCGTCTCCTTTATTTACGTAATGTTATGTGTATGCTGCTACCGAACATGGACATATACACTGAGTGTACAAAACATTAGGAACACCTGCTCTTTCCATGCCAGACTGACCAGGTGAACGCAATTATCTCTTATTGATGTTACCGGTTTACTCCACTTCAATCGCTGTAGATAAAGGAGAGGAGACAGGTTAAAGATGGATTTGTGCCATTCAGAGGGTGAATAGGAAAGACAAAATATTTAAGTGCCTTTGAATGGGGTACGATAGTAGATGCCGGGCGCACCGGTTTGCGTGTATCAAGAATGGTCCACCACCCAATGGATATCCAGCCAACTTGACAACTGTGGGAATCATTGGCATCAACATGGGCCAGCATCCTTGTGGAATGCTTTCAACACCTTGTAGTCCATTCCCTGACAAATTGAGGCTGATCTTAGGGCAAACAGGGGTGCAACTCAATATTAGGAAGGTAAGTAGCCTTTTCATTTGTATTTCAAACCAAAACATTACTTCTCAGTACTATTTCATTTACAAACAATTAGGAGGACAGAACCATCAAACTCCCCCTAAACGTTAAATTCCACAATGCCATTCAAAGATGCATTGCTTCAGATACACTGACGGACAGCCATTGAACAATGGCTTCTATTAGCATATGACGTCAATGTCCTAGATCTGTTTGCAGGTAAGAAAATCTGTTCAATAAAAGGAATGATTTTACTCCCCAAAAAATTCTCCATTCAGCCCTTTCCTCTCATTGTTAATGTACCAATAGCCTCAAGTGGTAAACAGGGGCTTGAATGGCAAGTCGTTTTCTACAGGTCTGCTATTTCATAAAAGCCCCACAAACATTTGCAGTTAATGGCAGCTACTATAAAGACCACAAGCCACAATTTAAAAGGCATGGTCATAGTCAACTTAAAATGCCCCCATTTTAGTACGAGGGGGACAATAGAAATATCCCAAATTCCAAATGACCAATGTTTTTATTCCAGCTTGTTTCAAGGTGAAACTGAAGCCTTATAAATGGCATTGGATTTGTAGGTGTTAATGGAAGTAGGAGCACTAAAATGAAGACAACTAGGTAAGATTCTTGAAGTTGACATTTTATTTATAATACCTTTTAAAAACATCAGAAAACATTTACACAAGTATTCTTCAACTGTTACTTTTTCCAACAGTTTTTTCCCCCTATACAGCCTTCTCTGATCTGCAAACAGATGTCCAAAATAGAAGAAACAGAGCCAACCATCATAATACACTTTGTCTCTGCTTGTAACAATGGTCAGGTCAGTGTACTCTACCAAGCAATAAGCCTCTGATCTCTACCTGTTCGGGCCAAAAGGGCAAAGGTGAGGCGATGTTGGTCTTACTGTCTGTCCCTTAATATTTAGTCAGAGTGGATAGGTATGTAGGTAGGTAAATGAACAAACATCTTTAGGAAATGTAATTTGTCATTGGTAATGAAATGGTCAAATCTGTTCTGAACCCATATAATTACAGAACAGGTGAGGTAACCTTTCCTCACCACCCTCCCCCAACTTCAGCCAAACAAAAAACCCTTTTTCCATTATTCATCATAAAAATCCACTAAAAAGATTTGCAGTCGTATGAGATCAGCCAAGCAGTGAAGTGATAGAAGATCGAGTTCAGAAGCACCAAATAAAGTCAAACACATTCCAACTCAAATAGGGTTGAGTAACAGCTGAACACTGAGAACTCTGAGAAATCACTGAACTACTTAGTACAAGTCAACAAGACAATGGCAAACCCATAGTAAAAGTTCTACAAAATAACTGAGCAAAAATAGTTCATCCCTGTAACGTGCCATACCACACGTATATGAGAGGAGTAACTAAAATGGCTTCCCTCTGTCAATGCTAGTTGATTCTATCATTTTCATAGTAATCCAGCGCTCCATCAACTAACATCTTTGCTTAAAATGTCCCGATGCAGACAATTCAAATCAGTGATTTTAAAACAAATTGGGCATCATTCTATGTATAACAGCATGCAAAATCAAGGAGCTAGATAGGAAGACCAGAGAGTAATAAAACAGTCTTGGTTAACTGAGGAGCATAAGGTATAGAGACTACAGACAGGACAGAGTCAGATGAGGAGAGAGAAAGGGGGAGAGGTGAGGTGGCCCAAGGGGACCAAATGATGTAGCACTGGACAGGTATGAGGGGGGTGGATGTGCCCACTGCCCGGTTGAGCGGGCACTCTCTCAGTACTGTATTTACTGCCCTGCAACCATCTCTGTTTTCAGAGAGGATTAGAAACAGGGCACCATCCTCCTCTCACCGGTACTTGAGGTGACTTTGGCTTACAGGCACATCCTCACAACCCCAGCTCAACTGTCTGGAAAGCCCTAGCTGGCAGTGTGCCACACGGTGATCAAGAGCTTACCGGCCCGGCAGCCAGCTCCCACAGCCAGTCAGCTCTGACTGTGTCTGAGATACAGCAGGTACCTAAGCCCCTATGACTGCTCGCTCTTCAAATCCACCAGGGTCCACTTCCTCGTCACATCACAGCTACAGTACATGTCTTCCACCAGCACAGATACATCATATTTACTGCTGCTTAGATCCTGTAACTTTCCGTTCACAGTATCTGAGACTGAACCGTTTGTTGCATAGACTGAAAGAAATACACTTTTTGTCTCTTAAGATTTTGACAATTGGCAGCCAATCAAGCAGACCTATGAACCATGGTGTTAGAACATAACATAAGCTTCTTTGCAAATAGAGTGAAACTTAAAGGCCTCAAGATAAGGAGAATATTTCAATCACCAACCATTCTGTAAAGAAAAGTTAAAAATAAAACGACCAGATTTCCACCAATTTGGATAAATAAGTGAAATTTGATAAGGATGATAAAATAAAAACACACTGCCATTTTTATATATGCAGTAATGTGTATAACCCCAACCCATTCAGTCCCTTTTTGATAAATAGAAAAAAAAGAGGAGTCCTGGTTGTCTGGCCTGAAATATTTAGTTTCTTTCTGCCAGGAAGGTGAAGGGACATGGTAGGTGACTAGCAGGGGAGGGGAAGGGGGGAGGGGGAGGGGCATGTTTGCCTACCTTTCCTTTTCCCCAAAGCACACCACCTCACGTCTCGAATTGCGTAAGCAAGGCGCGAACCTCAGGAGTGAGCTGCTTGGCAGCCTTGGCTGCCTCTGTGATGGCTTTACGGTACAAGCCCTTTCTCTTCTTGTCGAAGCGTGACTGGAAGCTTTCTAGAAAGGGGGCGACCTGTGCAAGTGCCAAGAAGGAGGTGGTGGGTGAACCGAACCAGGCGACACGGGCCTCCTGCCTGACTAAGAGCCCATTATCTTTGCGGCTGATCTGGATGCCTAAGACACGGGCTGGCCACCAAGGGAAACCATATATTTTGGCCCAAACGATGTCCCCTACGCAAATGCTCCTGCCGTCCAGAGAGACACACTTAGACACATTTTTGGAAAACACTTTCTGAGATTTATGAGGGGTTTTCTCTTCCGTAGGTGCAGGCGAGGGGTCAGTGACTGCTGAGGACGTGCCAGGGGCGGGGGGCGAGTGCAAATCACCGGGAGGGGGAAAGTCAAAGGTCTCGGTGGAGCTACACTCTGAGTTTGAAGACTTTAAGTCATCTGCACTATCAATGCTGCACATGGAGGTATTAGAGGAGTCAGGCTGGCTGGGGTTAAGGGTCATGTACACCACAAGGTTGCCAGCCTTGCTGCCGCGCGTCTCCCGCCTCTCCTCCCGCCCCCCCTGCTCCTCTGGCTCCACCTTGGGGTCGCTGTGCTCCGTGGCTGTGAGGGGTTCCACTTGGGGCTGGGATTGGGTCTGAGGACTGAGCTCAGGTTCTGGCCCTTTATCTGGACCCTGGTTTTCAGCAGCAGTGGCCTCGCCTGTGGAGCAGGAGGAGGAGGAGGAGCGCGTGGAGGTGCAGCGGGGCGCGCCTGGCTTTGGAGGGGACAAACGGCCACTTCCCGGCACTTTCTCGAGGCAAGGCGGCTTACATGTAGAAGAGTCATTCTCTTCATTACGGTACCTTTGAGGCTTGATGCGCATCCTGGGTGGGAGAGGGGTGGCGTTGCTTGGTCCCACCCCGCTGATCTGCTGCAGCCGCCGGGTGAAGTGGACCTTCTGGTGGGCGTGGGCCTCCTGCAGGGCAGCGGCCCTCGTCATCGTCTTGGCGTTGCCACAGCTACCAGTGACCACTGTAGTCTCTCTCTGCCTCTTCTGCGCCTTGGCCAGTTTCAGCACCTCCCGTGCCTTGGAGTGATCAACATTTTTGCTCTGCAGCACTTTCTTGGCATTGAGCTGGACTCTGGAGCTGCTGTTGACCGGTGATGTTGTTGTGGTGGATGTTGTCCTCAGAACCCTGTTCCCTCCAGCTCCGCCCTTCACCTGGCCCAGAGAGGAGGAAGAGGAGACTCGAATCCCTGAGGCCTGCCGTTTGGACACCTCAGCAGCATGGCGCTTCTCCTCAGAGCGAGGGTCATTACGCGGCCGCTTGCTGACAGTAGCTGCACTGTCGTTGCGTCTCCGCTTGGCGTCCTCGCCCCTAGAGTCCGACACAGGGCCTCTACGTGGCTCCCTCTTGTCCACGGTCATGACAGTCCCCTTGCACTTGTCACAGAGCACCTGGCGGGGCCGCAACTTGATGGCGTTCATGATAGAGGTGGGCTCCTCGCGATACAGCCTGCGCTTGGGCCGCTTGATCTTGCGGGGGGGCGGCTGAGGTAACGACTGGTTGTAGGTGTCCCTGATGAACAATGGTGGAGGGTAAGGGGCTCCCTCCTGAAACAGTGGCGGAGGTTTTGAAGTCCATGGGTTAAGCTTAGGCTGGGGGTCAGGGTTTGGTTCGGGGATTGCGACAACTTGGCTGTCAGGGTTTTCCTGGACTGGCTTTTCCACCTTCTCTGGCTGGAATGGTTCTGTCTTTAGCTGCATAGATTCAGGTTTATCCTTGTATTCTCTCTTTGGGAACACAGTGATTGGAATTCCATAGGGTCCAAACCTGAGAAGAGAGAATTTAGAGGATTTAGAAACTGTGGATAACTATAAAAACTCTAAACTTGTTTTTTGTCTTGTATTCGTCAAAGATTTCATGCTAATTCAAGATGTTTCTCCTTTAGGCCTACACTGATTTCCTAAATGTACAATCTAAATCAATTAAATCCTGAACATTCAAAGAGGAAATATTAAATTAGTGTTGCAAAAGATCAAAGAAGCTCCCACTGCCTAAAACACAACATCACCATAGCTAACTAGAGTACACAAGGCCCTACAAACAAAGGGAAAAAAACAATCCTTGTTTACAATATTAATGCTCACCCTCCAGCTTTATTCACTAATGTTTTAATAAGGCAGATACAAGTGAAGGTGGCAGCAGAAACTTCATGACTGTGTTTGTCAAACCCTACCGTATGAATTTGGGATCAGAAGTGACTCTTGGGTTGAAACTGCCGCACATTTCAACATCTATTGGGCTGTGTTGATACAGGAAGAGCAATTCAGATTTTTTTTTTAAATTTTTTTTTTACACTAATTGGTCTTTTGACCAATCACAGATCTTTTCACATCAGATATTTTTCAGACCTGATCTGATCGGTCAACAGACCAATTAGGGAAGAAAAATCTGAATTGCGCTGCCTGTCTTGTTTTCTCTATTTGGCTGAGTGTTCCTCAAAATGAAATTCCAGGAGGTGTAGAAATGTGGGCCATGCAAAACAAACCAGACATAGCGTATATGATAACTTACTTCCCATGAAGCAGGCCTAGCCTAAATTCAACGCTACCATGAACCAAAAATAAACAAATCTGAATAAGCCTACAAAAACTTTCAGCGGTGGCTATTACCATGGCAGAATATATAATTTATTTATTTATTTATTTATTATCCCAGAAGAACCCCAATACACCTTGACAACTTCAGCTCAACCAAAATCTTAAAACTGCCGGCCCTACTGAACATTATCCAGATACTATAGGTCAGGTGGTTCAACTACCACTACATAGGCCTAGTTGAGCTAGTTTCTAGGCTGAGATATCATATGCAGTACAATATGTTTCCTACCAGAGCACCTCCTAAAATAATCCCCATGTTACAGAGAGATGACAGAGCTATACAGAGATAGATGGCCTTGGGTAAATGTGTCCCTATGCTGCATTAGTGAGTGCATCAAGCGCAAACACAGGACAAGATTTATCACGCTAACTCTACTGGACCAAATGCTAACTCTACTGGACCACATGCTAACTCCACTGGACCAAATGCTAACTCCACTGGACCAAATGCTAACTCCACTGGACCAAATGCTAACTCCACTGGACCACCCTTCCTCCCCTTTGGAGAACAAAACAATGGATCAATAGCTAGGTTACCATCCAACTGGTGACATTAGAAAATATGCGCATTTACCCACCAGTGGTGTTTCAGCCAAACATCAGTGCGTGATGACGTAGAGAACAAAAAATGTATTTTTTTTGCTTAAGTTTTCATGTACCGAATAAAAATCTAAAGTTCAGTGTGTTTACATCCCATTTTCAACTCGACCAATAGTTTTCTAACAAACTGTTGCGTTAAATAGCAAATGTGCCTACTCTGGTCTTCGCATGTGCGCTCTATCCAACAGCTCGCATACACAGTGCGGGTAGGCTAGTCTACATGATGAGATTCTTATGGATAAGAGCAAGAATATTTGTATTTGTCAAGCAAGTGCAACGTCAATAAAGATGTTTTGGGAAACAGCTCTGAAATGTAAAGGTGCTCTTATGAAGGTTCTAACAATGAACTGACTAGTCTCCTGACTAGTCTCTCAGTCGCTGCCGCTGAAAAACATCCCCACACCCACAGGATGGTGCCGGGTTTCCTCCAGACGAGACGCTTGGCATTCAGGCCAAAGAATTCAATCTTGGTTTCATCAGACCAGAGAATCTTGTTTCTCATGGTCAGAGTACTTTAGGTGCGTTTTGGCAAACTCCAAGCGGGCTGTCATGTGCCTTATACTGAGGAGTGGCTTCTGTCTTGCCACTCTACCATAAAGGCCTGATTTGGTGGAGTGCTTCAGAGATGGTTATCCTTCTGGAAGGTCCTCCCATCTACACAGAGGAACTCTGGAGCTCTGTCAGTGACCATCGGGTTCTTAGCCACCTCCCTGACCAAGGCCCTTCTCCCCCGATTGCTCAGTTTGGCCGGGCGGCCAGCTCTAGGAAAAGGCTTGGTGGTTCCAAACTTCTTCCATTTAAGAATGATGGAGGCCACTGTGTTCTTGGGAACCTTCAATGCTGCAGAATTTTTTTTGTACCCTTCCCCAGATCTGTGCCTTCGACACATTCCTGTCTCGGAGCTCTATGGACAATTCCTTCGACCTCATGGCTTGGTTTTTGCTCTGACATACACTGTCAACTGTGGGACCTTATATAGACAGGTGTGTCTTTCCAAATCATGTCCAATCAATTGAATTTACCACAGGTGGACTCCAATCAAGTTGTAGAAACATCAAGGACGATGAGCTCATAGCAAACGGTCTGAATTCTTATAATAAGGTATGTATTTTTTTAAATAATTTTGCACATTTCTAAACCTGTTTTTGTTTTGTCATTATGGGGTATTGTGCATAGCTTGAGTGTTTTTATTTAATCCATTTTCGAATAAGGCTACAATGTAATAAAATGTGGAAAAGGTGAAGGGGTCTGAATACTTTCCCGAATGCACTGTAATCAATAGCCTAACTGTTAAATGTGTCTGGCTTTATAAAATTATAGAAACTGAAAACGCAGGCCACGTAGTATTTGTACTGTCCAGAGCTAAAAGTAAAACTGGACAATGTGTCAGGCTACGGCCTTTTGGAGGGCATAATATTAAAAGTCGAGGTTTGGGATGCTTGTACTCAATTACTGCCTACATTCAAACTTTCAATCTCTTTAAATGTGAGGGGATGTGTGCGGTTCAAAATGTATTGTTTCTCTGGCAGTTACATAAGGGCAATTCCACGTTAATGGAATTATGCTTTGATTCCGTTTTTTTCCACTTTAAAATGTATGCCAAACAAAAACCATTGATTTCAAAGTTTAATGAACCATAATTCTATGCACAAGGACTCCTTAACAATTTCCACTGAAAATATTACAAAAACGAATTTAGTGGATAGATGCCGATGCAAACTTTGGTAACGGAATTTAGGTAAAATCTCAATCAGGATTTTATGCAAACCCGTTTCAAAGATGTCTGTAAGTGAAGTGGATTTACACCCGGTAAAGGAATACATCATGGGTCCCTGATCTGTAATACCCAGAAATGCATAATTATGGATATGAATGTTATTCTCAGGGGTCGCACTAAAAAAGATAGGCCTATTTCTTAATACGTTATTTTGCTGCGTTTTGTAAACGCTGATCTAAAATGCTTCATATTGTAATTTCTGCTTGGCATCAGACTCATTTTGTGCTTCAGTTGCACTTCTCCACTCGGAAGAGAATTCACAAATGGGCATTCTATCAGCAGACAGCGCTGACCAATGTGTAGCTACTTTTCTCTGGTACTTTTCTCAGTGTAGCCTACTTTTCTCTGGTAAAATGCAAAATTAACATCAAGCAAAACATTAGGAAATGTAGCTGGCTACATTCTTTCTATGATAAACATTAGAAATGGCCATGCATCGTTTTTTGCAAAAAATGACTTGCTTTTTCATTGTACGCTCATTTACTTGTGACTGTTAGCCAAATAGCTTTGCACTTCTTTTGTCACCTGATGAAAAAGAAGCTATTTTCTGCACAAATGTATTTTCTGCGAAGGAAAACTATAGTTGCACATCCCTGATTACTCTATTGAAGCAAAACACTTGACTGTCAATATAAAACGCAGGTGATATGATTTAAAACGCAGATTTTTTTTGATGGGCTGCATTTTCAAAATGCAGATTTCTTTCTGAACTATTAACGTGACCCCTGATTCTCATGTTTAATAAGTTTGGACATCACAGCGCAGCAGAGCACAGTAGAGTACATTGCAGTACAAAAGAGCAGAGTAGGGTTCAGTAGAGTGCAATAAAGTTCAGTAGAGTACAATACTATACTTTACTGTATTGGACTGTATTCTACTGTGCTGTATTGTGATCTCTACTCACTGTACTATCCAAACTTGTGAAACATATGTCTATGATTGGTCCAGTCAGTCTGTGGACAATACCATCAAGGTCAGGGTGGACTGACCAAATTTGAACTACTTTTCAACATCCATGGACATCCGGTGTTGGTTGGTGCTAGGTGGGTTAGGATGCTGGTTACAGGGGGGGTCATGGGAAGGTGTCAGTAATAGCTGGGAGAGGTGACATTAACTGGAGAGTAAGAGAGAAGGGCAGAAAGCGAGGAAAACGGGAGAGAGGCAGGGGTTGTCCAGACTCACTGTTATAACACTCTTGGTTTGACCACCAGACGACAGAAGGAGAAAGAAAACCGTTATAATGCCAGTGGAAGAGAGGACAGTAGCAGGTGACCCAACTGTGGTTTGTGACTATTATGATTTCCTATCGTAGCCAATTCAGTTACATATTTTTTGGTAAATACGTTACCAATTTTAATGACTTAATTCATAAACAAAATCGATATCAGTAAAATACTAAATTGGTAGGTTTACCATTACTTGTTACTTCTGTGAACTTTCATTATCCGAAATTACAAAATATCTTAAATGCGCATTTTTGGTAATGGAATTACAAGGCAATATTTCTTAAACTTGCAGAAGGTAAACCATTTCTCCAAAACAAAATATAAGTGTTGATATTAGTTGTCAGGGATTTTACATCAACATTTTGTTTGATGTATTTTTGATACCTTAAGACTTTTTCGGGTAGATGTTTTCCAAGACTCCTTTTCCATATGTCTTTACTTATGTCTAATTTAAGATTTAAACATTTTTGAAAAATGTATCCATGCCTTCATTTCCCAAAAATATAGACTTAACTTTCATTTCACATGCTCCTATGAATTTCACATGATGGTACTCATGGGTTCTTTTTGATGGAAATGCGCATAAGCAAGTAGCCTACATCTATACCTGCATTAATATGGCCATGAGCCCCTCCATTGCTACTTATAAACATCCTTGAAACCGTAGAAAGATGCAGATTCCTCTGACAGCCAAAACCAACTGTAAAATTGCACTGGAGAGTTAAGGATTAGCGAGTGTCTCACTCTGATCACAATGAATGAAACAGCCAAGAGAAAGAGGGGAACATGCCTTTCCTCACCACTGTCTTTCCTTTGCGTCACAGCTTCTCACAGCAGCCTCCTTATCAACCAACACCTTTCATTAACACACAACCACCATCTTTTACTTCCTAATCAACACCAGGTGACTGTCAGCTAGGCAAAAGGTTGGCCTGGTCCAGAAACATCAGCTGGCCTCTTCCCCTTGGCACTTCATAGATTTGAAATAATTTGATAAGTATACAATATGGTAGCAGCTCCAACTTTTCCTCTGATAGCAACAATATGGTGGAAATTCCACCCATCTATCCTAACACCCATCTTTCCAGATGCATACACCTAAGTAGGGGACGGGTAGAGTAGATATTTTAGGACCAGGTCGATGTCTAGAGGCGAGTTAGTCTGAACCGAAGACAGCGACTCATCTCTCGTCTTGAGCACACATCCAATAGGAAAAACAATGATTCCATATGACCTATGCTATGGAACACACTCTGGCAAATCACAGGCACAAGGCCTGCACTCAGGGGACTGTTGGAAAACAAAAGCCATAAACCGATCCCTTAGACTCAACAATGAGGATCTAAAAATGGAGTCTTTTGTTTGTAGAGAGGGGATGGTGTTGATTATCTACAGTACTGTAGAAAATGTCGCAGTAAGGTTTGAGTGGCCTCCATCTTGTCATTGTAATGAACCGGCCATTGTTCTTGGGATCACTGCTGCTCAGGCTCTTATCAAAGCAACTTACACTAACGTGGCTTCCAAGTTATAGCATATTCTACCATGTATTGATAACCTATATTAATAGCGTATATGGTATAACACCAGAGGAATACCTTGAAACGATATGAAGTCCTGAAGAGCAACTACACAATGAGCTGTAAGCAGCTTGTGAGGGGAACACAACAAGGTGTTGATCGTGTGTACAGATATCATCTTTGCTAAACATAATGAAGATAGTCAACATAGTCCCCAGGCATGTCAGCAAGTTTAATTATGACCCAAAATCTAGACCTGCAGATGATAAAGGGAGGGTTGGAGGAAAGGTGTTGATGAGACGGGTGACAAATTACAAGAAGGATATTAGATAGAATCCAAGAGGGGTTGTTGATAGTGGCATAATGCTACATGACTACTCTACCAACTGCAGCATTCTCCTAAGTATGACCTTACACTACAGACTGAGCATGTGATCATCCTCTCCAGCTGACCTCTGATATACCTGGACTTTGTAAATAGAAACATCAAGTTTAGCTTTGTAAACTGAAATGACAATCCGAAAGCACCGCCCACATAATTGGGGCTAAGAGCAGTTCCTCTGTATTTTTGTGATATGTTGTCAAACTAGAGATCACCATGGTAGATTGACCCCTCGACCCCTGGCAAATGTAGAAAACTATCCGTTTAGGTCAGGAGGCAGGGGTTTGCAAAGCACAAGGTCCTTTACTGACAGCTGACAAGTCGGAATGAGAACACACCACATCTTTCAGCTGTGAATTGTTGTATAATTTTGTATGTGCATAATGTGCAGTGGATGTCAGTGGTAAACAAAAAGATGTGGTGTGTTTCCACAAGTAAACTAATGGACAGAAAAGTCTTAGGAAGTTACATAGAAAAACAAATGTGGTATAAAACTAAAATATAAGAGACATTTCCGAGGATTATACTATACCTTTTAGAGAGGTCCATCAGAACCCCAGAGAAGATCTTCTCGCCTAACCGAAAGGACACCACCAGTGCGTCGTCGATGATGTGATCCAGAGATACTCGAACTTCGGAACCAGGTATCAGATGGTCCACTGACTCGGACTGTACCTCCTCAGTTTCAGCAACGGGCATGGGGTGAGGGGGTTTCAATACGGTCTCGATCTCGTTGAAGTTCGTTTCCAAACTCCGCTGTCGTGAGCACGAGTCCCCAAGTTCTGCCGAGGAGGGAACCTGACCCACTGCCATTACAGGAAGCTCGGGACTCGGAGAGTTCTGGTTTGTGATGCCCGAAAAGTCATAAATGTATCCAGTCTCCATGGGTGTTCCAAGGAGTGTCTCCGTCTCTAGAACTGGCGGAGAGTCGACGTGTTCTATGGACTGGGGGTGTTCAAGAGAGGCATCTTCCGAAGACTCGGCCTTGTACTCGGTACCAGAAGGAGCATCATCTGCTGATTCGGGCTCCAGTTCAGCCTCGTGGGACGGTTTGATTAAAGCTCTATAGTCACACTCGATAATAGTAGGTTGGGTTAATTCTGTGTTTTGATAGTAATTGATCATGGGCTCTGCTGGTTCTGCCAACGACAGCCCAGCCTCCGTAGTCACAGGATGCGCAGGGAACGAATGCAAAAAGACCACCGATGGCTGTGAATCGGAGATGGAGTTATTCTGATGGCAGGCGTAGGGCTCGTGCTTACTGAGCTCGTTTTCAGGATCAACATTAGGCGAAAAAAATTGTTTCAAACGTTCTGCCCTCGACATTGTGTATTTCGAACCATAGCCCTCGCGAGAATGGTTATCTGTATTTTCTACGCCGACCATGAGACATCCTGTATCGATGTGTTCATCCTCTGCACAAGCAGCGAGGACTTTTCCCGCGGCTTCTTGGTCTGGCCTGCTCACTAGCTCCATTTGGACCTGGCTGCATTCCTGAACTGCATCCCCATCCTTGAGTTGGTGAACAAGGTCTATTACTGGCGCGTACTGCTGCGTTGCATCGGAGTCGAGTTTGGCCCCCGGCACAGCTGGCACCGGTTCGTGCTCACCACAGTCCCCCGCTGTTGTTGTTGATACCGCAACAGCTCCTGGCTCCGCAGCCACGGCCGCCATTTTCTTTCCGCTTTGCTTCTACGGCCAGGTCCCGTCCTCTCCCTGTGATAGCACTAGAGCCCGCCTACTTGAAAGCCAAGAACACTTGATAGGCCAGCGAACTATAAAGTTGTAGTTGAGTTGTCAATGTCCACGTCATTCAAAGGAAACCCTGGAAACACTTTTGTAATTGGCTCTCTTTGTCTAACCTTAACCTAACGTAGCAGGCAAAAAATAAACCTTTTGTGACCCTTTTCCACAAGGGGCGATATTGTATTGTAGTTCAAGAATTAGCGAGGTTCAAGCAGAGATGTTAAAACATGTACAGTAGGCCTATATTGATTTTGGACCTTTTGTCTTTGGTCCTAGTTCTATCCTTCAAACATGTTGTCTGGGCAACACTCAATGCATTGCATTTAACACTTATCAGTCACTTCAAATTCGTCAGGTGGTGACTCACTAGTATAAACGATGTATAACTGTGTCATTATGTCTCATATGAGGCAAGAGAACACATTATAGAGTAAATGCATATAAAGTGAATTATCTTAACCTGCTGCTTAAATTCTCCTAACCTGCTACGAAAAAGTAACTTCTGGTTGTAGCTCTATCTATCTAAGTTGCAGTCCAAATGACGACGAAAACAACAACAAGCACAATTAATGGCTTTGGTCCTTGCCATAGCCTTCAGCTTCACGATTGCTGACTGGTCTGGTGCAAGGCTTTTAAGGCTTTATAAGGATTTAAGTCTTAGGCCACAATTGCACATTGCTATTTCATTCTCACATTATATTTGTCTCCTTTAGAAACCAAGCTTACCAGTAGGTCTATGTATACCACAGTTTCTAAAGATAGGATCCAAAAACGAGGGGTCATATCAGTTCTACCATTTACGTCTGCATAAAAGGTGTATCTGAATGGATCAATTCTATAAATATAATGCATTGCTATATATCCCTTATCCATATTATTCAATGAATACTTTACAGGATTTTTATAGCAGTACCAGCAGTGTCTGAAATACACCCCTGATATAGATCTTGGCCTATAGCATACACTCCTAGGCCTAATGTGTTCATAGCGAAATTTTGACCTGAGCTTAGGGTGGTTCCTCTGAAAAGCACTGTCAAAGCATCTCAGCATGAAATACAGTTGGATATTATATGGGGGTGGATGGAAGATAATAGTATTACTTGACAAGGCAGCTGAAACACATTTTCAGTTGAGGAAGAGCATTTGTGTTACAGGTGTGTCCTTTGTGTGAATTAGAGATTATCCATAAGAGATACCACCTTACAAAAATGACTTCTGACAGAGAAAGATTGTATGCCATTTGTCATTGGTAAGGGGTACTTAAGTAGTATGGTGCACTATAAAAGTTGAAGTTTCAGTGTGTTTTACACTCTTCAAACTGATTCAACCCTCGGGGAGAATAAAATGATTTAGCTCTGTGCTGAAGGACACTGTTGAGCAAATAATCATGAAAGAGTTTTATGTGTTCTCTTGGCATAGTACATCAACGACTCAAGTGATGAAATCAAAGGTAATACAGTATCAGTCAATGAGTAACCAATACCTGAATAAACTTCCTTACTTATTCATTTCAATTTTTTAAGAATTTCAAATGAGCATTTTCTTACGTTTAGATGAGCATTACGTAATTCAATGAACTATCAAAAATAGTAGCCTACTGTAGGCTAGATATATAAATGTGGATCTTATTACATACAGTTGAAGTCGGAAGTTTACATGCACTTAGGTTGGAGTCATTAAAACTCGTTTTTCAACCATTCCACAAATTTCTTGTTAACAAACTATACTTTGGGCAAGTCGGTTAGGACATCTACTTTGTGCATGACACAAGTCATTTTTCCAACAATTGTTTAGACAGATTATTTCACTTAATTTACTGTATCACAATTCCAGTGGGACAAAAGTTTACATACACTAAGTTGACTTTGCCTTTAAACAGCTTGGAAAATTCCATAAAATTATGTCATGGCTTTAGAAGCTTCTGATAGGCTAATTGACATCATTTGAGTCAATTGGGGGTGTACCTGTGGAAGTATTTCAAGGCCTACCTTCAATCTCAGTGCCTCTTTGCTTGACATCATGGGAAAATCAAAAGAAATCAGCCAAGACCTCAGAAAAAAAACTGTAGACCTCCACAAGTCTGGTTCATCCTTGGGAGCAATTTCCAAATGCCTGAAGGTACCATGTTAATCTGTACAAACAATAGTATGCAAGTATAAACACCATGGGACCACGCAGCCGTCATACCGCTCAAGAAGAAGAGGCGTTCTGTCTCCTAGAGATGAATGTACTTTGGTGCAAAAAGTGCAAATCAATCCCAGAACAACAGCAAAGGACCTTGTGAAGATGCTGGAGGAAACCACAGTAAAACGAGTCCTATGTCGACATAACCTGAAAGGCTGCTCATCAAGGAAGAAGCCACCGCTCCAAAACCGCCGTAAAAAGCCAGACTACGGTTTGCAACTGCACATGGGGACAAAGATCATACTTTTTGGAGAAATGTCCTCTGGTCTGTTGAAACAAAAATAGAACTGTTTGGCCATAATGACCATTGTTATGTTTGGAGGAAAAAGGGGGCTGCTTGCAAGCCGAAGAACACCATCCCAACCGTGAAGCACGGGGGTGGCAGCATCATGTTGTGGGGGTGCTTTGCTGCAGGAGGGACTGGTGCACTTCACAAACTAGATGGCATCATGAGAGGTAGGAAAATTTAAGTGGATATATTAAAGCAACATCTCAAGACATCAGTCAGGAAGTTAAAGCTTGGTCGCAAATGGGTCTTCCAAATGGACAATGACCCCAAGGAGACTTCCAAAGTTGTGGCAAAATGGCTTAAGGACAACAAAGTCAAGTTATTGGAGTGGCCATCACAAAGCCCTGACCTCAATCCTGTCGAACATTTGTGGGCAGAACTGAAAAAGTGTGTGCGAGCAAGGAGGCCTTACAAACCTGACTCAGTTACACCATCTCTGTCAGGAGGAATGGGCCAAACTTCACCCAACTTGTTATGGGAAGCTTGTGAAAGGCTACACAAAACGTTTGACTCAAGTTAAACAATTTAAAGGCAATGCTAGCAAATACTAATTGAGTGTATGTAAACTTCTGACCCACTGGGAATGTGATGGCTGAAATAAATCATTATCTCTACTATTATTATGACATTTCACATTCTTAAAATAAAGTGGTGATCCTAGCTGACCTAAGACAGCACATTTTTACTATGATTAAATGTCAGGAAAAACGGAGTTTAAATGTATTTGGCTAAGATGTATGTAAACTTCCAACTTCAACTGTAAGTTATTCAAGTATGGCACCATCTCATCAAGCATGTCTACAATATTTACTGTGACTTTCTGCCCATGCCATAAGCACTGCATAGCTCATCCACTGGATTGTATAATTTAGCTGAAAATACACTGAGTGTACAAAACATTATGAACACCTTCCTAATATTTAGTTGGACCGGATTGAGTTGCACCCACGTTGACTCCAATGCTTCCCAGATTTGTGTCAAGTTGGCTGGATGTCCTCTGGGTGGTGGATCATTCTTGATACACGTGGAAACTGTTGACTGTGAAAACCCAGCAGCGCTGCAGTTCTTGACACAAACCAGTGTGCCTGGTACCTACTACCATACCATGTTCAAAGGCACTTCAATATTTTGTCTTTCCCATTCAACCTCTGAATGGCACACATACACAATCCATATCTCAATTGTCTCAATCCTTATTTAACCTGTATCCTTCCCTTCTTCTACACTGATTGAAGTGGATTTAACAAGTGACATCAATAAGGGATCATAGCATTCACCTGGTCAGTCTGTCATGGAAAGAACAGGTGTTCATAATGTTTTGTACACACAGTGTAATTTCGTAGTTAATCACATCGAGATTTGGAGCTACAAGAAATGCGAAAGTGTGAGATGTATTCAGACTTGTGGCGTGCATTTTGAAAAGGCATACTCTTTAGTAGAGGTTCTTGGATGAGCAGTGGGGGTTTTACCCTTATGGCTTTTTAGGGTATTGACCTGCATGTGTTGCTTCCTCACCAACGCCTTTTGAATTTCAAAACGCGCTGATATAAAAATGTGTTGTGTGTATTTCTGCATAGTTTTTGGCAAGTGCTGGGACTTGAACTGAGTAGCATCTAAAAATAAGAGTCGTAGGAAGTTTGATGTACAAGTGGAACACTGAATTTGTGGGCGTGCATTTTTTGGAAAGGTCTCAGAGGCTAGGTGTGTGTGTGTGTTTCCGATGTGCTCGAACAGACTGTCCACCCCTGACAATTATCCCTGGTGTTTTGGCGGTGGTGTAACGAGCTTACTGTCCTCCATGAGCTGATATTGTGTGCTGCCATGTTCTATGTCTGGTCTCATCATAGGATCTTTGGTCAAGGGTGGAAAATGTAGAGTAATGTTCTGTAGCTGTCATAGAGATCATGACAACACTCCTAATGGATAACTAAACAGACAAGGAGAAGCTGTTGTTGATTCAGAACCTGTGTCATGTATGGCAGCCTTAGGTCCCAGACTGAGGCAGACTGTAAACTCACCATGTAATTCACTGTTGACTAACAAATTAAAGGAGGGGTTGTATGGTCCAATCATGTCCTCTGTTCTGAGGGAATTTTGGACCTCTATGTTGCCATTGATGTAGTATTGAAATACTGTTAATAATCAGGTGTTTTTTCCCCCCATATACAGCAGTAGATTATGTGCAAAAGGTGAGTGACCCCATGGTCACCAACTCTCTGACTCGCCATAATACCCGATGGCACCATAAACGTTTATGGCGTAGTGATGTACCCATTGTAATGAAAGAAGGGTGGAGATGGTTGCCGTGTCTATTTAAAGAGGGACAGGTTGTCACTCAGTACCTGACTCTTCCCTGCTGGTCTTGGAACTGCTTCTCCCTCTCCTTTACCTCTCCCTTGCTTTCTGTACACCATGGCCTTCGCTGGAAAGTGGGAAACTGAGTCCCAGGAAGGATACGAGGAATTCTGCAAGCTCCTTGGTAAGACATTTATTCAAGTTTAATAACCACCTGTATAAAGTAATAGTAAACCTATGAAAGCCTTAGTCTTTGTCTTGACATCTTGAATTCAATTGGTTTATGCAATATATTGAAATGGATGTATTCACATCACTGCACATTCAATGGGGATTAGCAGTATTACTATAGAAAAACTATGGTGCTCAAACTGTGCTCAGACATGAGAATATGATTAAAAATTGCCTCATTACCCCTAGTCTAACTACATATTTTCTTGTAATCCAAGGCATCCCTGATGATATCATTGAGAAGGGTCGTGACTACAAGCTCATTACTGAGGTGGTGCAGAACGGCAATGAGTTCTCATGGTCCCAGCTCTATCCCACAAACAAGACCATCAGCAACAAGTTTGTCATTGACCAGGAATGTGACATGGAGACTATCGGAGGAAAAAAGTTCAAGGTAAGAATCTCTATGATGTGTCATACAACTTTCAGTCAGTTTAGATCAGGAATTGCTTTTTTTATCCTGGTGTCTGTTGTGTAAGCTTCTGTAATATAGTATTTCAGACAAAAGTCTCATATAGTCACTATAGTAAAAAATTGTCTAGGGGGCTCCCGAGTGGCGCAGTGGTCTAAGGCACTGCATCTCAGCCAATCAGCCAATTCCTCCTTTGGCCGTCTCTCCTTCCAGTTCTCTGCTGCCAATGACTGGAACGAACTACAAAAATCTCTGAAACTGGAAACACTTATCTCCCTCACTAGCTTTAAGTTCCAGCTATCAGAGCAGCTCCCAGATCACTGCACCTGTACATAGCCCATCTATAAATAGCCCAAACAACTACCCCTTCCCCTACTGTGTTTATTTATTTTGCTCCTTTGCACCCCATTATTTCTCTTTCTACTTTGCACTTTCTTCCACTGCAAATCTACCATTCCAGTGTTTTACTTGCTATATTGTATTTACTTTGCCACCATGGCCTTTTTTGCCTTTACCTCTCTTATCTCACCTCATTTGCTCACATTGTATATAGACTTATTTTTCTACAGTATTATTGACTGCATGTTTGTTTTACTCCATGTGTAACTGTGTTGTTGTATGTGTCGAACTGCTTTGCTTTATCTTGGCCAGGTCGCAATTGTAAATGAGAACTTGTTCTCAACTTGCCTACCTGGATAAATATAGGTTCAACTAAAATTTAAAATAGGGGAACTCAGATGTATGTATTGTAATCTAGATGAAATTAACAGATTGTTGGTTTAACAAATTATAGTATGAATAAATAGCATTTGTGTCCATCCATTTCAGGCCACAGTTACAATGGAGGGGGGCAAGCTGAGCACGAAATTCCCCAACTACCGCCACACATCTGAAATCAGCGGAGGAAAGCTAATTGAGGTAAGTAAAAGTGGCACTTTGCAGAAGATGGTGTAAATTAGAGGGGAGAAGAAAAAAGACATTTAGGCAGTTCAAGTAATGTTTTATGTATTTTTTCCCCTGTTTAGACCTCAATCGCAGGCTCCGTCATGCTGAAAAGAACCAGCAAGAAGATCTAAACACATTGTGACCGTGCTATTAGCAAAAAAGAACGAACGGAATAATGAGTAAATAAAGACTGCTTAGCCAACCTGCTGCCTTGGTCTTTGTGTCTCTCCTATGCTTGATGACATTTGCCACATAATGGTGAAGTAAAACCTCTTGACAAATGTCACTACATTTATTATGGGACAACCATTGGGGGGGGGCAATCTATCTTTAAACACAATACAATTCAGTAGCAACTTTAATAAAAGGTTGAAAGAATAGTTTAAGAGTTTGCTAGAAAGATTCATGCCCTACAACATCAATATTAAGCAGTGTGTAGAATAGAATCTGGAAAACAGTTGGATTTTCCATTTCCACCATGATAGATGTACATTGTTAGGTTTTAGTATTAAACATTAACAAGGAAACAACAGGTTTGTGCCACACTCTCTTAGGATGTGCATGCATACTGAGTTAAGAGCAATTAAGCTCTCTGGGATAGTTACAAAACAATAGACAGATGAGGGGATGTCTCGGGGTGAATGAGTGCACCCCTCTCTGTGTAACCAGCCAGCCCCTCCCCTCTCTGCTTTGTAAACAAAGCTAGCGAGAATGATCCATTACCCAACCCCCCCTTGCCTACTCCAGAGTCCCCACTTCCCACGACTGCCTTCAGTACCCCCTACCAATCCATCCAAAGGAGGGGCTACTATAACCTCCCTTTCCTATCATTGGTAATCAACTTGGATAAATATATTTTCCTCTCCCACAGTTTTTCACTAATGACAAATGTTGCACAACTTTATGATCTGTGAAGTGAATGAACACAGGACACAAAGGATGTTACATCTCAGAAATCCTCTGAAAATTAAGATGTCAATTTCTGAAAAAGAAAAGAGGGGGTCAAGTGTGAGTTTTCTAAAGGCAAATGTTATCTTTTTTACTATGCATTGCTTGTACTTCCTTATTTTGTCTCTCAGCCGTGGTTTGTATTTTGAGAGACTAACATGTTTTACATTTTTCATTCGCAATGATTATTTACAGTTTCTTTACACTTTGTAAGGCCTACAGTATCAATAGTCTCCAGTTTCTTAACTATTTGTTTAGTGGCAAAGGGAGGGTAGAAATGAGGGATAGGGATCTCCTCCATTGTCCTGAGGTCTGTAGAGGAAGGGAGCATCAGGGGAGGCTGGGGAGGGGGTTAGTGGTAGAGAGTGGAGCTCCTCTTCCCCCGTTGAATAGCTTTTCATGTGCAATGAATTGAGACATTCATATTAAACTATTCCCCCTGGGGTATGCTAATCGACTTCAAAGGCTTGCCATACACATCTAAAGGATATTCTCTACAAACATGAAAAACAAAGGGTGGAGAAACGATAATGTCAGTCTGGCTTTTGTAAACTGTTTTATTTGCAACTCATTTGACAGAGTTAACACTGATTCCCCTTCCCCAATATGTGCTTCTCCTGCACAAATGCACATAGCTGTTATTGATCCATCAGGGTAGATATAGTTGGTCCATTTGGATTTCAAGAGTTGATGCTTCTAGGTGGTTGCAATGTGCAACATTTTCATTCAGGTAAAGAAATCCACTGCCTTTCCAAGCAGTTAACACAAGACCTACAAAGCATTTGCAAAAAAAAGAAAGTGTGCTTTAAAACAACACAATAAGATGGCGGTGTGATTGAAAGTAGTCTTAACTAAAGTGACCAATCATTAGCCTACATATCACACAAGTTAGATTGGTCTTTGATGGTGGATTGAGCTCTTCATATATTCCAACATAAAACAAAAATAAGTTACAGGTAGAGTCAGTGATATGACGTAAACAGCATAGTGGATACATTTCTGCAACTACTAAGAGCGTTGAAGCGCAAGGCTCAACTTCTCTGCTGTTTTGGTCCCGTAGCTACCACGCTGTAACAGTGTGAAGCAAACCCGTGCACATACTGTGAGGGGGAGAAAAAGAAAAGGTTCAGGGGAAGAAAAAAAATGGACAATAAAAAATAAAATAAAAAGTGTACATCAAATATAAAGTCAACTAAATGTACATACATTTGATATAATGAAAAAAGTAGCAAATAATAAACAGGTATCACTACATATTGAGGTAGGTAAAAGTTAAGGTATGCAAGAAGATGGTTTTGTTATCGGAGACCCAGTAGACTACAGGGCCATGGCCTCTTCATGCCATCTGTCAGCAGTAGGGGAAGCAGATAGACATCGTGGTTAGGATGTGATCAGTGGAAAATATTTAATTACTCCATCAAACCTGAGCTATTCCGGGTACTGGACCCACATGTACTTGGCCATCGATAACAGCATGTCTGGCCAGCCTGGATTTAGACGTCAAGGCAGCATCATGACTCATGACACAGACATCAAGCTCACATTCCATATAAGCCCGAGTCATACAGTCGTGGCCAAAAGTTTTGAGAATGACACAAATATTAATATTCACAAAGTTTGCTGATTCAGTGTCTTTAGATATTTTTGTCAGATGTTACTATGGAATACTGAAGTATAATTACAAGCATTTCATACGTGTCAAAGGCTTTTATTGACAATTACATGAAGTTCATGCAAAGAGTCAATATTTGCAGTGTTGACCCTTCTTTTTCAAGACCTCTGCAATCTGCCCTGGCATGCTGTCAATTAACTTCTGGGCCACATCCTGACTGATGGCAGCCCATTCTTGCATAATCAATGCTTGGAGTTTGTCAGAATTTGTGGGTTTTTGTTTGTCCACCCTCCTCTTGAGGATTGACCACAAGTTCTCAAATGGGATTAAGGTCTGGGGAGTTTCCTGGCCATGGACCCAAAATATCGATGTTTTGTTCCCCGAGCCACTTAGTTATCACTTTTGCCTTATGGCAAGGTGCTCCATCATGCTGGAAAAGGCCTTGTTCGTCACCAAACTGTTCCTGGATGGTTGGGAGAAGTTGCTCTCGGAGGATGTGTTGGTACCATTCTTTATTCATGGCTGTGTTCTTTGGCAAAATTCTGAGTGAGCCCACTCCCTTGGCTGAGAAGCAACCCCACACATGAATGGTCTCAGGATGCTTTACTGTTGGCATGACACAGGACTGTTGGTAGCGCTCAGCTTGTCTTCTCCGGACAAGCTTTTTTCCCGGATGCCCCAAACAATCGGAAAGGGGATTCATCAGAGAAAATGACTTTACACCCGTCCTCAGCAGTCCAATCCCTGTACCTTTTGCAGAATATCAGTCTGTCCCTGATGTTTTTCCTGGACAGAAGTGGCTTCTTTGCTGCCCTTCTTGACACCAGGCCATCCTCCAAAAGTCTTCGCCTCACTGTTCGTGCAGATGCACTCACACCTGCCTGCTGCCATTCCTGAGCAAGCTCTCTAATGGTGGTGCCCCAATCCCGCAGCTGAATCAACTTTAGGAGACGGTCTTGGCGCTTGCTGGACTTTCTTGGGTGCCCTGAAGCCTTCTTCACAACAATTGAACCACTCTCCTTGAAGTTCTTGATGATCCGATAAATGGTTGATTTAGGTGCAATCTTACTGGCAGCAATATCCTTGCCTGTGAAGCCCTTTTTGTGCAAAGCAATGATGACGGCACGTGTTTCCTTGCAGGTAACCATGATTGACAGAGTAAGAACAATGATCCCAAGCACCACCCTCCTTTTGAAGCTTCCAGTCTGTTATTCAAACTCAATCAGCATGACAGAGTGATCTCCAGCCTTGTCCTCGTCAACACTCACACCTGTGTTAACGAGAGAATCACTGACATGTCAGCTGGTCCTTTTGTGGCAGGGCTGAAAGGCAATGTTGGAAATGGAAATGTTTTTTGGGGATTCAGTTCATTTGCATGGCAAAGATGTGTGCCAGATGTGGCACAGATGTGTGCCTTACCAAATCATGTCCAATCAAGTTGTAGAAACATCAAGGATGATCAATGGAAACAGGATGCACCTGAGCTCAATTTCGAGTCTCATAGGAAAGGGTACGAATACTTGTGCAAATAAAGTATTTCAGCTTTTTATTTCATTTTGGTTTTGCTTTGTCATTATGGGGTATTGTGTGTAGATCGATTTCTTTTCAATACATTTTAGAATAAGACCAACGTAACAAAATGTGGACAAAGTCAAGGGGTGTGAATACTTTCCGAATGCACTTTATGCTACTGTTCTATCGCGCGTGCAATGGTGTCCGGGGGGGGGGGGGGGGGGGGGCTGGGGGAATTGTTGTTTGCAGTAATATTGTTGTAATTTCACAAAACAGACGTGGCAGTTTCACCCTTAAGGATTCCAGCTTTAACGTCAACTATACTGTTGCTAATTTTATAGGATATATGTTTGGTGGCACTCTTTCCATCTGATCAAGCATGGTCCATTTTACAGGTACAGTAAATTACAGTAAAACTACACAAATAGCAACTCTCCTGGAGAGTGAGGTAGGACATCAGTAGTAGTATAACCAGATGAGAATGTCAGCGGTACTGAACCACAAGCTATCCTGTGCAGAAAGCCTTCCCAACGTGATCATGGTGTCATTAACTGCTCAAGGTCCTTGTGACAAGGACAGCAACAGTTCCAGTGAGGGCTGTGTGACTGTCCTGGGTTTCAGTCAGACATACAGATGAAATGGTACCAGTCAGGAGAATTTACATTAACTGAGCAGAAAGCGTGGCTTTGCCCCCCTGGGGACTAGCTAGTAAAGCATCACTTCTTCCCCTGTGGTTTGATGTGCTGAGAGGATGGATGTGGCTGTTCCCCTGGGAACCATAGCTCCATCTGCTTCCAGGGGCACCAGAAAGGCAAAACAAGATTGAGACTACTCTACACCAGCCAAGGCCAAAGATGGACCAGAAATCCTAGCAAGGCATCTCCTACATTACAATACACACTGTTTTTACCCAGTAGAAATTAAAAACACAACATCAAAAAAGGAATTCATTTACACAGCTGTTTAAATACATATTCTTTCAAGTAAACCTTCAACCCCTGAAATGGTATAGTTCATGTAAATAATACCAAGGACAGACCACTTTCCACTGATCATAATGTCATAATTTTGTTTAAAGCAGCAGCATTGAAAGATAATAGTATAAAAAAACAGCAGTCCCACATTGAGAGAACTGATTTGGAAGCAGGGGCTCCACACAACCACAGTTGATAGCAGAATCACAGTGGCTAAACCAGCCTCTCAGTCTCAGTATAGAGCAAGCAGTCACGTGAAGGGAACAGTATGTACTGTACGTAATCAGCTCATCACAAATAGTGTCTCATTTCAAATAGGTAGGGCTTTTGTTAGGTCAATACTATGACCTCAGCAACATCTGCATTGACATTGCTTCTTTGTTTTGGTTTCCTTTGTCCCCAGTGGATGAGGTCAGAATGGATGGAGGAGGACACTGACTGCCCCAGGTTCTGTTTGTCCTCCCTCTCCTGGCGTCACCTGTCGAAGCAGCCTGCTGTGTAGGTGTGATGGGAGCCCAGGTAGCCTCCCCCGTATGACAGGGGAAGGCAGTGACGGGGCTCTGCAGCAAGAGCCACTTGCATGGAGATGGGTCCCTGCAGGGGCAGGGAGGAGCGCAGCCCTGAGGCTAAGCTGGGGTAGGAGGGGAAGACTCCCTGAGAAACCGACCCTGAGAGGAGCCCTCTCTGGTGGGCCTGGAGGTAGTCGCGAGACCCGACAGGGCCCAGAGTCTGGGACTCACCTAGCATGTGCAGCTGGGAAATGGGAGTAGAGTGCTGGGTGAGCTGCTGCTGGTATCCACCTGTCTGGAAGAGCAGCTGCTGAGAGGTAGACAAGGGTTGTTTCATGGTGGAGACGGAGACTGTGGAGGTTGAGGGAAGGGCCTGGGGTTGGAGAGGACTCTGGACAGACGGAGAGTTGGACTTGGATTTGTTGGCTTGTTTCACATCGTTGTCATGGGCACTAGAGGGAGAAAAACGGTGAAAATCATTACTTAATGACGTTTAGCTGATGGACATAAACATCAACATACAGAGGTAATAACTAAGGGTCAATGGTATTGACAATGTGAAAAAGCTGTAGAACCTCAATCCTCAAATTGCATTAAAATGGAGGAAAAGTGCATACATAGGAAGCATACAACTACACAGTTTAGAAATGGCAGAGGATAAACTAAGTGTAAGCAGATGTCAGTAAACATATATTCATTAGTCAGATTCCGTAGCAAAATGTTTTGTCTGTTCAGGGCTCCAGACTAGCATTTTCCCAACTTCTGCAGTTGGTGGCACAAGCTCATGATTTGGTGGCACCCAACAACAAAAAGTTTGGGCAGCGTCACACAACAGAATATATTTGAGTTATCATCATATAAAGTAATTATAAAGTCATTCACAATAGATGACATATAGCATGTCAAAATAGGGCTCCAGAACTATCAGATTGTTTTGTTTCATGGAGATGAATTGGCCTTCCTCTTTATGTGCACAAATATTATACATAGCCCTAATTCAATTGGTGCTTCTTCACTACCTGATGAAGTGTAAACTCAAAACAGATGAGTCGGAATCCGACTAATGACCAGATTAATGTGTGTGTACAGCACATTATGTAAAGCAGTAGTGGAGTCTTACAGCAGCATGAGCTCGATGCACGGGGTGAGGGGTTCCCAGGAGTATCCGGTGAGCAGGTGGAGAACGGTGGTCCAGCTTGGGGTGATCTGGAGACAGATGCGGGACGCCGCAATGCAGGCTGCTGCCACCTGGGATGGTCGGAAGCCCAGGAAGGCATGGTCTGAGACACACAAACACAGAGATCATCAGTCTCACTCATTTACTCAATAATGAATGGCCCCACCAGAGAGAGCAATTGTCTTGCCCATTAGACCACCCACTGCAGTCACTTTATGGACTTCCATTCTTGGGCACTCCTAATCAGGGCTGTTGCGGTGACCGTATTGTGATGATCAATTTGAAGAAAGAAGTTCAACAACAGGTTGAAACTGAGTGGAAAAACATGGTCGATGTGGATGTTGTTTCAAAGCCTAACACAACGAAATGGACAGCGCTTTCATTCAAACACCCAGATGTATATTTTTTATTTATTTATTTTACCTTTATTTAACTAGGCAAGTCAGTTAAGAACAAATTCTTATTTTCAATGACGGCCTAGGAACAGTGGGTTAACTGCCTTGTTCAGGGGCAGAACGACAGCTCAGGGATTTGAACTTGCAACCTTTCGGTTACTAGTCCAACACTCTAACCACTAGGCTACGCTGACGCCCCGAGCCACTTGCATATTAAAGCTTATGCATAGGCCTATACATGAGCCCAAGCCCGAACAAAAAAACTGAATTAAAATAATGATTGTGCCATTATACAATGCTAAACGTGTTTGTTAATTAACGGTCAATAACCGTGAGACCGGCAGTCTTTTGCATGACAATAACCAGCTGACAAAATGTCATGACTGCCACAGCCCTACTCCCAATCTCATCCTCACCTTGCAGTGAGACTTCCAGGAAGTAGTGTGTATACTTGTCCATGAAGGCTTTGGTCTTATTGAGGGAGGAGAGCGGCCAGCCGTTGTGCAGTTCTCCCTCCTGTACAGCCGCATGGAGGTAGTAGTCTATGAAGTGTGCTGGCGTGGGCATACACAGGTTCCAGCCAAACGTCTCTAAGAGGAGCAGCTCCATCTTTACCAGGTCCTTCCTGCTCAGTGACAGGTTCAGGCTGCACATGAAGCCCAGAGAGTTTAGCTGCTCCAGCTTTGGTACACAGTCTTCCTTCTCTTCAAACTTACCTGGAGGGGAGATGATGTTACGGTGAGTGAAAATTGAACACATTTTGTAGATGGTGTGATTTTGTTTGTTAAGAGTGCTTATAGATATATACTTCATAACTTATCATAAACTGGCTTTTTCGAGGCCTGAATGTTGATTGGCTGAAAGCCGTAGTATAATCAGACCGTATACCATGGGTATTTTTACTGCTCTAACTACATTGGTAACCAGTTTACAATAGCAATAAGGCACCTCCGGGATTTGCGGTATATTGTCAACATACACCGGCTAAGGGCTGTATCCAGGCACTCTGCGTTGCGTCGTACATAAGAACAGCCCTTAGCCATGGTATATTGGACATATACCACATCCCCCTCGAGCCTTATTGCTTAAATAACACACAATCTATTCGCAAACAAAATAAGAATGCCCCATTCAAAAAAATGTAGAACTAAGAACAGATATAGCCCTTGGTTCACTCCAGACTTGACTGCCCTTGACCAGCACAAAAACATCCTGTGGCGTTCTGCATTAGCATCGAATAGCCCCTGCGATATGCTACTTTTCAGGGAAGTCAGGAACCAATATACTCAGTCAGTTATAAAAGCTAAGGCTAGCTTTTTCAAACAGAAATTTGCATCCTGTAGCACTAATTCCAAAAAGTTGAGACACTAAAGTCCATGGAGAATAAGAGCACCTCCTCCCAGCCCACTGCACTGAGGCTAGGACACACTGTCTCCACCGATAAATCTACGATAATCGATCATTTCAATAAGTATTTTTCTATGGCTGGCCATGCTTTCCACCTGGCTACCCCTACCCCGGCCAACAGCTCAGCACCCCCTGCAGCAACTTGCCCAAGCCCCCCCGCTTCTTCTTCACCGAAATCCAGACAGCTGATGTTCTGAAAGAGCTGCAAAATCTGGATTCCTACAAATCAGCTGGGCTAGACAATCTGGACCCTCTCTTTCTAAAATTATCCACCGAAATTGTTGCAACCCCTATTACTAGCCTGTTAAACCTCTCTTTCGTATCGTCTGAGATCACCAAAGATTGGAAAGCTGCCGCGGTCATCCACCTCTTCAAAGGGGGAGACACTCTAGACCCAAACTGTTATAGACCTATATCCATCCTGCCCTGCCTTTCTAAAATCTTCGAAAGCCAAGTTAACAAACAGATCACCGACCATTTCGAATCCCACCGTACCATCTCCACTATGCAATCTGGTTTCTGAGCTGGTCATGGGTGCACCTCAGCCACGCTCAAGGTCCAAAACGATATCATAAGCGCCATCGATAAAAGACAGTACTGTGCAGCCGTCTTCATAGACCTGGCCAAGGCTTTCGACTCTGTCAATCACCACATTCGTATCCGCAGACTCAATAGCCTTAGTTTCTCAAATGACTGCCTCGCCTGGTTCACCAATTTCTTCTCAGATAGAGTTCAGTATGTCAAATCGGAGGGCCTGTTGTCCGGAACCTCTGGCAGTCTCTATGGGGTGCCACAGGGTTCAATTCTCGGGCCGACTCTTTTCTCTGTATATATCAAAGATGTCGCTCTTGCTGCTGGTGATTCTCTGAAACACCTCTAAGCAGACGACACCATTCTGTATACATCTGGCCCTTCTTTGGACACTGTTAACAAACCTCCAAACGAGCTTCAATGCCATACAACACTCCTTCGGTGGCCTCCAACTGCTTTTAAATGCTAATAAAACTAAATGCATGCTTTTCAACCGATTGTTGTCCGCACCCGCCTGCCTGACTAGCATCACTACTCTGGACGGTTGACTTAGAATATGTGGACAACTACAAATACCTAGGTGTCTGGTTAGACTGTAATCTCTCCTTCCAGACTCACATTAAGCATCTCCAATCCAAAATTAAATCTAGAATCAGCTTCCTATTTCGCAACAAAGCCTCCTTCACTCATGCTGCCAAACATACCCTCGTAAAACTGACTATCCTACCAATCCTTGACTTCAGTGATGTCATTTACAAAATAGCCTCCAACACTCTACTCAGCAAACTGGATGTAGTCCATCACAGTGCCATCCATTTTGTCACCAAAGCCCCATATACTACCCACCACTGCGTCCTGTATGCTCTCGTTGGCTGGCCCTCACTACATAATCGTCGCCAAACCCACTGGCTCTAGGTCATCTATAAGTCTTTGCTCGGTAAAGCCCCGCCTTATCTCGACTCACTGGTCACCATAGCAACACCCACCCATAGCATGTGCAGGTATATTTCACTGGTCACCCCCAAAGCCAACACTTCCTTTGGCCGCCTTTCCTTCCAGTTCTCTGCTGCCAATGACTGGAACGAATTGCAAAAATCACTGAAGCTGGAGTCTTATATCTCCCTCTAAATTTAAGCATCAGCTGTCAGAGCAGCTTACCGATCACTGTACCTAAACACAGCCAACCTGTAAATAGCACACCCAACAACCTCATCCCCATATTATTTCGCCTCTATGGCCTATTTATTGCCTTACGTCCCTACATTTGCACACACTGTATTATTTTGTCTTATTGACTGTACGTTTGTTTATGTGCAACTCTGTCTTGTTGTTGTTGGTCGCAATGCTTTGCTTTATCTTGGCCAGGTCGCAGTTGTAAATGAGAACTTGTCCTCAACTGGCCTACCTGGTTAAATAAAGGTGAAATATATATATATATATATTTTTCAAACGATTTGTACATTTTGTATATGTGCAAACAAGACATTCCTATATGGACTAGCAACAAATTATCCTTAAGGAGATGCAATTAACAACTGAGGATTCTACTCCCCCCCCTTCACTTGGTGTGAAACTGGTCACAGCTAAATCCTCAAGCATCTCCCTCTGGAGTCAGATGCTCCAACAATGCAGGACCCCTGGCTCCTGACCTCTGGAGATCAGGCCTGGGCACTTGCGATGGCTAATGCGCAATTTCAAAGCCATATCATATACCTTCATTGTAAAACAGTGTGCTTTGAGCTCAATAAAAATAATAATAATTGAGAAATACAAATTATACCCAAGCTGAGACCTCTTCTCTTTAATATGGAAAACGAGTTGCTCCCAAAGTAGTTTTTTCCCCGCAATTGCATTTTGAAATATTATACACGAGGGGGACACAAGGGGGAAGAGAGTAAAAGGCACGCTCATTACATCAGCCTGGCCTAGCAAAAAAAAATACAAAAAAAATCAGGTAAAGCGTCAGGAAAGACACCTTTATTACAGGAATCATGATGCAAAAAAATATGTAATTAACAACTGAGGACTCTACTTCAGCAGCATACCACCCTGCATCCCACTGCTGGTTTGCTTCTGAAGCTAAGCAGGGTTGGTCCTGGTTGGTCCCTGGATGAAGACCAGATGCTGCTGGAAGTGGTGTTGGAGGACCAGTAGGAGGCACCCTTTCCTCTGGTCTAAAAGAAATATCCCAATGCTCCAAGGCAGTGATTGGGGACATTGCCCTGTGTAGGGTGCCATCTTTTGGATGGGATGTTAAACGGATGTCCTGGCTAAATTCCCAATCTGGCTCTCATACCATCATGGCCACCTAATCATCCCCAGTTTACAATTGTCTCATTCATCCCCCTCCTCTCCCCTGCCACTATTCCCCAGGTCGTTGCTGTAAATGAGAATGTGTTCTCAGTCAACTTACTTGGTTACATTTTTTTATTTTATTTTTTTATTTTATTTAAATATTTAAATATATATATATATATATTCATTCTTCTCACCCACGTTTCCCTTTCACTGGGTGTGAAACTGGTCACAGCTAAATCCTCATGTATCTCCCCCTGGAGCCAGATGCTCCAACAATGCAGAACCCCTGGCCCCTGACCTCTGGAGATCAGTCCTGGGCACTCAGGCAGAGGCGGTCCCCTCCTCAGATCAGTGGAGGGTGTGTGTGTGTGTGTGTGTGTGTGTTCAAAAAGGGGTAAAATAAATTGCCCCACTTTTCCTTATTTAGTCATTAAACATTCCATTGTAATGCAAATATTTCAACCCAGAAACATTCACAGAAAAGGCCAAACAGTACGTCCTTTCTTTATTTGTCTTTTTTTTTTACAAGAGGGGTCTTTCTAACGCTCTAACATTTGGAACATCTCAAACTGGGACTTGTGTAACATTTCAATAAATCCTAAATTGCAGAGTTGTCACAAATCCCCAATGTACACATCATTTTGAAAATGATCTGTGGGCATATTAATTCCTTCAGAACATCAACAAACCTCAAGGGGATTTCTGTCTCGCTAAACTAAATATCAGGAACCTTGCGGAGTATTTCAACCGACCCCCTGTGTTTTACTTGATTTATTTTTTAATACCTTGAGACCTAAAAAATATGCTGCTTAGAGACTCAATGTGTAAGGCTGCCATTCGCCATTATGCTGCAACTCTGAAATGACAGTACAGGGCGGGGGAACCAGGGAGGGAGGGAGGGGAATGGGAGCTAGGGAGGGAGGGAGGGGAATGGTTTACAAGTAGGGTCTTCTGGGTAGGGAACGACCAATGGATGAGTTTCCCTGCGGGTCCTGCTTTTTGTTACACATCAATGGGCTTATCAGTACCTTCAGAAAGTATTCATACCCCTTGACTTACTCCACATTTTTGTTGTGTTGCAGCCTCAATTCATAATGGATTAAATCTTCTTTTTTTTCTTCCTCACTACACACAATACACCATAATGACAAAGTGAACATATGTTTTTAGACATCTATTGCAAATTATATACAGAAATATTTCATTTACATAAGTATTCACACCATTGAGTCTACACATGTTAGAATCTCCTTTGGCAGTGATTGCAGCTGTGAGTCCTTCTGGGAGCTTTGTACACCTGGATTGTGCAATATTTGCACTTTAAAAATATATATATATTCTTCAAGCTCTGTCAAGTTGGTTGTTGATCATTACTAAACAGCCATTTTCAAGTCTTGCCATAAATTTAAGATTGATTTAAATCAAAACTGTAACTCGGCCACTCAGAAACATTCAATGCCATCTTGTTTAGCAACTCCAGTGTAGATTTGGCCTTGTGTTTAAGGTTATTGTCCTGCTGAAAGGTGAATTGGTCTCCCAGTGTCTGTTGGAAAGCAGACTGAACCAGGTTTTCCTCTAGGATTTAGGCAGTGCTCAGCTCTATTCCATTTATTTTTATCCCCCCAAAAACTCCCTAGTTCTTGCTGATGAAAAGCATAACCATAACATGATGCAGCCACCACCATGCTTGAAAATATAAAGAGTGGTACTCAGTGATGTGTTGCATTTGCCCCAAACATAACACTTTGTTTTCAGGACATAAAGTTAATTTCTTTGCTGTATTACAGGGTTTGGAACATTTTTATTCTGTACAGGCTTCCTTCTCTCCACTCTGTCAATTAGGTTAGTATTGTGGAGTTACTGCAATGTCGTTGATCCATCCTCAGTTATCACAACCATTAAACTCTGGAACTGTTTTAAAAAGTCCCCATTGGCCTCATGGTGAAATACCTGAGCGGTTTCCATCCTCTCCGGCAACTGAGTTAGTAAGAACACTTGTATCTTTGTAGTGACTGTGTTTATTGATAAACCACCCAAAACGTAATTAATAACGGTCACCATGCTCAAAAGGATATTCAATGTCTGCATTTTTATATTTTTACCCTTCTACCAATAGGTGCCTTATTTGCGAGGCATTGGAAAACCTCCCTGGTCTTTTTGGCTGAATCTGTTTAAAATTCACTGCTCAACTGAGGGACCTTACAATTATCTGTATGTGTGGGGTACAGGGATGAGGTAGTCATTCAAAAATCATGTTAAACACTATTATTGAACACAGAGTGAGTCAATGGAATTTATTATGTGACTTGTTAAGCACATTTTCACTCATTCATTTATTTAGGCTTCCCATAACAAAGGGGTTGAACCTTATTGACTCTATAGACATTTCAGCTTTTCATTTGCATTTCTTTTTATTATTATTATTATTATTATTATTATTATTATTATTATTATTATTATTATTATTATTAAGGCTGTAACACAACAAAATGTGGAAAAAGTCAAGGGTGTGAATACTTTCTGAAACATTCCTTTCTGAAAAACATTGGCAATGTTAGCTATTCTCTCTTGGAATTTGAAAAGTGTAAGTTGTCCTATCAAACGTTCCACCTGTCTTGATATCCTAGCAAGAAACCATATTGATGTAGCAATGCTCCATGAAACACACCTGCTCTATAAGGAGGCACATAGAACCATGTGAACAAAAAGTGGCTTCTTTTTCATCAGCCCCAAACAAAACTAACAAGGTGAACTCATAATGATACAAGAGAGACTCAAAACCACTAACTTGGGTGAAGGCGAAGACCAAGAAGGCAGAATCACTTTCCTTAAATGTATCCATAATGGAAGGGAAATTTCCTTTATTAATATGTACGCTTTTTTGATTCACTGAACAGCATATTGTTAAAATGAACTGAATTCCATCGTTTTTTTGAGACAGACATGAATGCCATTTTGGACATGCAAGACAAATCTAATAAGACCAACAAGCCACACGCAACCAAGGCTCTCCAGCATATAACCTACTCTCTGATTACAAACTCATTGATGCCTGGCAAGCACATAATCCGAAAGCAATAGAGTACACTTTCTACTCAAACAAGCAGAAAACATTCTCCTGAATCGATTTCATACTATTATCTACAACTCTACTTTCCTTAATCAAGAAAATAGAAATTCGACATATGGTGTTTCGACGTTTCATTACTACAAAATCATACATTCTGTGATCAATTTGAAATTTAAACTAAATTCATTCATAATGATCAATAAAAATTCAGTCGATGACCCCCGGATTCTATGGGATGCCACCAAAGGTTTGATTAAAAATAATGCAACTGCATTTTCATCTGGGTTGAATAAATCACAATTAAAAGAAGATGTCAGAATTGGAAATGTTGTTCACTGCATTAGATTGTTTTCAACAAACACTTTTCAGACCAGGTAGCTATTATTCTTTCCAAAGTCAAGACAGAAGTTCATTTATTGATAAGAGAGCAGAATTTTCCGACCATCCAGTTAGACTTCCATGGTAATCGTCTTTGTCGTTTACTGGCCAACAAGCTACGCAGTAATGATCAATTAGCTGATTTAGCAAATATTACATCTGAAAGAGGGGAGTTACTATCACAACCCAAATTAATCAGATTCTCCTGCTTCTATAAAGAACTGTACACCTCTGATAGTAAATCAACATCAAACCAGACTAAGAACTTCGTCTCTCAACAGAAGCCACCTCGCTGGGAGCCCAAATCTCTCTCAATGAACTCAAAAGAGCATTGGATAGCATAAATAAAATGGGATGGTATTCCTCCTATTTAAACATTTGGAATTGCTCGAAATGATTAACAGAGCCATTCACAAAGGTTAATTTGGGGGAAGAGATCGACCGATCACGTCATCTCATTATATGCAGACAATATTTTACTACATCTAAAACACATTGATGATCATAGAAAAATTCAGCTTCATCTCAAGTTATAAAATGAACCTAACCAAATCAGCCCTACTGCTTCAAGACCCTGAGTGAGGACTCCATCTCTACTTATGAAATCCCAATTGTTCCCATTTTAAATACTTTGGAGTAGATAGATATATTTCCTCCCTTAGAAAAAAAATCATTGGCACAAACTTTAACAGAACGCTCAAATCAATTAAATCCAATCTCATTAGATGGAATAATATCCCAGTTAGATTATGTGAGCAGTTGAGCGGTCGGAAATCCTGCTCATCAAGCGGTGGGCCGGCGCTCCACATCCTTTTCAACCGCTCCACGCTCACAGGAGGAAATATTGACGCTCCATTCATTAAAAATCACAATTTAACAAACCACCATCTATTTTTGTAACTACCTGGACCTACCATTTGGTTTTTAAATATTCAAACCAAACCATATGATTTGAATGAAAATCATTTTAATAAACATGGGAAGGTGAATGTAAGAAGCGCTCATCATTTAAAATAGGCTACACGTCACATTAAACAGCATATAAACACTCTAAATAGGTCAGGAGCCAGAGAGGGAGTCTAAGAAGGAACGAAAATGAATTATTTAGGCTATATTATTTACATTATTTCAAGGCTGTAGCCTACAAAGAAATACATTGTGAAGCACTTGCGAGTGTGACCCACTAGGCTGGTAGGAAGTCAGGGACATTAAGCGCTCAGCATTTAAACAACATTTTGTTGTATTATATCATTAGTCTATAAATTGTGTATATAGGCTGTGACTAACGAAAAATGCCTTACTAAACTCAGTCTACAGTGCCTTTGAATTCATTTTTAGAAATGAATTCAGGCTGATGTGATGGTGTCTGGAGAGCAGGCCAGCAGCGGAGAATATCCTCTCCGCGCTTGCAGAGCCACCGGGGATGCTAAACTTGTTATTTATTTCATTTCACCTTTATTTAACCAGGTAGGCCAGTTGAGAACAAGTTCTCATTTACAACTGTGACCTGGCCAAGATAAAGCAAAGCAGTGCGACACAAACAACACAGAGTTACACATGGAATAAACAAACGTACCGTCACTAACACAATAGAAAAGTCTATATACAGTGTGTGCAAATGTAGTAAGATTAGGGAGGTAAGGCAATAAATAGGCCATAGAGGCAAAAAAAATACAATTTAGCATTAACACTGGAGTGATAGATGTGCAGATGATGATGTGCAAGTAGAGATACTGGGGTGCAAAAGAGCAAAATAAATAACAATATAGGGATGAGGTAGTTGGGTGGGCTATTTACAGATGGGCTGTGTACAGGTACAGTGATCGGTAAGCTGCTCTGACAGCTGACGCTTAAAGTTAGAGAGGGAGATATGAGTCTCCAGCTTCAGTGATTTTTGCAATTCGTTCCAGTCATTGGCAGCAGAGAACTGGAAGGAAAGGCGGATTGGAGATGCTTAATGTGAGTCTGGAAGGTGAGTTTACAGTCTATTGGTGGTGACAGTGTTTCCTAGCCTCAGTGCAGTGGGCAGCTGGGAGGAGGTGCTGTTATTCTCCATTAACTTTACAGTGTCCCAAAACCTTTGGGAAAATGTGCTACAGGATGCAAATCTCTGTTTGAAAAAGCTAGCCTTTGCTTTCCTAACTGACTGTGTATATTGGTTCCTAACTTCCCTGAAAAGTTGCATATCGCAGGGGATATTCGATGCTAATGCAGTACGCCACAGGATGTTTTGTCAAGTCTGGAGTGAACCAAGGGCTACATTTGAAGTCGGAAGTTTACATACACTTAGGTTGGAGTCATTAAAACTCGTTTTTCAACCACTCCACAATTTTCTTGTTAACAAACTATAGTTCGGGCAAGTCAGTTAGGACATCGACTTTGTGCATGACAAGTCATTTTTCCAACAATTGTTTACAGAGATTATTTCACTGTATCACAATTCCAGTGGGTCAGAAGTTTACATACACTAAGTTGACTGTGCCTTTAAACAGCTTGGACAATTCCAGAAAATTATGTCATGGCTTTAGAAGCGTCTAATAGGCTAATTGACATCATTTGAGTCAATTGGAGGTGTAACTGTTGATGTTTTTCAAGGCCTACCTTCAAACTCAGTGCCTCTTTGCTTAACATCATGGGAAAATCAAAAGAAATCAGCCAAGACCTCAGAAAAAAAATTGGAGACCTCCACAAGTCTGGTTCATCCTTGGGAGCAATTTCCAAACACCTGAAGGTACCACGTTCATTTGTACAAACAATAGTATGCAAGTATAAACACCATGGGACCACGCAGCCGTCATACCGCTCAGGAAGAAGACGCGTTCTGTCTCCTAGAGATGAACGTACTTTGGTGTGGAAATGGCCAGGCACGACTCCAACACCATCATTAAGTTTGCTGACGACACAACAGTGGTAGGCCTGATCACCGACAATGACGATACAGCCTATAGGGAGGAGGTCAGAGACCTGGCCAGGTGGTGCCAGAATAACAACCTATCCCTCAACGTAACCAAGACTAAGGAGATGATTGTGGACTACAGGAAAAGGAGCACCAAGCACGTCCCCATTCTCATTGACGGGGCTGTAGTGGAGCAGGTTGAGAGCTTCAAATTCCTTGGTGTCCACATCAACAACAAATTAGAATGGTCCAAACACACCAAGACAGTCGTGAAGAGGGCCCGACAAAGCCTATTCTCCCTCAGGAAACTAGAAAGATTTGGCATGGGTCCTGAGATCCTCAAAAGGCTCTATAGCTGCAACATCGAGAGCATCCTGACTGGTTGCATCACTGCCTGGTACGGCAATTGCTCGGCCTCTGACCGCAAGGCACTTCAGAGGGTAGTGCATACGGCCCAGTACATCACTGGGGCAAAGCTGCCTGCCATCCAGGACCTCTACACCATGCGGTGTCAGAGGAAGGCCCTGAAAATTGTTAAAGACCTCAGCCACCCCAGTCATAGACTGTTCTCTCTACTACCGCATGGCAAGCGGTACCTGAGTGCCAAGTCTAGGACAAAAAGGCTTCTCAACAGTTTTTACCCCAAAGTCATAAGACTCCTGAACAGGTAACCAAACGGTTACCCGGACTATTTGCATTGTGTGCCCTCCCCCTGCCCCCCCCTGCTACTCTCTGTTTATCTTATATGCATAGTCACTTTAACTATACATTCATGTACATACTACCTCAATTGGCCCGACCAACCAGTGCTCCCGCACAGTGGTTAACCGGGCTGTCTGCATTGTGTCCCACCACCCACCAACCCCTCTTTTTACGCTACTGCTACTCTCTGTTCATCATATATGCATAGTCACTTTAACCATACCCACATGTACATACTACCTCAATAAGCCTGACTAACCGGTGTCTGTATATAGCCTTGCTACTCTTATTTTCAAATGTCTTTTTAATGTTGTTTTATTTCTTTACTTACCTACACACACACACACCTTTTTTTTTCTTTGCACTATTGGTTAGAGCCTGTAAGTAAGCATTTCACTGTAAGGTCTACACACCTGTTGTATTTGGCGCACGTGACAAATAAACTTTGATTTGATGTTAACATGCATGAAACCAAGGCTTTTACAGTTACAGAAGTCAACAAATGATAGTGCCTGGGGAATAGGTGTGGTACTGGGGTCTACAGGGCCTGGGTTAACCTCTACATCACCAGAGGAACAGAGGAGGTGTAGGATAAGGGTACGGCTATAGGCTATAAGAACTGGTCGTCTAGTGCGTTGGGAACAGAGAATTAAAGGTGCAGATTTCTGGGCTTGGTAGAATAGATTCAGGGCATAATGCACAGACAAGGGTATTGTAGGATGTGATTACAGTGGAGGTAAACACCCTTATAGGTAGGCATAAAGGTTTTTAGGAAAAATAACCCAATAAAAACGGAAAACTCCTTGAAAGTTGGAATATGCAAGGCCAAGATAATAGAACAAAAATGAAGGAAACTTAAGAAATCAGATTTTTTGGTTTATAAATACTTTGCTACAATGACACAATTAGCTACCTACCTCGTTCCTTCCTTTCAGTATGTGCATGTAGTAAGTACACCATCATGCTTTCGGGATATGCGTCTTTTCCGATTCCACAATGATTCTTTAGTTGTGGACATTACATCACCGCACTCCCTCTCTTGCTCCTCATCCTTGTAGGTCACCTTGATTTTGCACCTGTGTGTTTGATCAGTTTCTTAATGGAAATATTTAGTGAACTCCATGACAGTAGCTAAAGCAAGGGACACAAGTAGACTACAAATGTATGTTGGGCCGGGCATGCTCTGAGCTCGTGAACTGAGCACTACTAGAGCAAAATTGAAGCGGGCAAGAAGGCCTACGCTCCAGCCTTTGGGAATCTCACCCCGCACTCCAGTCAAATGTATGGATGAGCCAGTCACGTTTCAAATGCAATGTAGGCTACAGGATGGTATCTAGCGAAGTGCACAGACAATGCACACAACACCAAATGATTCATCCAAACTAGTTAACCACTAGTATTGACATAATTAAATCACAATGGATTAGCTAGTTTCCAAGAAACAGCTGCCTGTGTTAGCTGCCGAATTAACAGTGTTCTTAGCTAGCTAGCTGTGTGAACACAAAAGAGATTGACTGTCGGCAGTGAAACATTTGACAATCCTACCGGTGTGTCTGCCATCTAAAAGCTCAATAACCTCCCTCTATCCCAATTTGCCAGTGAATACAGCTTTATTATTAGAAGTTATAACTTTCAAATTATCGGCAGCGAGGATGAATGGTCCTAGTCAAAGAACAATTGAGGCCTGGACAAATATACTTGACTCTGTAAAGAATAATCTCAGCTAAAGCCTAACACATACAAATAAACCATTTATTAAAGCCCAACACATACATACAGTGGCAAGAAAAAGTATGTGAACCTTTTGGAATTACCTGGATTTCTGCATAAATTAGTCAGAAAACTTGATCTGACCTTCATCTTAGTCACAACAATAGATGAACACAGTGTGCTTAAACTAATAACACACATATTATTATATTTTTCTTGTCTATATTGAATACATCATTTAAACATTTCCAGTGGAGGTTGGAAAAGGGATGTGAGCCCCTAGGCTAATGAAAAAGCTAATTGGAGTCAGGAGTCAGCTGACCTGGAGTCCAATCAATGAGACAAGATTGGAGATGTTGGTTAGAGCTGCCTTGCTCTATAAAAAAAAAACTCACAAAATTTGAGTTTGCTAATCACAAGAAGCATTGCCTGATGTGAACCATGCCTCGAACAAAATAAATCTCAGAAGACCTAAGATTAAGAATTGTTGACTTGCATAAAGCCGGAAAGGGTTACAAAAGCATCTCTAAAAGCCTTGATGTTCATCAGTCCAAAGTAAGACAAATTGTCTATAAATGGAGAAATTTCATAACTGTTGCTACTCTCCCTAGGAGTGGCCGTCCTGCAAAAATGACTGCACGCGCACAGTGCAGAATGCTCAATGAGGTTAAGAAGAATCCTAGAGTGTCAGCTAAAGCCTTACAGAAATCTCTGGAACATGCCAACATCTCTGTTGACGAGTCTACGATATGCAAAACACTAAACAAGTGTTCATGGGAGGACACCACGGAAGAAGCCACTGCTGTCCAAAAAAAACATTGCTGCACGTCTGAAGTTAGCAAAAGAGCACCTGGTTGTTCCACAGTGCTTCTGGCAAAATATTCTATGGACAGATTAAACTAAAGTTGAGTTGTTTGGAAGGAACACACAACACTATGTGTGTAGAAAAAAAAGGCACAGCACACCAATATCAAAACCTCATCCCAACTGTAAATTATGGTGGAGGGTTCATCATGGTTTGAGGCTGCTTTGCTGCCTCAGGGCCTGGACTGCTTGCTATCATCAACGGAAAAATGAATTCCCAAGTTTATCAAGACATTTTGCAGGAGAATGTTAGGCTATCTGTGCACCAATTGAAGCTCAACAGAAGATGGGTGATGCAACAGGACAATGATCCAAAACACAGAAGTAAATCAACAGAATGGCTTAACAGAAGAAAATACGCCTTCTGGAGTGGCCCAGTCAGAGTCCTGACCTCAACCCGATTGAAAATGCTGTGGCATGACTCCGAGAGTGGTTCACACCAGACAGCTTAAGAATATTGCTGAACTGAAACAGTTTTGTAAAGAGGAATGGTCCAAAATTACTCCTGACCATTGTGCAGGTCTGATCCGCAACTACAGAAAACATTTGGTTGAGGTTATTGCTGCCAAACGAGGGTCAACCAGTTATTAAATGCAAGGGTTCACATACTTTTTCCACCCTATACTATGAATGTGTACATGGTGTGTTCAATAAAGACATGAAAATGTTTAATTGTTTGTATGTTATTAGTTTAAGCAGACAGTGTGTGTCTATTGTTGTGACTTAGACGAAGATCAGATCAAATTCTTTGACCAATTTATGCAGAAATCCAGGTAATTCCAAAGGGTTCACATACTTTTTCTTGCCACTGTACCTATTTTCAGTGGTGTAAAGTACTTAAGTAGTTTTCTGGGGTTTTTGACAATTTTTACTTCACTACATTCCTAAAGAAAATAATGTACTTTATACTCCATACATTTTCCCTGACACTCAAAAGTACTCTTTACATTTTGAATGCTTAGCAGGACAGAAAATGACCCAATTCACACACTTTTCAAGAGAACATCCCTGGTCATCCCTACTCCCTCTGATCTGGCAGACTCATTAAACACAAATGCTTCATTTGTAAATATGTCTGAGTGTTGTAGTGTGCCCCTGGCTATCCATGAAAAAACAAAAACATTGTGCTGTCTGGTTTCCTTAATATAAGCACTTTGTAATGATTTATTATTTTACTTTTGATACTTAAGTATATTTAAAACCAAATACTTTTACTCAAGTCACATTTTACTGGGTGACTTTTACATGAGTCATTTTCTATTAAGGTATCTTTATAAGTATGACAATTTGGTACTTTTTCCCCCCACTGCCTATTTAATCTTTTTTACTTTCTTTGCTTTCAGGACCACAGGGAAGGGGTGGTATGGGGAGGGTTCTCTCTGGTCGCCGGGAGGGGGTGGCTGGTCTGGGGAGTGACTGACGAGCAAGGAGGTGGAAAACATGGTTTCCTGGGGGGGGGGGGGGGGTTGGGGGAATGGAAGAAGGAGGAGGTTGGGGTGGGTAGAGGCCCACTTATGTTTTCTTTTCCTTTCCTGTTTATACTGAATGTATTATTACTTCAACTCTGTATGCATTTCTTACAGTTTTTTCATTCTTCTTTTGAGTGGCAGTATGGGTACATGTTTTATAAACGTTAAAAAAAAGATGGACCTGTACCACCCCCAACAACAAAAAAACAACATAAATAATAACTTGGTCAACAAAAATAGTTGTTTCACTGCAACGGCAATTATTTCCCGATATAGACAGTCATAATGTCTACATCTGTTCTCTAGAAGTCTCCACAAAGCTCGTCACTAAGCTAAGGACCCTGGGACTCAACACCTCCCTCTGCAACTGGATCCTGGACTTCCCGACGGGCTGCCCCCGGGTGGTAAGGGTAGGCAACAACACATCTGCCATGCTGATGCTCAACACGGGGACCCGTCAGGGGTGCATGCTTAGTCCCCTCCTGTACTCCCTGTTCACTCACGACTGCGTTGCCAAGCATGACTCCAACACCATCATTAAGTTTGCAGGCGACAACAGTGGTAGGCCTGATCACCGACAACGATGAGACAGCCTATAGGGAGGAGGTCAGAGACCTGGCAGTGTGGTGCCAGGACAACAACCTCTCCCTCAACATGAACAAGACAAAGGAGATGATCATGGACTACAGGAAAAGGAGGGCCGAACAGCCCCCATTCACATCGACGGGGCTATACTGGAGCGGGTCGAGAATTTCAAGTTCCTTGGTGTCCACATCAACAACAAACTATCATGGTCCAAACACACCAAGAAAATCATGAAGAGGGCACGACAACGCCTATTTCCCCTCAGGAGACTGAAAAGATTTGGCATGGGTCCCCAGATCCTCAAAAAGTTCTACAGCTGCACCATTGAGAGCATCCTGACTGTTTGCATCACCGCCTGGTATGGCAACTGCTCGGCATCCGACCATAAGGCGCTACAGAGGGTAGTGTGTACAGCCCAGGACATCACTGGGGCCAAGCTTCCTACCATCCAGGACCTATATACTAGGCGGTGTCTGAGGAAGGCCCCAACAACTGTCAAAGACTTCAGTCACCCAAGTCAGTGTTCACTCTGCTATCCCACTTCAAGCGGTAACCGGAGTACCAAGCCTAGGTCCAAAAATCTCCTTAACAGCTTCTACCCCCAAGCCATAAGACTGTTGGACAATTATTAAAATGGCCACCCTAACAATTTGCATTGACCCCCCCCCCCCCCCTTTGTTTTAACACTTCTGCTACTTGCTGTATATTACCTATCCATAGTCACTTTACCCCTACCTCCATGTACAAATTACCTCGACTAACCTGTACCCCCACACATTGACTCAGTACTCGTACCTCCTGTAATTAGCCTCATTATTGAGTTACTTTTTACTTTAGTTTATTTAGTAAATATTTTCTTCAATGCAGTTTTAAGAAAATCTAGTTTTGGTTAAGGGCTTGTAGTAAGTAAGCATTTTACCATATTCGGCGCATGTGACATAATAGTTGATTTGATTCTTCTCTCCAACAGCTATAATTACTATGCCGGCAAGGGTTGTGGGTAACGCAGGCCTCATGGTTTGTACATGTGATAAGTTCCCTTGGTGACTGAGAGAGGACTGGGTGACCAGGGGAGGGCATGGCCTCTTAAACACACAGCTGTCCCCAAACATGTCTCAGACAAACCCCGCAGCTACAGCCACTTAAAGCCCACTACAGGCTGTAGCACTGCTCACTCTCCCTGCTTTCCTTTTCACCTCAAAAAATATTTTTAAAAAAAATAAACATGTAGTGGAAAACATTTAAATGTAACTTTCTGGAAAAGAGTGGGATAAACAACCAGAATCTACTCAAAAAGGAAGGACATTATAACTGAAGTATCTGAAACTTTTCACTATAATTTGATGCGTACTAGAGGTACTGCTACTGCTGTTCCATCTTTACCAGATCTGTTGTTAGCAGTTCAGTAGCTGACTTACTAGCTAGGAGGAGGCAGGAGAGGGCAATGACGTAGAGCTGGCGGACTGCCACGTCATAGTGGTCCATGAACAAATCCAGGAGGTAGACGGCCAGGTGGCGAGCCGCTGGGCACAATTGGTAGCGGTTACTGAGGACAGCCAGCAGGTCAGCAAAGTACCGCCGCATCCCGATCTGAGGAGAGTGGGACTTGTAGGTGGGCAACTTCAGCTCCTGAGGAAAGGAGGTAAGGAGAGGAGACAGGATGAGAGGGAGTAAGGATATTGCAGACTGCAGAGTTGAATTGCGTATACATAAAAAAATACAGCACTGTGTCAGGAGGCATGTGAGAGCGTGTGCAAAGACTCCACTTTCAAATGTCAATCACAGCCAAGAAACTGCAGCCCATTCTTGACCATGGGCCTAAAATATTGCTCAATAAACACTGTGAAATACACTACATGACCAAAGGCATGTGGACACATGCTCGTCGAATATCTCATTCTAAAATCATTGGCATTAATATGGAGATGGTCCCCCCTTTGCTGCTATAACAGTCTCCACTCTTCTGGGAAGGATTTCCACTAGATGTTGGAATATTGCTGCGGGGACTTGCTTCCATTCAGCCACAAGAATATTAGTGAGGTCGGGCACTGATGTAGGGCAATTAGGCCTGGCTCGCAGTCTGCGTTCCAATTCCTCCCAAAGGTGTTCAACGGGGTTGAGGTCAGGGCTCTGTGCAGGCCAGTCAAGCTCTTCCACACCGATCTTGACAAACCATTTCTGTATGGACCTCGCTTTGTGCACGGGGGCATTGTCAAGCTGAAACAGGAAAGGGTCTTCCCCAAACTGTTGCTACATATATGGAAGCACAGAATCGTCTAGTATGTCATTGTATGGTGTAGCTTTAAGATTTCCCTTCACTGGAACTAAGGGGCCTAGTCCGAACCATGAAAAACAGCCCCAGACCATTATTCCTCCTCCACCAAACTTTACTGTTGGCATTGGGGCAGGTAGCGTTCTCCTGGCATCCACCAAACCCAGATTTGTCCGCCGGACTGCCAGATGGTTTATCACTCCAAAGAACGCGTTTCCACTGCTCCAGATTCCACGTGCTTCTACACCTTCATCGCTTGCCGTTTGGAGTTTTAGGCTGGGTTTCTGTACAGCACTTTGAGATATCAGCTGATGTAAGAAGGGCTATATAAATACATTTGATTTGATTTTGATAATGCAGTTCACAAGTGGAACAATAATGTTAGTGATTTTGAATTTCCAATTCATTAATAAATTCCATTCCAAATTCAACAATCATTTTGTGTAAGTATGATGATGTTATTAAACCCATCAGAATCTTAGCACCCACTACCCCAGAGTCAGTTTGTCAAATTTCTGCCCTGCTAGAGCTGCAAATGCTGTTATTTTGAAGTGGAAAAGTCTAGGAGCAACAACGGATCAACCGCAAGGTGGCAGGCCACATAAGCTCACAGAACAGGACTGCCAAGTGCTGTAGCGCATTAAAAAAATGAAATTGGCTTCCATGGCTGAGCAGCCACACACACACACAAGCCTAAGCTCACCATGCCCAATGCTAAGCATCTGCTGGAGTGGTGTAAAGCTTGCTGCCATTGGACTCTGGAGCAGTGGAAACACGTTCTCTGGGTGTGGCGGATGCCAGGAGAACGCTACCTGCCCGTATGCATGGTGCCAACTGAAAAGCTTGGTTGAGGAGGAATCGCCTTGTGGCTGAATGCAAGTCCCTGCAGCAATGTTCGAACATCTAGTGGAAAGCCTTCCCAGAAGAGTGGAGGCTGTTATAGCAGCAAAGGGGGGGACCAACTCCATATTAATGCCCATGATTTTGGCATGAGATGTTCGAAGAGCAGGTATCCACATACTTTTGTTCATGTAGTGTACAACCCAGCAGAAAACAACTGTCTTCTTGCAGAGAAGTGCTATTAATACATTGAACATCCTTCAGTGAGTAGATGACAGAGGTAAAGGCCTCCATAGCAACAGTCAGTGGGAAAGAATGGTTTGTGCGTCAAGCTCTCATAAAACACCATACCCTTGTGCAGGGGTGGAACGAGTATTGAAATATCCTACCCATATGTCGTAATATCTAAAAATGTCAAGATCTTGTCTCAAAAGATCATACATATACGTTTTTTAATTTGTAGAATCGTGTGGCGATTTCCATCTATCCATGTTGCAGAGATCAGCACCGCAGGGCCTCCGGCAAACGTGTGGCGAACTGGCTTCTGCCCCAGCACTTGATTTGGTTTAATAAAAAATAGACATAAAAGCATTGAAAAGAAGGAGAAAGTACTATCGTTTAGACTACGGGTGTGAACGTTTTAACAAAATTGGGACATTAACTTTTAGAAAAAAATCCCCTAACCGAAAACATGGGCTATACTCGGGCTATACTCGGCCTTGTCTTAGGACGGTAAGTTGGTGGTTGTAGACATCCCTCTAGTGGTGTGGGGGCTGTGCTTTGGCAAAGTGGGTGGGGTTATATCCTGCCTGTTTGGCCCTGTCCGGGGGTATCATCGGATGGGGCCACAGTGTCTTCTGATCCCTCCTGTCTCAGCCTCCAGTATTTATGCTGCAGTAGTTTATGTGTCGGGGGGCTAGGGTCAGTCTGTTACATCTGGAGTATTTCTCTTGTCTTATCCGGTGTCCTGTGTGAATTTAAATATGCTCTCTCTAATTCTCTCTTTCTCTCGGAGGACCTGAGCCCTAGGACCATGCCTCAGGACTACCTGGCATGATGACTCCCTGCTGTCCCCAGTCCACCTGGCCATGCTGCTGCTCCAGTTTCAACTGTTCTGCCTGCGGCTATGGAACCCTGACCTGTTCACCGGACGTGCTTGTTGCACCCTCGACAACTACTATGATTATTATTATTTGACCATGCTGGTCATTTATGAACATTTTGACATCTTGACCATGTTCTGTTATAATATCCACCCGGCACAGCCAGAAGAGGACTGGCCACCCCTCATAGCCTGGTTCCTCTCTAGGTTTCTTCCTAGGTTTTTGGCCTTTCTAGGGAGTTTTTCCTAGGGTGTTTTTCCTAGCCACCGTGCTTCATTCACATGCATTGCTTGCTGTTTGGGGTTTTAGGCTGGGTTTCTGTACAGCACTTTGAGATTTCAGCTGATGTACGAAGGGCTATATAAATAAATTTGATTTGAAAAACAAATTTGTTTTTTCTTACACAAAATGTAAATCACAGTGCAGTTATCACAGAACTACCACCAACTAGCCTCGAACATCATTATAAAGGGAAACATAAAAATTTGACCAATACTTTACGCAATGCTGTTACGTTAGTAGGAGATGTGCACCTTTAAAATTATTTGCCACGGATATAAATAAGCACTCTGCACGTCATCGTCATTAAGTTGGAAAAATGCTCTGCTCCCATCGAGTCTGCGGCTGCGCTTTTAGCCGACCAACGTTAGGACGTAGCGATTGGTGCTTTGGAAACATGCTGAAGTACGGACTGACTGCTGGGAACATGTCTACAACTTCATCAGCAAGCTGTCAAACTATCGTAAATAAGTTACAAGCTGAAGCTACACGCTGTTTATCAGTGCAGCGCCCAACATCAGATAGCTAGCAAAAATTTGATCCCTGTGTTTGCCAGCGAAGCGAGCTAGCAGCTGATGAAGTCACTGGTGACTGATATACCTTAGCAATAAAGCCCGAGGGGGTGTGGTATATGGCCAATATGCTACGGTTATGGGCTGTTATGTAAAACACAACGAGGACTGCCTGGATACAGCCCTTAGCCATGGTATATTGGCCATAAACCACAAACCCCCAAGGTGTCTTATTGCTATTATAAACTGGTTTCCAATGTAAAAATAAATGTTTGTCATACCCGTGATATATGGCCTGATATAACACGGCTGTCAGCCAATCAGCATTCAGGGCTCGAACCAGCCAGTTTATAATTGTACATATACAGCAGTAGAGCGATGTCTTGTGCAAATTTTCCTCATGATTTGTCAACTCGTGCACAATTAATCTGTGCTTCAGTCTGATCAACTGTAGATTACTGATAACAAACCACGGCTGCAGGTAGCCTAGAGAAGCCTATGCGATCTGATCCCCTCTGGCCAGGGGAGACGATAGCAACGTCATGTATTTATAGCCTAAGCTATGTACTGTAATTATAGCCTAAAACAGGCCCATTTATTTGTGCTAATAGAAAACGTGAATGTGATGAAATTTGGTTTATATTCAAACTTTGGGTGGCTAGGCTACCTAGGCCTTTTCAATCCCAAACTAGACTGGACTAGTTGACTGGAATTAATCAATCAACACCATAGCGATGACATACTGTGTGAGTAACTTTTCAATTACAGATGCAAAGGCCTACAAGATGCAGGCCCGCGTAAAGCAAGCTCAGACCTGTTAGTTCTATTGTTCAATCGCAGTTCTTGTCTCTTTGTACATGGAAAAGGACCCCCCCCCCAATTAGTTTAGTTTTAAAATAGAATTCATATGAACAAGTACGAGGTTGCTGCAGTTTGACAGGGTTTAAACATTGAAAGCAGTTAAAATAAGGGGTGGAAAGAGTACTGAGATATCCTACTCAAGTAGAAGTACTGTTATTTATATACAATTTTACTCAAGTAAAATGACTGACTTTCAAAATTCCTCAAAAATGTACAAGTACTCGGAAAAACGAGTCAATTTCAGTAACAAAAGCAGTTGTAATGCGTTACTTTACACTGTCCCTGTGGGGGAAAAAAATCACCTGGTTTAGCTCTTATGCATCCATTTGCTGAAGTATTTATTCAGGGAAGAAAATACTATACGTGAGGTTTCGCCTGTCACATTCTATTTCTGAATAGCTGGTGATAAAATCAGATCTGGCCAGCATGCACATCATTTCAAACTAGGGTGGTGTAAGTGTCAACATCAAAGCTCTGGAGATTTGCATTCCTTCACGATGAACAAGGAACGTCAGCATAAAGCCATGCATCCCTTCAGCCCCGTTATCTGTCGCTGTTTTAGATCAATGTGTTTAAGGTTAGCTATTGGATAACAGGCAGGACGAGAGGGACTTCATATCTACACTGAACAAAAATATAAAAACAACGTGCAACAATTTCAACGGATTTACCGAGTTACACTTCATGTAAGGAAATCGGTCAATTGAAATTAATTCATTTGGCCCTAATCTATGGATTTCACATGACTGAGCAAGGGCGCAGCCATGGGTGGGCATAGGCCCACCCACTTGGGAGCCAGGCCCACAATCAAACACTCCACGTTCCTTCAAAACTTGAGACATCTGTGGCATTGTGTTGTGGCCTTTTATTGTCCCCAGATCAAGGTGCACTTGTGTAACGATCATGCTGTTTGATCAGCTTTCTGGGATCTTTTATTTCAACTCATGAAACATGGCACCAACACTTTACATGTTGCGATTATATTTTTGTTCAGTATAATAATGTTGAGTCTTTGGCAAGAGAGCTGAAATCAGGATAAAAGCAAAACGCTCCACATACAGCCAAAGAGCTTCCACTTAGCAGTTCCTACAGGAAGTGGGCATGATATACAGCCGGGCTTTAAACAACCACAAACAGCCAGAGCGAGCCACGTTGGCACATTTCCACTGAGGATCTACGCGGGCCGGCACCCGTGTCTCACTGAGCCATAGCTCCGGCGGACCTGCTTTAAATTGGGGCCAAGGCAAGGCCACTGGTACTTTTCAGCTGGCATTTACATAACATTGGCTAACTGTGAGGTTACACCTTCTCACAAAGAAACTGTTTTAATTATGCTGAGGTTGTTGATTCTGCTCTTCAAAAGTCCTCACTGTCAGCCCTAGCTATGGAAACACAATTTCCCAAGTGTATTCCACAGGTGTGACAAAACATTTATTTTGACTGCTCTAATTACATTGGTAACCAGTTTATAATAGCAATAAGGAACCTCAGGGGTTTGTGGTGTATGGCCAATAAACCAGGGCTGTATTCAGGCACTCCGTGTTGCATCATGCATAAGAACAGCCCTTCGCAGTGGTATACTGGCCATATACCACACCCCCTCGGGCCTTATTGCTTAAGTGTAACACACTGGTGTCACAGTCAAAAAGCAGCAGAGTGGAGTAGTCAGGTCCTCTGTGCTCCCTAATCCAGTCAACACAGACAAACAACAACCCAGCGTTTGCCTAGAACAAACCTCTTCCACCCAACACAGATCTCCTCTTAGTTTAGCTGGAGGCATCAGCTCATATGCCCAGCATTTGCTCAAAATAAGCATTGTCAATTTGACAAATTACCATTTAGGATGACCGATCAATATAATCTCTATTTCAAGACGTTTTGGAGTTGATTATTGTTCACAGATGAAGTGTCAATCCCTGTTGGATGGTGGAAATCCTGATCTACAAAATCGAATAACACAATGAGTACGATAAGTGCATCTATGTGTACCGTTAACATAAGACGTGTCCCATGCTGTGGTAGAGGTTCTGACAACCCGACAGGGGTAACCATCTCAATCGTTACAGGGGGAGGTGACATTTCACACTTTAGCATCGAAGACAGCAAGGAATAGATGAGCTCACTACTGGAAAGTGTTTTTTTTTTTTTTAATGTTACGGTATTTGTGTAAGTCAACTAAGCACCGTGTTTGCTGCGGATGAAAAAAGATTTCAAGAACCATCAAAGAATAAGAATGAGACGTTCACCTTTATTCGTAAAGACTGGTGGATGTCTGCAGCGAGCTGGCTCTTCCACCACTGCCCCTCCCGTTCCATCTTGCCCACGGTCCACCCTGAGGAAAACATCAAGTAGTGGCCAGAAACTGATTAGACCCCTGTCCAAACGATTCTACATCACTGGTATCATCATGGCAAATGTAGGAAAACTGACAAATTGTATGAATGAATGCGTTCTTTCAGTGGTAGCCAAATCGTTTGGATTTTGCAGCAAAAGAATGCACTCAAACTGTCATAAGTAGTATGTTGGACGTGTGCAGTCATCGAGTTAAAGAGTTCAGAGACCACCAGGTGCTCTAGCGGATTGCAGTTTATTACACTTGGGTAATTAAATGAATATGTAGGCTACCCTACAACATTAGCCAATCTAAAAAGCGAGCACCTCACTCACAATCGGTATCGCAAAAGGTATGATAATGTTCAAATGCATGAACATTGTCGGCTTCGTTCACATACATTGTTGCTAGGCTTAATTTACCACGCGTGGCAATTCACCTAACCGCTAGAAAGTTATGAACTACCGATCGGATATTTCTGAGAATTGCTCAACGCAACATGACTGTACAACGGAAACTGTTGGAAAGGTTAGTCTACAACGTGCAAAACTAGTTATACGCTGGATTTGTAGGCTAATATCTATTAAAACGTTACCTTTCGACCTGCTTTTACCACTGCAACACTCCGAAGTCCCCGACCCCTTTGTTTCAAACCAGCCGCAATCTGAGATTAAATCCTTCGCCGACAGTTTCCCAACAGGAAATACTCAGCAAAATAACCAACTCTTAGTTTAATCGTCACAAACCCATGAACTCAAACCTAAAGACCGGGATATTGTGGTTGAATTAGGTTTGTTTTTATTGACGCCCCTCTTCATTCGCCCCCCCGGTGATGTGATCCTCGCTCTCAATGGAACTCGGTCAGACGACTAACCGCACGCCGCTCTCCTTAGTATGGAGAACAACTGGAATGGTCTCTGCATGTAAAGAAAGCGCCCTCAACTAAAATAATAATGGGGGTTGGATATTCTATGTAACATCCATACTTGTAGGCTACATTGTTACAGGATTTGAACTTCGTGTTTTATAGTCTGGGGAGATCAAGCCTATTTGAAAAGACATTAAGCTATTGAATGGTGGTGGTACAGGTCGTAGGCCTACATGTCTGGACAATTTTATTCTAATATGTTTCAATAATAATAATCTATATCCTATTTTTTTGTGGACTAGAGGAATTACACCAAAACCTGCACCAGTGTGTCAGTGCAATCAGACCATGTATGTAGGACAATGGTATTATAATTCATTTTGATTCCACATGATGATTCTTATGCCATTTCTCTGTTTGACCAACAGGTGGCACATGAACTAATCGATGTTTGCCATGGATCCATTTTCATCATCCTGGACAAACTTTATCGCGTTTTTAGAGAGATACTTTCATGATATTGCTGAGTAAATGTTCGTGTGTGTGTGTGTGTGGGGGGGGGGGGGGGGGGGTGATTTGTTTGGATTTCTACAGCAACAACATACATATTTTCCATGATTGCACAATCTGTTGCCATATTTATTTTAATTTTATTTAACTAGGCAAGTCAGTTAAGGACAAATTCTTATTTACAATGACGGTCTACCAAAAGGCAAAATACATCCTGCTGGGACGGAGGCTGGGATTATTAAAAAAATAAAAAAATAAACATAAATATAGGACAAATCACGACAAGAGAGACCTAAGACAACAACATAGCAAGGCGGCAACAAATGACAACACAGCATGGTAGCAACACAACATGACAACAACATGGTAGCAGAACAAAACATGGTACAAACATTATTGGGCACAGACAACAGCTCAAAGGTCAAGAAGGTAGAGACAACAATACATCACACAAAGCAGCCACAACTGTCAGTAAGTGTCCATGATTGATTCTTTGAATGAAGAGACTGAGATAAAACTGTCCAGTTTGAGTGTTTGTTGCAGCTCGTTCCAGTTGCTAGCTGCAGCGAACTGAAAAGAGGAGCGACCCAGTGATGTGTGTGCTTTGGGGACCTTTAACAGAATGTGACTATTAAAGCCTAAACATGTATGATCTGTAGGGTTATGTATCAGGCATTTCCCATTTGACCAGGTCTGCATAATTTGATGAAATTTGTTCACATTTTTATTTGTTTAGAAGAGTGCATGCAAACGAATAATGCGTGAAAAATGCAGGAGTAATCATACCCTGTCCATCACTGTAGGGCCATTCCCACATACAGACCCCCTCAATCACCCCAGACAGGGTACCGCCTTATACAAACACATAAGTTAACACCATAGTGTTACAGTTGATCCCAGCTGATCTGCAGAGACTGGGGCTATGCACACCACAGACATCTAGCAGAGTGGGGCTTTAGCACACACAGCAATACCAGATAGCTCATTGAAATGCTGTGAATGCCATGCCACCAAACTATTTGGCGCTGCCATGGTAAATTGGACCAAATGTCCATTCCCTGTCTTCTTGGTATGGTTGGTATGGTTGTGTCCCATCAGGCGCATGGCCCAGCAGGGACTTTTGGCACAGCACCATGACACATTTAACACAGGGGGATTTCTCAACTGCTGATTCATGATCCCACAGCAGCACTGCTACAACAACAGTCAATAAGACAAAACATGCAAAAAATAAACACATATACTATAGCTATCGAAGTTAATATATCTATAATGTGTCCACTGTGTGTCCTTACGTATATATTTATTCATTATTACTTTTGAGAAGTGTAACTTGGTAAAAAAAAAAAAAAAAAAAAATGTTGATTTCACAAAATCTTAACATTCTGTCATAAAGAGCACCTGTTCAACTTCATAAAAAAAGGTATTCCCATCTCAAGAGGTTAAATAAAAAAGTATGACTATGGTAAGTTCCTATTAAGTGCCAAATAAAGTAACAGGGTTGACTATAACAGGGCTGACGATTTCTTCTTAAATCAGCCATAAATGTACTCATGACAGGGAGAATGGAAGCTTGCTGTGTGCAACAAGGAGTAGCAATTGAATGCAAGCTTCATCCCCAAATATGAATTGTTAAAACATTTCTAGCCTGTCCATCTATGGGTAACAGGTTTGATGTGTTACGCTCGACCCGCTCAGTTTTCCACCACAAAATTGCAAAAAAAGCGTAGAACCAGCTCACCTGCTATTATTCTATGATTTGACTATTAGATGTCAATGTTTCTTTTTTTTAAATATATATTTATAAAGGAATCGTTTTCACCATATTAAAATGAGAGTGCAGTTCACGTAACAGGGTGACATTAAAACAAGGGAGAGAAATAAATAATAATCTTCAGAAATGACTTTGTCAAAGCAACAAAATAACTATGGCTTTACAATGATGGTGAAACTTGGAGAAATGTAGTGATTAAGTGGGTTAAAAAAAACTTCCCAGAAGTGACTCAGGGTTGACAGAGAGACAAACCAAAATGCTGAATTTTGGCACTTTAGCAAGTCTTTATTCATATTAAAAATCAGATTTTTTGGGGCGTCCTTTTGCATCCCCCTAATTAAAAACAATATTATTGATTTAACCTTTAATTAACTAGGCATGTCAGTTAAGAACAAATTCCTATTTACAATGACGGTCCAAATGTGGAATCCATACCCTTGCCGATATCACGGACAGTAATGGTTTGAGAACATTCCAAGATTTGAAAGATACACATTACCAGGCAACTCCTTTTTTCTATATTTACAACTTAGTACCTGAACCCCCTTCCCCATGTGGACTGTATAAATGGGAAGTACATTTAATATAACAGCCTTTTCAAATTCAATATTGGTGAACAATTTCTACCTAAAATATCAAAGGGATGCAAAAGGAACTCATTTTGTGGAATGACCCTATTAAGAAAACTTATAGGTTCCTCCTATACTTACAGTATCCCCACCATCAAATAACACAGATTCAATGTACAGGAGCCATTTAGTGGCCCAGCACTTCCCCGCGTAACGCATCCACAGAACCTCAAGCCTATCTCACTGATGATAGTGTTATGGGGCTGCAGGGGTTATTTATAGCCAGCCCTGTGACTGTGAGTACGCTGGCCATGCTAGGTGGATTCCAGTGGTATGCTCAGCTCCAGTACAACCCAACCAGCACCTGCTGCTAGAGCTAACTGCCACGCCGTCGTTTCAGCTCCCACTGGACCTGGACCACATAGCCCCAGGCCAAACCTCAGGAGGAGAGAAAAGAAGGTCAGACAGTCACCCAGTCATCCATTTATTTTGGTTGGCCTGGTGATTTGTTTTGTCTTTCTATTTTTTGTTACATTTGAGATCTCTTGACATTTAAAGGCGTATGGTTCTTTTGTTTCAGGTTTTGTTGGAGGAGGATTTGACTGGAGTGGTGGTTGATGTGTGAAGAGTTTTCTCCAGGCTGGGCTTTAGGATCTGGTTAGAGGGCTCAGGCTGACATGACATGATAGGGGCCTCCTAGTTCACATGAAGGTAACTGTAGATCATAGATGTCTTAATGGAAGTGTCAGATGGTCTCACTTTTGCAGACACTTTCAACAAGCACTATCTTCTACAAACACACGTTCCACTGGAGAATTCCTACAAGTCAGATCAGATACCTTCAGAATCTCACTTACCTAATAACTGCATTTTCACAAAACTTCACAACCCTGATAGAGGTTTCACAGATAATGTAGACAATACACATTTACTGTTAAAATACCCAGATACATTTTATTTGATACTTTTACATTTTGATATACAAAAATAGATTAGGAAAGTAAGATAAGGGCAATTAGGCGGTGATAGAGTGATGCTGAGACTCAGATTTTTCTATTTAAAATGTATGTCAAACAAAAACCAATGATTGCAAAGTTAAACAAACCATACAACCACAGTTCCAGTCAAAACTTTGGACACACCTATTCATTCAAGGGTTTTAATTCATTTGTACTATTTTCTACATTGTAGAATAATAAGGAAGACATCAAAACTATGAAGTAACACATATGGAATCATGTAGTAACCAACAAAAAGTGTTAAACAAATCCAAATATATTTGAGATTCTTCAAAGTAGCCACCCTTTGCCTTGATGACAGCTTTGCACACTCTTGGCATTCTCTCAACCAGCTTCATGAGGAATGCTTTTCCAGAAGTCTTGAAGGGGTTCCCACATATGCTGAGCACTTGTTGGCTGCCTTTCCTTCACTCTGCGGTCCAACTCATCCCAAACCATCTCAATTGGGTTGAGGTCGGGTGATTGTGGAGGCCAGGTCATTTGGTGCAGCACTTCATTACATTTACATTTTAGTAATTTAGCAGACGCTCTTATCCAGAGCGACTTACAGTAGTGAATGCATACATTTCATACATTTTTTACTTTCCGTACTGGTCCCCCGTGGGAAACGAACCCACAACCTTGGCGTTGCAAACACCATGCTCTACCAACTGAGCCACACGGGACTCCATCACTCTCCTTCCTGGTAAAATAGCCCTTACGCAGCCTGGGGGTGTATTTTGGGTCATTGTCCTGTTGAAAAACAAATGATAGTCCCACTAAGCGCAAACCAGATGGGATGGCGTATCCCTACAGAATGCTGTGGTAGCCATGCTTGTTAAGTGTGCCTTGAATTCTAAATAAATCACTGACAGTGTCACCAGAAAAGCATTTCCACACCATCCCACCTCCTCCTCCATGTTTCACGGTGGGAACCACATATGCAGAGATCATCCGTTCACCTACTCTGCGTCTCACAAAGACACGGCGGTTGGAACCAAAAATCAAAATTTGGACTCATCAGACCAAAGGACAGATTTCCACCATTGTAAAGTCTATTGCTTGTGTTTCTTGGCCCAAGCAAGTCTCTTCTTATTGGTGTCCTTTAGTAGTGGTTTCTTTGCAGCAATTTAGACCATGAAGGCCTGATTCACGCAGTCTCCTCTGAACAGCTGATGTTGAGATGTGTCTGTTACTTGAACTCTGAGAAGCATTTATTTGGGCTGCAATCTGAGGCTGGTAACTCTAATGAACATATCCTCTGCAGCAGAGATAACTCTGGGTCTTCTTTTCCTGTGGCGGTTCTCATGAGAGCCAGTTTCATCATAGCGCTTTATTGTTTTTGCAACTGCACTTGAAGAAACTTTAAAAGTTCTTGAAATTTTCCTCATTGACTGACCTTCGTGTCTTAAAGTAATGAATGACTGTCGTTTCTCTTCGCTTATTTGAGCTGTTCTTGCCATAATATGGACTTGGTCTTTTACCAAATAGGGCTATCTTCTGTATACCACCCCTACCTTGTCACAACACAACTGATTGGCTCAAACGCATTAAGAAAGAAAGAAATTCCACAAATTAACAAGGCACACCTGTTAATTGAAATGCATTCCAGGTGACTACCTCATGAAGCTGGTTGAGAGAATGCCAAGAGTGTGCAAAGCTGTCATCAAGGAAAAGGGTGGCTACTTTGAAGAATTTATAGAATTTGATTTGTTTAACACTTTTTTGGTTACTTCATGATTCCATATGTGTTATTACATAGTTGTGATGTCTTCACTATTGTTCTACAATGTAGAAAATAGTAAAAATGAAGAAAAACCCTTGAATGAGTAGGTGTGTCCAAACCTTTGACTGGTACTGTAAATACTGACATTCATAAGAACTACTTTAAAAAAATTGTTGTTACCAACTGTTCTTGCAATGTTCTTCAAGTAAATGTGTTTTTGTAAAAAAAAAAAGTAGAAATAGTTAAAAGTAGTCGTTTGTATGGTTGTATGGTTTGTTTAACTTTGCAACTTTGTTTGATATACATTTGAAAAATCTTAGTCTCAGCATCACTCTGTTAGCATTGAATTGCCCATAAACAAAACTTGATTAAAAGCGGTGTAGTTGCATGTTAGGATGTAATTACATCTCATTCAAAGGCATCAACATGTACATTCGAATAATAATGTTTTTTCTTTCTGTAATTCTGATTTAGGTGCAGGATACAAATAAATGTTGACTGAATCAAGCTTTGAATCCTGAAGAACAATTAAGAGTTTGACTTAGAAAGTAAGACAGCATCCTACACTGTATTTAAAATAGAGCACTGTGGCAGTAGAGAGATGTCAGAAAAACCTCTCCATGTTTACATAACCTACATTATTCATCTCATACGTATATACTGTACGCCATACCATCTACTGCATCTTGCCATCCTGATGTAATGTATCACTAGCCACCTTAAACAATGCTGCTTTATATGTTTTCATACCCTACAATACTCATCTCATATGTATATACTGTACTCCATACCATCTATTACATCTTGCCTATGCCGTTCGGCCATCACTCATTGTTGCGTCGAAAGACAGGTATTCATATTATATATTTTCATGTACATATTCGTATTCATTCCTTTACACTTGTGTGTACATGGTAATTGTTGTGGAATTGGTAGATTACTTGTTAGATATTACTGCATGGTCGGAACTAGAAGCACAAGCATTTCGCTACACTTGCATTAACACCTGCTAACCATGTGTATGTGACAAATACATTTGATTTGATGTGATATCATTGACGAGGAGGAGGAGGATAGGACGTTGGCACCAACTGATGACGTCAGTGATTCGACTAGTTCCTACTGCACTGCCCTATGTTCACTAAGTGATTTTGGCGAGGTGGAAGAACCAAATGACAAACCGTGTCCTGAGCCCCAACCTCTAGTCTCAGCCCCGCTAACACCACCTTTACCTCAAGTTAGCGATGCTGCTCTACTGCTTGATCCCTGTATAACCAACCTGACAGAGGAGGGAAAGAGTACAGACGGGTCAGGTGAAACATCAGATAAAACTTCTGCATCCAAAAAAACGGGATACCTTAAGTGGCACTGTCGCCCTCACTGATACTGACACCAATGAGGGGCTGCGATCCTCTCAACCCAGATTCACCTCCAAGACTATTTTGATCAGACCAAAAGTAAACCAATACAACCAGGACAGGGGACGAGAACACTTTGGCAGAAAGCCAAATGAGGATTCCACAACATATGGTAGAAAGCAGGAAAAGGGTCCCAGTATCTATGGTACTGAAAGTAAACTCCTTAGCAGCCCCCCCCTTGGATGGTGGTCAGGAGGATGAGGGGGAGGGGCTGGGGCTGGACTGCATGGGGGCCAGCAAGAGAGAGGAGCAGACTGAGCTGTCACTCAGAGCCAGGAATAGAAAAGCGCCTGCAAGCTGCATCTCGACACTCACAGTCGGCGAGCTGCAGTCAGGAATCCCAGCGTGTTGTTATTCAGAGTGTTCCCTCGCAACCGGGCAGCAACACCAACGGCAGAGACCTCCCGGATCCCAGAGCTTGCCAACGGACAGCCATCGAGACACCTGGAAATTCAGTCCGCTCCCTCAGAAACGCTGTAGAAGCACCTGGCGGCTCCAAGGGGTTCTACAACACAGCGGTGAGCCATCCACCATGTCCACCAAGTTCTATAAGGCAGACAGAGACCTGGCCTTCAGCAAACACTACTGCCCGCAGGCAGACTATTTGGATGTCTACAACTCCAGCTGTAGGTCCTCGACCCAGCCGTCTACAGTCAGCGACTGGTCAGAAGATGATATCTCCCTCCAGCAGTCCTCAGTTGTGTCAGCTAACATCCAAAGCACAACAGCATGCTCAGAAACCGGCAGCTTCGAATGCATTGATGTGGCTATGGAAAACCAGGGTGAGGTGTACGGAGGGGGAACAAAAACTGTTCCCAAGAGGCAAATCCAACTGAAGAGACGTAACACGGCAGAATCACAAGACAGCGATAAGGGAGAGGTGACAAATGAAGCCCAATGTACACCCAGTACAGCCAGCCACCGCAGGGACATGTTCATGCGTCAGCACAGCACACCGGCAACTTTCCACCAGGAGTCACATGGGATGGAGTCGGAGAACAGGACAGCTCAGGCCGAGCGAAAGCAGAGGCTCCAGAAGTCGATGTCCCTGGACGAGACCTCCACAAAAACCAAAATGGCCTCCTGTATCATCAAGAGTGTCCTGTCAAAGAAGATGCAGTGTGAGCTGAATCTACAAAACTCTGAAGTGAACGAAGGAGCTTTCGCACCTCTAGAGGTCCAGAATAACGGTAAGAACTGTCACCAGAGCCCCCTGGCAGCCAAAGAGAGCAACACAACTGATATGAGCTCTGTTGATTCACATAGACAGAGTCACTCTATCCAATACCATCAGGTTGCGAGCGCTAAAACACACATAAAGCCGCTTTACAAACAGAACTCCATTTCACTCGTGAGCAGCATTGGAGGGTCTGAGTTTCAGAGCACCAGCACTAAGAGGGCTGAAATAGCCACCACTCTGGAGAGTGAGGAAATAGAAAGGCAAAACCCCAGGGATGGGGCTCTGCCGTACGCTAACCGGAGCCCAGGGGACAGACTATCTTGTGACTCAGCAAAGGGCAAAACGCGGAGCACATGTGCTGGTTCAAGCAGATCTGGAGGCAAACAGGCTCCGGTGAAAAACACACCAGAGGAATGCAACAGGGGGCAAGGGGTCCATAAACAACAGAACCCCCTGCCTAAGACGCTACAGAGGACTGACACACTCTGGGGCAGTCAAGTCAGTCAGCAGCCACTAATTCCTGAAGGTGTATCAGGAAAGGCGATAGAGACGGGGGACAGGGGAGAAGTCAAGTTTGTGGGACAGTCTGAGAACATAGGGACACAGGGGATATTTAAAGCCAAGGCCCCAGTACATGTGGTGAGGGATGTGAGGAGGCTGGTGAAAAATACCTACAACCTGTCTTTCAAAAACACCGTTTTGGGACAAGAGGACAGTCTCCTGTCCTTCTATCAGCAGTCTGCGTATGACCAGGTCAGCCACAGAGAGGCCTGCGGGGTCAGAGCACCCGGGCCTAATGAAAAGCTGTTTGTGAAGAAAGTGTCCCCATCGGCACCTCTGAAGGTCACGGATACAGCTTCACTTTACACCACCCCCAAGGGATATGTAACCAAAGTCACAGCTCTCCATGAATCACAAGACAGAATTCCTAACACTGGATTTACAAATATCACACCCCAAAGCCTTGCAAAATCTATTGAGAAAAGAGGCAACCGACCCAATATCAACCAGTCTGATAACCTGGGTAGTAATGCCAATACAAGTTCAAAATACCCAAACAGAGCAGAGATGCTTCGGCAGACCTGGTCTTCAATGGAGCCCCCCAGTAAGTCTAATCAGCAATGGTGTGAAAGAACAGGCACCACCAATGAGAAACAGAAATCCCCACAAGCAACTGCCACAAATAGTTTTACTTTAGTTCCAACATATTACTCATCAGCAGCACACATGTACCAGCCAGAACAGTATCAGCCCTCAGTTACAACGTGTTCCAGTGTCAAGGATAGCAGCCAAAACCAGGGCCCTCCTCCCAGATCCCAGGGTCAAACTACGCTCACTTGCACTCCTTCCCCTGCCTGTGTACAGCTCACCACCACTGGGACTCCACAGCCACTGATGTCTCCCTTCTTCCATACACCAAATCCCATGAACTACCAGACAATTCAAACCCACGTTGGAAAGATGACTTTCATACAGGCCCCTGTCCTGATGCAGCCTCCCCCTCAAAACCAGCCAGTCCAACTGCTGAGGGGAGAAAAATTCTCACCCCCACAGCCAGCAGGGAATGGAGAAAACAAAATGCCCTCCCCAGACACACAACAGCAGCAGTACCTGTGCAGCACACAGGGTTTCATGGCTCCATTCAGCACAGAGTACAGGCAGGGCAGTGCAGGCTTAGCATATCCTGAGATAGCTGGAGGTCAGGTTTACGGACAGGGTCCCCGACACATGCTGATGGACCCGGAGACGGGGCGATGTTTCTACGTCGACGTTCCCCAACTTCCACCTCAGCGCAAGATGCTGTTTGATCCAGAGACCTGCCAGTACGTGGAAGTGCTGCTGCCACAGCAGACGGTACCTACAGCAGTCCTGCCACCTGCATGTGCCATGCCCTACCAGTCACTGCAATTCCCAGCCATGTACCCTCCCAAGTGCTTCTCTGTTCAGGCTCATCCACAGGAGATGCCTCACACCTGGCTGTAAGACTGCTGCCTACCGGACTGCAACAGCAGAACACTTAACACTCCGACAGGACTGTACACTGCACTGTCCAGGGGGTAAGGACTGAGGGTAGGCCGCACAAGGCTACCCAGAGATGGATCAGAGTGTCTTACATACTGTCAGGTTGAGTAAAACTTGGATATCAATAATAGTAAGGAAAATCAGTGTCTCATCTCTGATTCACCTGAATCTGAAAATTCCTGACACAATACCCATAAAGATGATGACGACCGGGACTTCACGTTGTCAGATATTTGTGTGAGAGAACAGAGGGCTGCTAAGGTATGCAATGTTTTCCATAACTAAAATGCATACAGTGTATTTACCTGTGGTTCTCTGAACCCTCCTCTTCCCTCCCTTTTGAAACTGTGTCTTCCTGGGCAGATGCTTGATGATCTTTTACTGTAACTAAAATGGCATGTCATCTCATTTTCTAACATAAACGTTTTTTTTTGTGATGATGTTTGCCATGTCTAGTTGTGTAATATAGATAAAACCACACTTTCTTAAAACACAGATTTTCTTTTGCTATTTTCAAAGGAGAAATTCGATTTTGAGTGGGTGCTATTTTTTTTTTACACAGAGTGAATTATTTTGTAAGCTTTTGTTGTCTTTTACATTTCACCATTGTTTACTTGAGGAGAGTGGCCTGGACAAGCCGAGAGGGCAGCTGTCGTCAGATTAAAAACTCATCACCAGGGCAGACTGCAATGGCCACTATTGACAGAGGCCCTGGCAGACAAAGGTTCTGGGTGTAATGTGGATGGGGAAATTCAATTCAACATCTTTCATCACGTCACAGTGAAATCAATACCGAACAGCCATAAAGATTCTGATCCTGTACTTCCTTGATAGAGCAATAGACCCCTAGCCTCTTGGCCTGCACCTTTTTGTCTTCCAATCTGTGCAGTGTTGTTGTTCAGTCTCTCTCAGCTAATGCAGTACAATTACCATCTTGACTTAGAAGCATGTGGGTTTTCTTTCTTACAGCTCTCCTCTCACTAATCTGTTTAACATTTTATTGTAACACTTAATCATGTAAACAGACATGTAACGTAGTCAAAAATAGGAATGTTTCAATATGTTACACTTTCATTTTATATCATAACTGTTTTGCTTTGCCTCAGATTGAGTTCAGATCATTAGAAGAGAGACACTATCATTACTTGTTCATTTTGTACACAAGAAAGACTTAATAAAATACAAAAAAAACACTGCTAATGTTGTCTCTGCTTCTTCAGATACAGTCTACATACAAGCATTAGGTCAGTATGTGTCTGAATATATGGCTCTTCGTTCTTCAGCGTAGACCAATAATAGATGCTATAAAAACGTGGTGGTGAGTAAAAAAACGGCGATGGTAGACCAAACCTCCAAGATAAATGGTGAGTTATGTGCTCTAGTAAATAATATTCCAGTCACAACAATGCAACATCGTGCATTTGTAAGTGTCCAAAACAATAAATAGCTGTGAAAATCACACCTCAGAATAAAAATTATCTAAAAGATGAATCATTGAACTTTTACTATACTTTGGTGCAGGCCAAGGTAATTGTTGTGTCCATGCGTATACTCTCAGTCCTCTCTCTTAGCTCATCCTCGTTGTTTTCCTGCATGCTGTCCTTCCGTCTGCGCTGCCTGAAGCCTTGGAAGCTGGGGCAGATGGGGAGATAGCGCAGGCAGCTGGTCTTCCTAACGCAGCTCATTCCAATGGGGAAGTCATAAGTAGTATGTATGTTTGCTGAGCTTCCTCCACTGCCCTCATCAGCCTTCCAGTCCAACAGCCCTCTCTCCTTCCTTGTGCCTGTTTAGACCACACGCACAAGTATACATGAACAAAACACACACACACACACAATGACACATCTCATCGACGGGGCTGTAGTGGAGCAGGTTGAGAGCTTCAAGTTCCTTGGCGTCCACATCACCAACAAACTAACATGGTCCAAGCACACCAATCATGGTGTGACAGTCATGAAGAGGGCACGACAAAACCTATTCCCCATCAGGAGACTGAAAAGATTTGGCATGGGTCCTCAGATCCTCAAAAGGTTTTACAGCTTCACCATTGAGAGCATCCTGACGGTTTGCATCACTGCCTGGTATGGCAATTGCTCTGCCTCCGACCGCAAAGCACTACAGAAGGTAGAGCGTACAGCCCAGTACATCACCGGGGCCAAGCTTCCTGCCATCCAGTGTCAGAGGAAGGCCCTAAAAATTGTCAAAGACTCCAGCCACTCTTGTCATAGACTGTTCTCTCTGCTACCGCACGGCAAGCAGAACCGGAGCGCCAAGTTTAGGTCCTAGAGGCTTCTAAACAGCTTCTACCCCCAAGCCGGAAGACTCCTGAACAGCTAATCAAATGGCTACCCAGACTATTTACATTGCCCCCCCCCCCCCCTTTTCTACGCTGCTGCTACTCTCTGTTATTATCTATGCATAGTCACTTTAATAACTCTACCTACATGTACATATTACCTCAATTACCTCGACACCAGTGCCCCTGCACATTGACTCTGTACCGGTACCCCCTGTATATAGCCTCGCTATTGTTATTTTACTGCTGCTCTTTAATTATTTGTTATTCTTATCTCTTACTTTTTTGGGGGGGGTATTTTCTTAAGACTGCATTGTTGGTTAAGGGCTTGTAAGTAAGCACTTCACTGTAAGGTCTACACCTGTTGTATTCGGCGCATGTGACAAATGCAATTTGATTTGATAAACAAACATTGGTAGTTACAGGCAACAGTTTGAAGGATTGATGTGTCCCATAGTGATGTCGTGGTGACACCCACTGTAAACAAACACAAAGCAACGGATCCCTTCGATCCGTGTGTGATGAGGTGACTAGGAGGTGCTGTGCATTTGACATCTGTTAACGAGATGAGGTTGCACTCTTATAGAGCATGCATACCTGGGATGGTGTTATCCAGAGCGAACGCCAGGAAGCCTCCGACAAACATCTCAGTGGTTAGGAGCACTGTGAGGATTTGATCCACCTCTGCAACTCCTGAGGGCAATGAAACATTTACCACCAAATGAATTATCCTAACCATTATTCATAACATCAACATAATATCCAGCAGCAAAACCATACTAAACCCGCATACCAGTCTAACTGTACACATACTCTGAACTTCTGATCAATAAAACCCTTTTAAATGTGCAGCCCACCTGTTTTGATGCAGCCAGGGTGCAAGTCTAGGTAACTGGGCAGCATGAGACCGAAGAACATGGAGAAGCCGAGGACAAAGAGATTCCTAGAGGAGTTGAGGTCTACGCTCTGCAGGTTGGACAAGCCCACAGCCGTGATCATACCTGCAGGGCATAGACAACACAAACAACAGAGGGGTGGAAAAGGTTATTGTCGTCATAATTTTAACTGGTTATCTGTGTTTCTAGCTACAAACATAATATGATCCCCCTTCTGAAATAGTGAGTTTGTTGTGATCATACTGCCCCCTGGTGGCCGAGACTGAGATGATGCAGTGTGTGGAATCTGTATTAGGAAGTCACAGAACACAGTGGGAGAATCTCAATTGCATACTCCTTGCTTCCTCTCTCCTCGCATCCTTCTCAAAACCCATTGGATAAGAAATCCAGAGGTCACTCCCCTCTGAGCTTCTCCTCCAATGGGTTTTGAGAAGGACGCGAGGGGAGAGGACGCGAGAAGTATACAATTGAGATTCTCCCAATGACTCACCGAACAAGGTGCAGAACATGCCACCTAGAATGGGGTCAGGCAGCGATGCGAAGAGGGCAGTGAATTTCCCCACTGTTCCTAACAGGAACATTATGGCTGCACCGTATTGCACCACTCTCCTGCTGCCCACCTGTGTTTAGGGACATAGTACAACATGACTCAATGTGAACTGTGCAACCTTTAGTATCAGTTGCAGTTCATTGATTATTAATCCACACCAGAGTAACATACCAGTATATGTAAAGATGAGTAGACCCTTAGACAATAATTATGTGGAAATAATAACAATTGATTTCCATTGCGGCGAAGGGCTTGCACTAGAGACCATGTTAAGAAGCGTTTTATCCGTTTCAAACAGATATTATTGCTGATTCCAACTTGAACAAGACATAAATACAACATCTGAGATTCCACATGTACACTCATGTGTTTTAAGTAAATAGACTGAAGACAACGTGTCTGGTAAAAACTGGGGAGGGGCTAAGCTTCCTAACCTTAGTGATTCCCAGGACTCCAATGTTGGGACTGGAGGAGGTGGAGCCATTTCCTGTACCCAGCAGTCCTGCTATAACACAGCACACCCCCTCTGTGAAGATACCCCTAGTATGGGAAAGACAAGACACGAAGGATAATGAATGACGCAGACACACACACGCTTGACCATAGAGGACTATCTCGAACATAGGTTCATGTCAGAGCCTTAGGTCCAGGTTCGAAATCTAAACTCTGGCGTAGGAGACCGATGCTCACCTGTTGATGGCATGGACAGGTGGCGGAGGTGCCCCCGAGAGGCGGGCACAGGCGTAATAGTCCCCGATAGACTCTACAATGCCAGCTAGTGTGGCACTGAACATGCCCAGCACTCCGGCGATGGTCACCGTGGGCAACCCCCACTGACCTTTCAGGGACACACAAACACCACAAGTTGGAATCATTCCCCTATGCAGCCAGACAGGAGGCAACGGCAACGGATGACAACTCAGATCATTTAAACCATTCAAAATGTTATACAAAGGTCATTCTAAAGGTGATCATAAATGGCCAGTGTCATCCACTTTCTTAACTTGACCCTTGCTCTAGCTCAGGTGTCCAAACTGCCCCAGTGTGAGAGACAATGGCGGTAAGGCTGGCCTCTTACAGGGGTAGGGGACCCGGAACCAGGGGGAGAGGGTCATGATGTCACCGCGCGCGTCGGTGCGTGCCTTCTGTCCGTACTTGCTGGGGTCACTAGGCAGCGCGTCGGTCAGGGTCAGGATGTAACACAGCAGCCACACCAACATGATGGCCATGATAATCTAAACCCAGCACCACACACACACACAAACACACACACACACACACACACACACAGAAGGGGAACAGCATGACATATCATACAATCTAATCATAGAGCTTGTTATGTAGGCCTATTCTGTGCCCATTCTTACAGCCCTTTTCATCAGGAAGCTAATACTTTGAATTAACGTAATGGTGAAACAGACCACAGGGGTAATGTCTATCTATCACAGTGAGTCATTTATATAGCCTGGCCTTGACAATGTCCCCATGACCTGGCTGGCAGCACTGATTAAGGCAGTAACACAGAGGAAAATGCAATAAAGTCTGCCTAAGATGAGACTTTATTATACCTCTCAAGATTGGAGTGGCATGGTAAGTGCTGTGAATGAATAGCTTGGTGTATTTGATGAATATTAGTCCGTGCCCCCACACGAGAACATCTGATTAGCATGGATCGGAGGACTTTTTAACATCCCTGTGAGACAAATATGTGGTTTGTTGGTTCTAACCGGGAACATCTTAAAGATCTGGAACCTGGCGATGCCGAAGCCTTTCTTCCTGTTGTAGGTGAGGAAAGGGAAGGACCAGTTCCTCAGGTACTGAGCAAATAGCACGATGAGGAAGATGCACCTGGGGAGACGCAGAGGAAAAGTAAGGCAGTGATATAGCTACAACATAACCCAAACAAAGACATCAAACAGGGGAAAAGCAATGAACCATTTACACTCGTGGGAATTGCTTGTACGGATAGGGCTACATTGAAATGTTTCTTACAGAAGAAATATGAAAATCAAATGCAAAACATTTGACATTACATTTTAGTCATTTAGCAGACGCTCTTATCCAGAGCGACTTACAGTAGTGAATGCATACATTTCATACATTTTTTTTTTCTTCCCCGTACTGGTCCCCCGTGGGAATCGAACCCACAACCCTGGCGTTGCAAACACCATGCTCTACCAACTGAGCCACACGGGACCGCAATTGCTACCATAACCATAACCATGGTAGCAATTGAAAGGGAACACTTTGGAGACAATGGGAAAAGAATTAGAGCAAAGGTTCACCTGACACAACAGTTCACCTGACACAACCACAGTCGTTTGGAACACAAGACATCCATCCCCCGCCATCACACAATTACTGTTGTTTACGCAATCCAAAAAACGCTCCATTATAAATGGCAATCTGGGTAAGGTGGGCATGGTTTGAAAGCTTGTTCTATTGCCAACATGACTAGCTAAGTTATAAAATACGATCTTACAGTGTTAGGCTTTCACAAGGCAATTCAGAAAAAAACGGTCGTAATTATGATATGCATAGAAAGGAGTCATGAGCGCATTCAGGTGTGTGCGCGCTGCGGGAAATTTTCTTCACAATGAACAAACATGGGCTCATTCTGTTCAGAACAACCCAGGGTATGACGCCATGTCATCTTGGAACTGTACGCCAAGCACAGTGATCATGCACACGTTGACACTGTACTGTATATGACATGAGTTTTATGATTTGGAAATGGGAAGTGCACATTTGGACCCCGCAGGTGTTAGGCTTGCTTTTATGACTTCAAAGCGGTATTTATTAGAATCCTCCACGTCTCATCTTTCAAAATACATAGAGTCATCTTAATGTGCAGCAGTTCCCTCACTCGGACAACAAAACATTTGCAAAAGTTTCCCAATTAGCAGGAGGGATGGGGGAACCTCTTGTCGCACAAGGTGCTCAAATTCAGAGCGTCTGTCAGTCAAAACCCCTACACAGCTGTGAAACGCAGAGCCAGAGCCCTGACATGTGTAGCATGGTACTGTACAGCCACTGCGTTCCAATTCAGGCGATTATCAGTGCCCAAATCTGCCATTTTCAACCCGTATACGGATACGAGTGTGAAGGGCTACGTTAATAGTATGTGATTAGATTCAATAGCTTCAATGACCTTGGATTGAAGACAATAAAGAGTCTCAATCCCTTGTCAAAGTAATCCATTTCTGCTATAGAAGCGAGGAACAGAAGTAAGAAAAACATGCCCTCGGTCTAGAGGGTTATCAAACTCAGAAAACATTGTTGGATCTCAAGTGTAAGCATAAGTGGAGAGGATCAGATGGAAAGAGTCCACAGAGAGGATGCATTATAGGGAAGGGGTGGATTCAATAGACAAAGGATGGATTGTGCTCTTACAGTGCTGAGAGGCCCCAGTGAGAGCCGGCTCTGTCCCCAGCTGTCTGGAAGACAGACAGGCCGATGAGGGACACGGTGGGGGTGACGGTCAGGGGCCCGATGTAGTCCAGCAGGATACCAGGGAGACCCACCAGCCCGATGACCACCTCCACTGTACTGGATGCTATGATGGCACCCTGGATCTACATGGGAGAGAAACCAACTGTTATTATCATTAGATATGCCAAATCAAATGTTATTTGTCACATGCTTCATAAACAACAAGTGTCGACTAACAGTGAAATGCTAACATATGGGTCATTTTCCAATAATGCAGAGTTAAGATACTATTTCTATTTAAAAAAAAAAATAATTGACACAAGGAATAAACACACAGTGAATAATGAATAACAATAATGAGTAAAAGTAACATGGCTACAGCGCATTCGGAAAGTATTCAGACCCCTTGACTTTTTCCACATTTTGTTACGTTACAGCCTTATTCTAAAATGGATTAAATTGTTTTTTTCCCCTCATCAATCTACACACAATACCTCATAACAACAAAGCAAGCAGCTTTTTTTAAATGTTTGCAACAAAAAACAGCAATTACAGCCTAAAGTCTTCTTGGGTATGACACTACAAGCTTGGCACACCTGTATTTTGGGAGTTTCTCCCATTCTTCTCTGCAGATCCTTTCAAGCTCAGTCAGGTTGGATGGGGAGCATTGCTACACAGCTATTTTCAGGTCTCTCCAGAGATGTTCGATCGGGTTCATTCATGTCTGGGCTCTGGCTGGGCCACTCAAGGACATTCAGAGACTTGTCCCGAAACCACTTCTGCGTTGTCTTGACTGTGTGCGTAGGGTTGTTGTTCTGTTTGAAGGTAAATCTTCACCCCAGTCTGATATCCTGAGCGCTCTAGAGCAGGGTTTCATCAAGGATCTCTCTGTACTTTGATTGGTGGAGTGCTGCAGAGATGGTTGTCCTTCTGGAAGGTTCTCCCATTTCCACAGAAGAACTCCGGAGCTCTGTCAGAGTGACCATCGGGTTCTTGGTCACCTCCCTGACCAAGGCCCTTCTCTCCCGATTGCTCAGTTTGGCCCGGGCGGTCAGCTCTAGGAAGTGTCTTGGTAGTTCCAAACTTCTTCCATTTAAGAATGATGGCCAGTGTGTTCTTGGGGACCTTCAATGACGTAGACATTTTTTGGTACCCTTCCCCAGATCTGTGCCTCGACACAATCCTGCCTCATGGCTTGGTTTTTGCTCTGACATGCAATTTCAACTGTGGGACCTTATATAAATAGTTGTGTGCCTTTCCAAATCATATTCAATCAATTGAATTTACCACAGGTGGACTCCAATCAAGTTGTAGAAACATCTCAAGGATGATCAATAGAAACAGGATGCACCTGAGCTCAATTTCGAATCTCATAGCAAAGGGTCTGAATACTTACAAGATATGTTTTTTTTTGGTTTTATAAATTTGCAAAGATTTCTAAAAACCTGTTATTGCCTTGCCATTATGGGGTATTGTGTGTAGATTGATGAGGAAAATGTTTAGTTTTATCAATTTTAGAATAAGGCTGTAACGTAACAAAATGTGGAAAAAGTCAAGGGGTCTGAATACTTTCCGAATGAACTGTATATACTGGGAGTACTAGGACCGAGTTGATGTGTAGGAGTATGAGGTAATTGAGGTAGCTATGTACAGGTAGGGGTAAAGTGACTAGGCAACAGAATAAATAATAGACAGTAGCAGCAGCCTATGTGGAGGACCACCATGTGACCTGACCAGGAAAATCTATGGATCCTAGTTATGTCTACATGATGTCTCAGATAATGTCAATTAAAGTGAGAGATGCTACAGTTCAGAAGGATGGACCACAAGATGGAGGCCCACTGAAAAGAAGCAGGAAGTACCTCTCTCATCCTTGGGTGCCAGATGTGGGAGGTGTTCAGAGGAAGACTCCAGTCCCCATAAATCTCCTCTGTGGAAAGACAGACAGAAACAACAGCCCATTAGTGAGGTTCTGTCTGTGACTGGGCCCTATTCTTTTCACACAGGTTGGGATTGAGGGACGCACCTTCAGAGGGACATTTCCATCTATCCAGCCCTAGGATAGCTTGAGCAGGGATGAGGAAAGCAAAAGCACTGGCCTGGAAAAGAGGTAACCTACAAATCGAAGATGAAACACAGGTGCATGATAAGCATTAGCAGACATACACGTGCGCACATGCACACACACACACACACACCTGACTCCAAAGGTGGTTTGTATGAGTGTGGTGATTCCCACGCAGGTGAAGATGGTTCCCACCAGCTGACTGACGGTGTTCTGGTCCTTTCCCACACACATGGCCTCCGCTAGCAGGAAGGGCACAGCGATGGTCCCGCTAAAACACGTCAGGTAGTGCTGTGATCAAAGACGCAGTGTTAATCAGAGATATACGGGAAACGAGAGCACACAAAAGAGCAAGAGAAAGGTGGAGCCTTACTGATGAAACCATCCATGAAAACGAGGTGTGTGTGTGTGAAAGAGTGCGTGTGTGTATTTGTGCACCTGGAGGCCCAGTAGAATGCAGAGGTACCACGGCGGGACATCCTCTATGGTGTAGATCATGTCAAAGCCTGGCTGCTGCTTCTGCTGCTCGGCAGCCAGCTTCCCCCCCTCAGCACTCTGCTCCTGTTCCTCTGTCTGACTCTGGACGACATCACTCTGAGAGGGAGGACCAGAGACATTCACACATCTAAACGGATTTTGGATTGGGTTGGCAACTTGGCATACACAAATCTTGGAAGCAGAGACACGCGTTCATCGATGACAAAGGCTCTCATACACCCTGGAAGTAAAACACAATTCAGTGTTTCCACGTTTGTTCGTTTGTTTGTTTGGGTCCAGCAGGTATTGTGTCTGCCCCATGTCAATAGCCACAAATGCCCTGAAAAAGCATTGTTTCAGCTAGAACCATCCTCCACAAGTTCAGTTCAGTTAGTCAGTCAGACATCATGGCGATAAGGACCCTAGTCTGAGCAGGGTAAACAGTTTTCCCCCCACAGGGTCATTTCACCAAAAAAGACAACAGAAACACTGTGGGAATGAAGTAATAGGATAACATTAATAAGCTCAACTTTACACTTGATAGAAATAAAAACATAGCACACCACATATGAACATCCCATAATCATGATCTTGTCAGGCCAGGTAATGTACACTTACAAACGTTAACAACTAAACTCATCAATGTATTGAAACGGTAGTAAATGAAGAGTTTACCTTGTGGTCTGGTTGTGTCTCTGTGTGCTGCATCTGCTTCCTCTGGGCTGTCAAGTCCTTGTGATGGATTGTTGGGTATTGGGTAAGGCTGCTTTTCTCTGTGCTCTCTCAACTCAACACTTGTGACCTCAGCCCGATACAGGAGTAGAACAGCACATTGTACGGGGGTTGAGGGGACCAGATTAGCCAGGTTAATAATCTTCCCCAGAGGCGGACTTTACCCACTGGTGCTGAACAAGAGGCTGAGACTGTAAACCTAAAGGTAAAGGACCCAGGGTTCAAGAAGACACTTCTTGGAATGAGAGATAGTGGGCTAGAATCAGAATAGCTATCAAAGAACTACATTGGAAGGGTTACATTTGTAGTTCTAGATTTGTGACCGATTGTGCATTTCATTTTATCGGAAGAGGTTGTGATAGCATGTAGGCCAGCCATACTCAATAGGCAGACAGTGGTCCGGATCTGGACCCAGAACAGGGTCAATACGGACAGCGGTCCGGATCTGGACCCAGAACAGGGTCAATACGGACAGCGGTCCGGATCTGGACCCAGAACAGGGTCAATACAGACTGCAGGTCTCGACTAAAGTAAATAAATGAATATATGTTATGTAAAAAATCTGGCTTTTAAAAAGCATGCTGTTGAGAATTGTTATACTGGAATGTGCAATTTAGACATTTGGTAGCGCATGGACAGTTTTCCTCTAGTAATTTCATTCACTGACAGACCTGTTAGAAATGTCCAGTTGATCAACTAGCCCATATTAGTAGTAAATAACCAGCTATCTAAATCTTGTATTTATCATGGCCAGATTACACACCCTGGGCCCTCTACCTGTTTATTTACAGTCTACGACACCCAAGGTATCGTAAACACACAAAAGACAGGGCAAAATGTGTTGAATTGCAGAATATTTTCTTTAAAAGAGCAAAATGTTCTCTCCACCAACAAAAGTTTGGGGTTACGGCGATAAATTGCAAATATCCATTAGGACCTTTGCAAGTGTTGGAGCATGCCCCTGGCTTTCTGTAAATAATAACTTTAAAAAAAGAAAATGATGCCGTCTGGTTTGCTTAATATAAAACATTTGAAATGCTTTATACTTTTACTTTTGATACTTAAGTATATTTTTGAAATTACATTTACTTTTATACTTTAGTATATTTAAAACCAAATGCTTTTTAAGTTTAAGTTTTACTCAAGTAGCATTTTACTGGGTGACTTTCACTTTTCCTTCAGTAATTTTCTTTTAAAGGTATCTTTACAATTGGGTACTTCTCCCACTACTGAACATGAGATCTTACAAGGAAGACAGTGATGTATCAAATCCAGTATGTGAGTGAAGGGGGGGTCCATTCATCCACCTGACAATGGATGAATGGACTTTTATTTTTTATTAGACAAACTTTCATGACTGATACCAACCACAAGAGGTCGACACACCAAGCCATGACTCCATATTCTATTAAGGGTCATGACCTCCGTATTGGCAAGCTCTGCTCCAGACTTCCCCCTTGACTTCCTCCAGACAGTCCTTCCTGTTTCCACAAAGTTTGCTGCTTCAGTGTCTTTAGATATTTTTGTCAGATGTTACTATGGAATACTGAAGTATAATTACAAGCATTTCATAAGTGTCAAAGGCTTTTATTGACAATTACGTGAAGTTCATGCAAAGAGTCAATATTTGCGGTGTTGACCCTTCTTTTTCAAGACCTCTGCAATTCGCCCTGGCATGCTGTCAATTAACTTCTGGGCCACATCCTGACTGATGGCAGCCCATTCTTGCATAATCAATGCTTGGAGTTTGTCAGAATTTGTGGGGTTTGTCCACCCGCCTCTTGAGGATTGACCACAAGTTCTCAATGGGATTAAGGTCTGGGGAGTTTCCTGGCCATGGACCCAAAATATCGATGTTTTGTTCACCGAGCCACTTAGTTATCACTTTTTCCTTATGGCAAGGTGCTCCATCATGCTGGAAAAGGCATTGTTCATCACCAAACTGTTCCTGGATGGTTGGGAGAAGTTGCTCTCGGAGGATGTGTTGGTACCATTCTTTTTTCATGGCTGTGTTCTTAGGCAAAATTGTGAGTGAGCCCACTCTCTTGGCTGAGAGGCAACCCCACACATGAATGGTCTCAGGATGCTTTACTGTTGGCATGACACAGGACTGATGATAACGCTCACCTTGTCTTCTCCGGACAAGCTTTCTTCCGGATGCCTCAAACAATCGGAAAGGGGATTCATCACAGAAAGTGACTTTAACCCAGTCCTCAGCAGTCCAATCCCTGTACCTTTTGCATAATATTAGTCTGTCCCTGATGTTTTTCCTGGAGAGAAGTGGCTTCTTTGCTGCCCTTCTTGACATCAGGCCATCCTCCAAAAGTCTTCACCTCACTGTTCGTGCAGATGCACTCACACCTGCCTGCTGCCATTCCTGAGCAAGCTCTGTACTGGTGGTGCCCCGATCCCACAGCTGAATCAACTTTAGGAGACGGTCCTGACGCTTGCTGGACTTTCTTGGGCACCCTGAAGCCTTCTTCACAACAATTGAACCGCTCTCCTTGAAGTTCTTGATGATCCGATCAATGGTTGATTTAGGTGCAATCTCACTGGCAGCAATATCCTTGCCTGTGAAGCCCTTTTTGTGCAAAGTAATGATGACGGCACGTGTTTCCTTGCAGGTAACCATGGTTGACAGAGGAAGAACAATGATTCCAAGCACCACCCTCCTTTTGAAGCTTCCAGTCTGTTATTCGAACTCAATCAGCATGACAGAGTGATCTCCAGCCTTGTCCTCGTCAATACTCACACCTGTGTTAACGAGAGAATCACTGACATGTCAGCTGGTCTTTTTGTGGCAGGGCTAAAATGCATTGGAAATGTTTTGGGGGGATTCAGTTCATTTGCATGGCAAAGAGGGACTTTGCAATTAATTGAAATTCATCTGAACACTCTTCATAACATTCTGGAGTATATGCAAATTGCCATCATACAAACTGAGGCAGCAGACTTTGTGAAAATTAATATTTGTCATTCTCAAAACTTTTGGCCACGACTGTACATTCCAATCAAGATCACGGGATATTTTACCTTTTAGAATAAATAAGATAAGACACAGCAAGACGATGGATACAGCAAAGTGTAGTATGATTAAGCCCTCAACTGTATTTTATGGGTGGAGACTTCTTACTCTGTTATAGAACATCGCCAACAGACAGACGGACACACAACCAGTGATACAGAGTGGGGTGGTGATGTCAAAGACAGAGGGGGGGGGGGCAAGAGGACAATTCAAGGAGAGAGAGAGATGGAGAGAGAGCAGACAGGATATCAGGAAGCCCAAAACCTCCTGACAGGAAACCAGTGACGTATAGGAAGGAACAAACAATCGTGCACATGCGAAGACAGGAATCAAATAAGTCTACCCTTGACTGATTAAACGGTCACACCAGCAGCCAATAAGTGCAATAAGCCTCTAAAATAAACACAAGGCACAATCCTCTCGTTTCAATACCCATTTTAATTATCATATCAACAAACTGCAGCAGTAACAAACAAAAAAAATCTGAAGTTAAAATGACATCGCAAGACACTTTCCAAGTGGATCATTTAATGTGAAGACACAGTCCCTTCAGATTGTATAACTTAAGTAACAGGGCAGATGTTACAGCACTGGCACAGAAGCAAGAAAACCTCAGACTCCATGTGGACAACAGCACCTGCTCGGTCAGTTATTAAGGGTTACTGTAGCCGATTATAACATACACAAATTATATCAGAGGGAAGTCACAAATTAGCGAAAGTGTGCGTTTGTATTGGTGTTTCTATCTCACTGGGCCCTCCTGGACATGAGCATTTCTCTGATGTTGTCCTCAGCATCCTTCACAGTACGCTCCAGGTACGTCTTCTTTTGCTGTAGAGAGGACAAAGGACAGATTCAGTCAACCACTCATTTTCCCATCATGACCTCAGAGGGATATTTTCCCTTTTTCCATTTCTGGAGATGGCAGATGTCTTCACAATACTGGGGAACACAAGAAATTGATACATGAACATGTCTACACAAAGATACCTACATACAGAGAGACACATAACCTAAATAGGATTTCCTGAAATGTAAGTGATATCGATGGGCATACCATTTAAACCTTTCTGTACAAAGAACTATCCAAATATCCACTCCTGGAGCCAGTTTCAATGAAAATTTACTCTACATGAAGTTCTAAATGCTGTAGGGAAAAGGCCAAGGACACCTGGTGAGTGAGTCGGAGAATGTGGCCTATAAAAAGGGACTTACAGCACCTTTCACAGATAGTTTAGGATCACTTCAATGCTATAGACCAGGCACATCATTTCTGTTAATATGAATTTATAGGCCACAGTCAGTCAAGTAATAATAAAAAAAAGACTGCTATTACTACCGAGTCAGTCTTGCTCCACAGAATATATGGGCCTATAACAGAGAATGGAGTGGGGGATGTACACTACATGACCAAAAGTATATGGACACATGCTCGTCAAACATCTCATTCCAAAATCATGGGTATTGATGTGGAGTTGGTCCACCCTTTGCTGCTATAACAGCCTCCACTCTTCTGGGAAGGCTTTCCACTAAATGTTGTAACATTGCTGCGGGGACTTGCTTCCATTCAGCCACAAGTGCATTAGTGAGGTCGGGCACTGACGTTGGGCGATTAGGCCTGGCTCGCAGTCGGGAGTTCAAATTCATCCCAAAGGTGTTCGATGGGGTTGAAGTGGGGGCTCTGTGCAGGCCAGTCAAGTTCTTCCACACCGATCTTGATAAACCATTTCTGTATGGACCTCACTTTGTGCACAGGGCATTGTCATGCTGAAATAGTAAAGGGCCTTCACCCAAACTGTTGCTACAAAGTTGGAAGCACAGAATCATCTAGAATGTAATTGTACAGTGGTGAGAAAAAGTATGTTAACCTGTTGGAAATACCTGGATTTCTGCATAAATTGGTCAGAAAATTTGATCTGATCTTCAGCTAGGTCACAACAAGACAAACACGGTCTGCTTAAACTAATAAAACACAAACAATTATACATTTTCATGTCTTTATTGAACACACCATGTAAACATTCACAGCACAGGTTGTAAAAAGTATGTGAACCCTTGGATTTAATAACTGGTTGACCCTCGTTTGGCAGCAAGAACCTCAACCAAATGTTTCCTGTAGTTACGGATCAGTCCTGCACAACGGTCAGGAGGCATTTTGGACCATTCCTCTTTACAAAACTGTTTCAGTTTAGCAATATTCTTGGGATGTCTGGTGTGAACTGCTCTCTTTGAGGTCATGCCACAGCATCTCAAATCGAGTTGAGGACAGGACTCTGACTGGGCCACTCCAGAAGGCATATTTTCTTCTGTTGAAGCCATTCTGTTGTTGATTTACTTCTGTGTTTTCGGTCGTTGTCCTGTTGCATCACACAACTTCTGTTGAGCTTCAATTGGCAGACAGATAGCCTTACATTCTCCTGCAAATGTTTTGATAAACTTGGGAATTCATTTTTTCCGTCGATGATAGCAAGCTGTCCAGGCCCTGAAGCAGCCCCAAACCATGATGCTCACTCCACCATACTTTACAGTTGGGATGAGGTTTTGATGATGTGCTGTGCCTTTTTTTCTCCACACAGTGTTCCTTCCAAACAACTGAACTTCAGTTAAATCTGTCCACAGAGTATTTTGCCAGTAGTCCTGTTGAACATACACGTGCACTTATGCACACTTCAGACGTGCAGCAATGTTTTTTTTGGACAGCAGTGGCTTCTTCCGTGGTGTCCTCCCATGAACACCATTCTTGTTTTGTGTTTTACGTATCGTAGACAGAGATGTTTAGCATGTTCCAGAGATTTTTTTTGTCTTTAGCTGACACTAGGATTCTTCTTAACCTCATTGAGCATTCTGCACTGTGCTCTTGCAGTCATCTTTTCAGGACGGCCACCCCTAGGGAGAGTAGCAACTGTGCTGAACTTTCTCCATTTATTGAAAATTTGTCTTACCGTGGACTCATGAACATCAAGGCTTTTAGAAATACTTTTGTAACTCTTTCCAGCTTTATGCAAGTCAACAATTCTTAATCTTAGGTCTTCTGAGATCTCTTTTGTTCGAGGCATGGTTCACATAAAGCAATGCTTTTTCTGATTAGCAAACTCAAATTTTGTGAGTGTTTTTTATAGGGCAAGGCAGCTCTAACCAACATCTCTAATCTTGTCTCATTGATTGGACTCCAGGTTAGCTGACTCCTTACTCCAATCAACTTTTGGATTAGCCATTAGCCTTTTCCAACCTATACTGTGAGTTTTTAAATTATTTATTCAATATAGACAAGAAAAATACAACAATGTGTGTTATTAGTTTAAGCACACTGTTTGTCTATTGTTGAGACTTAGATGAAGATCAGATAAAATTTGATGACCAATTTATGCAGACATCCAGGTAATTCCCTTCACCCGAACTAAGGTGCCTGAACCATGAAAAACAACCCTAGACCATTATCCCTCCTCCACCAAACTTTACAGTTGGCACTATGCATTGGGGCATGTAGTGTTCTCCTGGCATCCGCCAAACCCAGATTTGTCTGTCGGACTACCAGATGATGAAGCGTGATTCATCACTCTAAAGGACGTTTCCACTGTTCCAGAGTCCAATGGCAGCGAGCTTTACACCACTCCAGCCGACGCTTGGGATTGTGCATGGTAATCTTAGGCTTGTGTATCAAACATCTCTGGAGAGACCTGAAAATAACTGTGCAGTGATGCTCCCCATCCAACCTGACAGAGCTTGAGAGCATCTGCAGAGAAGAATGGGGGACACTCCAACATTTTTGCTTTGTCATTATGGGGTATTTTGTATATTGATGATAGAAAAAAAATATATTTAATCAATTTTTGAATAAGGCTGTAACAAAATATGGAAAAAGTTGAGGGGTCTGAATACTTTCCGAATGCACTGTGGTGTGTATAATTTTCCTTGTCAAAACATGTTAAGACCCATATCTAAGGCAAAATATGTGCCCTGTCACCAGTGTGGAATGCAGGAAATGTTGAGCCTTTTGTTTATTCACATATTTATGTTACGGTCAAAAACGAACGTAGCCGAGTGACGAAGCCCAAGGGGCCATCCCATTAAACAAGAATCGTTAGGGATGCCCTATTGACCTCAAACAGGCAGTGTCATGGAGTCAATATAACCTCATCTAATGTTGAGCTTATGGAATCAATGCTGGTCCTCTTGCATTTATGTGGGTGGGTGGCAGTCAGGTCAGTGAGTCTTGTTGTACAGTGCATGGATGCTCTCATGTATGCGATGACCAGCTCTGAGGACTTCAGCCAGGGCAACAATGATGAGGTAGAAAGACTGCACACAGACAGAACAACAAATAGACCCGTTGTCATGTTGAGTTCCTGCATCAGATGCAGAGGAAGCCTATTCTGAACTAATAATGATGCACGCTTGATGTCATCGAAGTTTCTAACAAATGTCAACAGAACAATTCTGCCAATGATTACTTGACATTTACTGATGACTCATAGTCCTATTTACTGTGCCTTAAGAAAGTATTCATACCCCTTGACCTATTTAACATTTGGTTGTGTTTCAGCCTGAATTCAAACTGGATTAAATAGACTTGTTCTCTCGCCCAATTCCACATAATGAAAAAGTAACAACATTTTTTGAAATTTTTGCAAATTGATTAAAAATGAAATATATGTAATATATTTTTTTTTCATGAGACCATGCCCAAATCCCTATAATTCGCCTAAAGAAAAGACGGAGATACAGGGGGCGGAGATCGGGGTGCCTTATGAGAATTTGTTGGCGATTGGGTAAACTGCCACTACCATTCATCCTATTGGCCAACGTGCAATCGCTGGAAACTGAACTGGATGATCTGCGATCAAGACTATCCTACCAACGGGAAATTAAAAACTGTAATATTTTATGTTTCACCGAGTCGTGGCTGAACGACGACACGGATAATATAGAGCTGGCTGGATTTTCCGTGCATTAGCAGGACAGAGCAGCTACGTCTGGTAAGACGAGGGGCAGGGGTGCGTGTCTATTTGTCAATAACAACTGGTGTGCAATGTCTAATATTAAAGAAGTGTCGAGGTATTGCTCGCCTGAGGCTGAGTGCTTCATGATAAACTGACCATCTATATTCTCATCTATATTATTCGTAGTCGTCTATTTAACCCAACAAACCGATGCTGGCACTAGGACCGCTCTCAACGAGCTGTATAAGGCCAAAAGCAAACAAGAAAATGCTCATCCAAAAGAGGCGCTCCTGGTGGCCAGGGACTTTAATGCAGGCAAACTTAAATCCATTTAACCTAATTTCTACCAGCATGTTAAATGTGCAACCAGAGGGGGCAAAACATTTTTACACCACCTTTACTCCACACACAGACACGTACAAAGCTCTCCCTTGCCCTTCATTTGGCAAATCTGACCATAACAAAACTAAAGAAGGAAGTACCAGTGACTCACTCAATACGGAAGTGGTCAGATGACGGGGATGCTACGCTACAGGACTGGAATGTTTCCGGGATTCATCCAATGGCATTGAGGAGTATACCACCTCAATCACCGGCTTCATCAATGAGTGCATCGACGACGTCGTCCCCACAGTGACCGTAGGTACATATCCCAACCAGAAGCCATGGACTACAGGCAACATCCGAACCGAGCTAAAGGCTAGAGCTGCCGCTTCAAGGAGCTGGACACTAATCCGGACGCTTATAGGAAATCCCGCTATGTCCTCAGATGAATCATAAAAACAGGCAAAGCATCAATACAGGACTAAGATTGAATCCTACTACACTGGTACTGACGCTCGTCGGAAGTGGCAGGGATTGCAAACTATTACAGACTACAAAGGGAAACACAGCCGAGAGCTGCCCAGTGACGTAAGTCTACCAGACGAGCTAATGCCTTTTATGCTCGCTCGAGGCAAGCAACACTGAAGCATGAATGAGAGGACCAGCTGTTCCGGACGACTGTGCGATAACGCTCACCATGGCCGATGTGAGCAAGACCTTTAAACAGGTCCACATTCACAAAGCTGCGGGGCCAGACTTATTACCAGGACGTGTACTCAAAGCACGCACGGACCAACTGGGAAGTGTCTTCACTGACATTTTCAACCTGTCCCTGGCCAAGTCTGTAATACCTACATGTTTCAAGCAGACCACCATAGTCCCTGTGCCCAAGAAAGTGAAGGTAACCTGCCTAAATGACTACCGCCTCGTAGCACTCACGTCTGTAGCCATGAAGTGCTTTGCCCCAACATATCCACAGATGACGCAATGTCAAATCGCACTCCACTCTGCCCTTTCACACCTGCCCTTTCACACCTTTGTGAGAATGCTGTTCATTGACTACAGCTCAGCGTTCAACACCATAGTGCCCTCAAAGCTCATCACTAAGCTTAGGACTCTGGGACTAAACACCCTCTACAACTGGATCCTGGGCTTCCTGACAGAGGTGGTAAGGGTAGGCAGCAACACATCTGACATGCTGATCCTCAACACGGGGGCCCCTCAGGGGTGCGTGCTTAGTCCCCTTCTATACTCCCTGTTCACCCACGACTGCCTTGCCAAGCATGACTCCAACACCATCATTAAGTTTGCTGATGACAACGGTGGTAGGTCAGATCACCAACAATGATGATACAGCCCATAGGGAGGTGGTCAGAGGCCAGGACAACAACCTCTCCCTCAATATGAGCAAGACAAAAGGAGCTGATCGTGGACTACAGGAAAAGGAGGGCCATACAGGTCCCCATTAACATCAACGGGGCTGAAGTGGAGCGGGTCAAGAGTTAAGTTTCTTGGTGTCCACATCACCAACAAACTATCAGTCCAAACACACCAATTTAGTGGTGAAGAGGGCACGACAACACCTTTTCCCCTAAGGAGACTGAAAAGATTTGGCATGGGTCCCCAGATCCCCAAAAAGTTCTACAGCTGCACCATCGAGAGCATCCTGACCGATTGCATCACTGCCTGGTATGGCAACTGCATGGCATCCGACCGCAAGGCGCAACAGAAGGTACTGCGTACAGCCCAGTACATCACTGGGACCAAGCTTCCTGCCATCAAGGACCTATATACTAGGCGATGTCTGAGGAAGGCCCAAAAAGTTGTCAAAGACTCCAGTCACTCAAGTCATAGACTGTTCTCTATGCTACCGCACGGCAAGCGGTACCAGAGCGCCAAGTCCAGCTCCAAAAGGCTCCTTCAAGCCATAAGACTGATGAACAATCAAATGGCCACGGACTATTCACATTGCTGCCCCCCCCATTTTTTTACGCTGCTGCTACTCACTGTTTATTATCTATGCATAGTCACTTTACCCCTACCTACATGTACAAATTTCCTCGAGTAACCTGTACCCCTGCACATTGACTCGGTACCGGTACCCACTGTACATACCCTCGTTATTTCTTAACTCCATTTCTTGATCTGGTTAAGGGCTTGTAAGTAAGCATTTCTCAGTAAGGTCTACACCTGTTGTATTCGGCGCATGTGACAAATACTTTTTTATTTGATATCATTTACATAAGTATTCACACCCCTTTTCTATGAAACTCAAAATTGAGCTCAGGCGCATCCAATTTCCTTTGATCATCCTTGAAATGTCACTATAACTTGGAGTCCACCTGTGGCCAATTAAATTGTTTGGAAATTATTTAGAAAGAAATACACCTGTCTATAAGGTCCCACAGTTGACAGTGCATGTCAGAGCAGAAACTTTGCCAAGGAACTGTCTGTAGATCTCCGAGATATAATTGTGATGAGGCATAAAGCTGAGGAAGAATATAAATATGCTTTTCATCGGCAGGGACTGGGAGACTAATAAGGATAGAGGGAACAATGAACGGAGCCAAACACAGGCAAATCCTTGATGAGAACCTGCTACAGAGTGCAAATGACATGCTGGGGTGAAGTTTTACGTTCCCAAGTACCCCTAATTGTATTATTATGTATTGTACTGACTCGATGGACACTCACTGGATTCTAACCACACACTCACACATACTGACACTCCAACACACACACATATTGTTGCCACACAGGTTCCTTCACACACGTTGCTACTCTGTTTATTATCTATGCAGTCACTATACCCCCTACCTACATGTACATATTACCTCAATTACATCAACTGACCCGTATCCCTGCACATTGACTCGGTACCGGTACCCCTTGTATGCAGTCTCGTTATTGTTATTTTATTGGCAGTACTATTTCTCCTTAGGTTTACTGAAAATCTGTGGAAAGACTTGATTGCTTAACAGAGCTTGAGAAAATCTGCAAGGAAGAATGGGAGAAAATCCCCAAATCCAGATGTGCAAAGCTGATAAAGACATACCCAAGTTGACTCAAAGCTGTAATCGCCACCAAAGGTGTGACACGGTCGCCAGGTGTACGATGTTTCCTCCGACACATTGGTGCGGCTGGCTTCCGGGTTAAGCGGGCATTGTGTCAAGAAGCAGTGCGGCTTGGTGGGGTTTTGTTTCGGAGGACGCACGGCTCTCGGAATTCGCCTCTCCCGAGTCCGTACGGGAGTTGCAGCGATGAGACAAGACTAACTACCAATTGGATACCACGAAATTGGGGAGAAAAAGGGGTAAAAATAAATAGACCCAATTTTTTTATTAACATTTTTAATTCAGGCTATTAACAACAAAATGTGGAATAGGTCAAAGGGTATGAATACTTTCCGAAGGCGCTGTAAACACCTAAAGGTGTTCACCTAAAGGTGTTTATTTGATTTCAATCACTTTTTGATGGCACCCCTTTTGATTTGAGTGGTTAGAGTGTTGGACTAGTAACCAAAAGGTTGCAAGTTCAAATCCCCGAGCTGACAAGGTCTGTCGTTCTGCCCCTGAACTGGCAGTTTAACCCACTGTTCCTAGGCCGTCATTGAAAATAAGAATTTGTTCTTAACTGACTTGCCTAGTTAAATAAAGGTAAAATAAAAAAATGGTAAAAGTAGTTTTATATAATTTAAAAGCTTACAAACATGGGTGTAAAAACAGTCTTTTTTTTTTACCTTTAATTAGACCCTGTTTTACATTATCCGAGGTGTTTGTGTTGTGCCTGCCATTGGTTGAGTACAGACTAAATACAGACTGGGTGTCATTTCAAATCGTAGAAATAGAATTCATACAATGGACATATCCCTTCAGACCACTGCAATTTAGCTGGCACATCATTGAAAACGAAACTTCCAATTAGTTCCACAAAGATTGCCACTGGTCCACCCACCATTGAATGTCTGTTCTACTATCGATGTTTTTATGATTTCAATAGGTTTCCTATGGATGATTGACAGTAGAATTTAAAACTGATATTCTCGTTCAAGTCAACATTCTCTGATGTGTGGACCTCCAACCATCTACGTGTTGCCAGTTAATTTCTATTTCATTCCCATTTTAATACATTTATCAGCCAAAACATGGCACCCACCCTGTATTCAAGAGCATGTTGTGTCTCAACCGGTGGCGGGCAAAACAAACACCTCAGATGATGTAAAATAAGGTCTAAGCTACAACATATGCGTAAATGAAAATAAATGACGAAGGTTTAAGAAAAAGAAAAAAATGTTATTAACTAATTGTTTTCAAGAAACTATACAATAGTTTGCTAACACTAAGCTTTTAAATTATATAAAACTCAACAGTTTGTCTTTTCCAGTGATGAAGAAATGGATGGTAGGGTATGCAAAACGTGTCAACTTTGAGCCCCTCTATCTCCTAAATGTTTTGGCATTCAGGTCTAAAAAGTTACTTTCTGACCACTTCTACCATGTGCAAATATGTACGGACATTATCGTTCAAATCAAAATGGGTGCGGTCAAAAAGTGATCGAAATCAAATGGAACGACCCCAAAACAAAACGTTTCCATTTCACATGTGGATGCAAATCACATTGGTTCTTTGAACAACATGAGGTTGCTGCTTGGTTGAAGTGTTAAATGGCTATGCAACCAACATCTCCCCATCCTCCCAAACCCCTGGGGTAATAATAATATATAATCACCCCTTAATAACCCGTTGAAAAAGTGAATAACTATAACACAGGGCGCTGACAGTTGTTTAAAAGACATGTCATCACAGACTAAGTACAATGACAGTCTGTACAGTGGCCAAAGCAGTGCCTCATTAACGTCATTGTTTCTGCAGTCATCACACATACCTGGGGATCAAGAGGGGAAGCAGGCCCACTGGGATACTGATGAATCATGTAACCTCATAACTTACCAGTGGAACCCCTCCGAGATGAATTCATGCACGGACACGAGATAACTTCCAGGCTGGATCTAAATACAGTGCGAGTGGGTCCATTGGTGGCAATCCTGGGCTCCCGAGTGGCGCAGCGGTCTAAGATAGTGGTTCGAATCCAGGCTGTATCACAACCGGCCGTGATTGGGAGTCCCATAGGGCAGCGAACAATTGGCCCAGCGTTGGCCGGTGTAGGCCGTCATCGTAAATAAGAATTTGTTCTTAACTGACTTGCCTAGTTAAATAAAAGGTTAAAATAAAACATTTAAATGATAAAAAAAAATACTAAAATTGGTCTCTGTACACAGGTGTGAAAAAAATGAAATGACAATCCAAAGAGTAAAGTGACTCAGGGTCTGAGTTAGGGGTCATTCACTGATGGTGGGAAGCAGTTAGCCTTTACAAACAGAGAGTAGTCTTGTTTTTGGCAACAAACCCACCACATATAGAACGAAGAAGATTCTCCAAAAGTTCAAAAACATAAATGTGGTCTGCTATTTGCAGTCTTTCAGCTGACAACAAAGCAATGTGTTTTTGTAGCACTAGCCACACAGTAACCATGGGAAACAGCACAAACTAATGAAACAGAAAATGGCTGGAAGGCGTTAGTTGGCAAAAAAGGAAAATAACATCTGTTTGAAATGCCAGTTCTATTGCGAGTGAGTGAGGCTATGACCACAATCCTGTCCCATAAGAGGGAAACCCTGGGCGTCACTCCAGAGCCACAGAGTTGACCAGGGTGATGTCATGGGCTTGTCTGGGATTACGCCCCACCCCTGGAGAAGGCCACATTCAGACCCAGACAATCGAAGACCCAGGGCCAGAAACCATACTTTCAGAAAGTATTCACATGCTTACAAATGAATTAAAAACGAAAAGCTGAAATGTCTCGAGTCAATAAGTATTTAAACCCTTTGTCATGGCAAGCCTAAATACAGTGCATTCGGAAAGTATTCAGACCGGTTGACTTTTTCCGATTTTGTTGCATTACAACCTTATTCTAAAATGGATTAAATGATATACAATTTCCCATCAATCTACACATAGTATCCAATAATGGCAAAGCAAAAATAGATTTTTAGAAATGTTTGCAAAGGTAAAAAAATTTTTTTTAAATGAAATACCTTATTTACATAAGTATTCAGACGCTTCGCTATGACACGCAAAATTGAGCTCAGGTGCATCCTGTTTCCATTGATCATCCTCGATGTTTCTACAACTTGATTGGACATGATTTGGAAAGGCACACACCTGTCTATATAAGGTCCCACGGTTGACAGTGCATGTCAGAGCAAAAACCAAGCCATGAGGTCGAACTAATTGTACATATAGCTCCGAGACAGGATTGTGTCGAAGCACAAATCTGGGGAAGCGTACCAAAACATTTCTGTTTTGGTAGACAGGCTCAATTGTTTCAAGCAGGACCACCCAGGTCACCACAGAAGTTAGACTTCCCTTTGTTTGCATAGAACACAAACGCAGTAGCTCCCTTTGATACCCAAGGCCCAATGGAGCACCTGACAACATCCCTTCCCTGAAATATACAGTTATATTCAACTTTGCACTTATGTTACATTGAAGAGTGGAAAGGTGCCTATTGATTCAAACCAACTGCTGATTGATATAACAAAAGGGAAATCCCACTGAACCCAATGCTTGTTTCCACAAGGACGAAACTAGGAACTGCTCTTCTGATCGATTGCAGACAAAAGACCACAGTGAGAAACATTAGTTTAAAATTTAAAAAAAATCCAGCGGGCGGCATTCTTTGTGACCAATATTTCCTACGGTACAGGGTGGTGTATGGGAGTTGTCCCCATAGGCCATGTTCTTGACAGGTCAGGCTGGAAAGTCATTCTGACATGATACATCTCACACCACAGGTTCAATCAAAGGTCTTTGACACTAGTTGTTGGGGTAATAAACTCCATGTTATTTGCATTTCTACATACTTCAGAAGTAGAGAAATAGGAGTGAAACCCCAACTCAACACCCAGGAAAAGCTTTTTGTGTCTGCTAAAACTTGAGTAAGGAACAGCTCTTGGAGTTCCACTTAAAGATGCTACAGAAAGGTTGTGGGAGTGTTTATGTCTCTCTGTCACTTTCTATATCTAAACACATAGGGGGAGAGAACTCCATGCTTGCTGCGCTAAAGAGGTGGTCATCTCAGTCACTTCCGTCATGGCCTAATAACCCAGTGCCACTGTTAAGTTGCTTAAAATAGACACAGGGCCATTCACACAGCCACCGACTTCATAATGGAAGAACACATTTGTATATTTTAGAAGTGAATAATATGTTATTTGCACCATTTGTATTTGGCAAGCATGAGATGCCCGTTTTTTTCAGATATCTGTTTCAACCCGATATAAAAATGCCCTTAAGCCATCATTCATTTGGTCTCAAATATGAATAGCATACATGGAACAGAAAATGCTACAGGCTATATTGGAGAGTTCAAAGAGAAAACAAACATCCGTTTCTGATTTTAAAAAAGAGCGGCTGTGGAAGGAATGCAAGAACTGGTTTTCTACAGTAGGGTTTGGATCAATTCAGAAAGTGACTGGAAATTCAAGAGTCGCATTTCAATTCACTTCTTTAACCGAGGAAATGTAAAAGTGAATTGATCCCAACACTGATCTACAGGAAGTCTTAAGCTAAGTGGGAGAGATATCGAGGACTGAACCTTTGAAATATTCAAAAGTGTCTGGATCTATGTGCACACAAAAGGCGGCAGGTGGCCTAGTGGTTAGAGCGTTGGGCCAGTAACCGAAAGGTTCGTGGATCAAATCACCGAGCTGACAAGGTAAGAGTCTGTTGTTCTGCCCCTGAACAAGGCAGTTAACCCACTGCTCCTAGGCCGTCATTGTAAATAAGAATTTGTTCTTAACTGACTTGCCTAGTTAAATTAAAAAATATAATAAAATCTGTGTCAATATTAATGCATACCTCAAGCTCCTTAATTTTCTCATCTGCTGTCTTCTGTTTGTAAGTCAACTGTGTGTTGATATCTTCTTTAGACTGCAAGATGAACCTGAGAGAGCGAGAGACAGAGAGGAGAGCATGAAGTCAGCGTGTGAGGTGTCTCAAAAACCCAACCCTAGACAACTGCAGAGACTAGGGTCTGGTTTGCTTCAATGACGGACTCTTAGAATAGATCAGGGGTCTCCAACAGGTCGATCGCAAGCAAGTAGCTCGCCAAACAACTCAGAAAGTACATGCAATATTTCATGTTTTCTACTGCAAACTGTCATAAACAAATCTCACGAGTATCAGACACCACAAGCTCCCAGCTAGTATCTAATCAACGCTGCATTGACATTATCACACTCCTGGTTAAACACTATTGGCGTAAAAAGCCAAACATAACACAATATCTGCCAATTCATTTCCAGCAATATAGCCTGTGTGTGGTGCATGCGTTTCTCTATCACTCTGTGTGTAGCCAGTTCATGTGATAACCGTCTGTGGATTAACAGAAACACTTTCCCCAAAACCTTTTCAATTAAATGTTAAGTGCAAAGTAGGCTTACCTGGCAGAAGTAAATCATGAGTAAGTATATCATTTGTATCTACGATGTTATTTGCTAACTGACATGAAATGAGCAGCAGCCGTACAGAACCATTGCTGAACCGGCACATTTCTCATTCGCTAGATGCACAATTAAAGGGGAATTACACACACACATTTATTTTTTGTTTTCTTCAAGACCCCCCCCAAAAAAATTGTAATCTAATGTGATTTAAGCATTGACATGGATAACTCAGAATTTACAGCTCCAGAAAAAATTAAGAGACCTCTGCAAAATGATCAGTTTCTCTAGTTTTACTATTTATAGGTATGTGTTTGGGTAAAATGTACATTTCTGTTTTATTCTATAAACTACTGGCAACATTTCTCCCAAATTCCAAATATGGTCATTTAGAGCATTTATTTGCAGAAAATGACAACTGGTCAAAATAACAAAAATGATGCAGTGTTGTCATACCTCAAATAATGCAAAGAAAATAAGTTCATATTCATTTTTAAACACAATACTAATGTTTGAACTTTGGAAGAGTTCAGAAATCAATATTTGGTGGAATAACCCTAATTTTCAATCACAGCTTTCATGCGTCTTGGCATGCTCTCCACCAGTCTTTCACATTGATGTTGGATGACTTCATGCCACTCCTGGTGCAAAAATTCAAGCAGCTTGGCTTTGTTTGATGGCTTGTGACCATCCATCTTCCTCTTGATCACATTCCAGAGGTTTTCAATGGGGTTCAGGTCTGGAGATTGGGCTGGCCATGACAGGGTCTTGATCTAGCGGTCCTCCATACACACCTTGATTGACCTGGCTGTGTGGCATGGAGCATTGTCCTGCTGGAAAAACCTTAGATGCCTAGTTTGCATCAACTATTATTATCCAACGCATACAATGACATTCAAGACGATTCTGTGCTTCCAACTTTCCTGTTTCAGCATGACAATGCCCCCGTGCACAACACGAGGTCCATAGAGAAATGGTTTGTCCAGATCGGTGTGGAAGAACTTGACTGGTCTGCACAGAGCCCTGACCTCAACCCCACCGAATACCTTTGGGATTGATTGGAATGCCGACTGCGAGCCAGGCCTAATCACCCAACATCAGTGCCCGACCTCACTAATGTTCGCGGCTGAATGGAAGCAAGTCCCCGCAGCAATGTTCCAACATCTAGTAGAAAGCCTTCCCAGAAGAGTGGAGGCTGTTATAACAGCAAAGGGGGGACCAACTCCATATTAAATCCCATGATTTTGGAATAAGATGTTCGACGAGCAGGTGTTCACATACACTACGTGACCAAAAGTATGTTTTGATTTCAAAGACATTCTAAGGTTGGTATCATTCACAACTAAAGTTCCCAAATAACAAAATCTAGCATATAGGACCTGTTTGAAATGATCCCTTTTACGCTCACTTCGCACAAGCGCACTCGCTCCATAATGGTAAAAATATCCTTTCTATTTCATTCAGCTAAGTTCAATTATATTCTTCTTACTATAAAATCATAATATAAAATAATGGCACAGGACTTATAAGAATATCTTGTCAGCTAAATGAACAAGCCTACAACCTATGGCAATGAGCATAGCCAGATAACTAACATAACATTGGGCTCCCGAGTGGTGCAGCGGTCTAAGGTACTGCACCTCAGTACTAGATGTGTCACTACAGACACCCTGGTTCGAATCCAGGCTGTATCACAACCGGCCGTGATTGGGAGTCCCATAGGGCGGCACACAATTGGCCCAGCGTCATCCGACTTTGTTCATAACTGACTTGCCTAGTTAAATAAATGTAAAATATATATATATATATATATATATATATATATATATATATATATATATATATATATATATATATATATATATAAAAAACTCATTCTGTTCTTCTGAAATACATTTTCTTCATATCATGTTTCTTTAGAACTGACTAAAATAAATCATGGATTTATGGTGATGGTGTATATTTAGCATGACGGCGGTCTTTTGCATGACAATAACTAGCTGACAACTTCATGCCCGCCACAGCCCTAGCTGGGGTCGCAAGAATTTTCAGATATCAAAATGGGGTTGTGGGCAAAAAAGTTTGGGAACCCCTGCATTAGAGTATATGACAAGATGAATAGTAATCTACAACAGTGGTTCCCAAACTGTGGGGCTTGCCCCCTAGAATTGCAAGAAAATATGTTTTAAAACTGCAAAATGTTCTTTGCACCCCAAAATGTGTAGAATTTAAGGAAATCAGCATTTAACCTGCAAAATTCTCTCCCCCATCAAGAGTGATTTGAACAGTTTGTGACATAAACAGTGCTTGTCCCCATTGAAATAGACATGGTGAGTGCATGCAAGGGGTTGGCAGGATGTTCCCCAATGCTGAAAGGGGGGCCCCCATTATAACAATAAAAAATATATAAGATTTAATGCCGTTACTCATAACTATTTATAACTACTTATGAGAAATGTTATATATATATATATATATATATATATATATATATATATATATATATATATATGTTATAATTCATATATAGGCTACATGAATACATACATAAGGATTACCTGTTTCTTCATGGGAAGTGTTCTATTAGTGAAATCCAACAGTAAACAGCCAGAGAATACTACTCACATGCGTCCTACTCCTTCATACATGCGGGTGTTGTCTGGTAGGGTTTTTATTTCTGCATGTGTCAGGTTGGCATGTTTTTTCATGCGAGTGAGCTGGTCGATCTGAAGATCTGCCAGTTTCGCCTTTTGTTGTGTGTCAATCATTTTCGATTGCAGCTCTGCAAAGGCCTGCATGAACAAATAAGACAGCATTATTTCAAACATCAATAATCAGACCTGAGTTCTATACAAGACATATTTGAAATCGCTTGATTTGGGTGTGGTTTGCACTTTTAGGACTGTTCTGTTGCAACAGGCAAGCTCAAGACTAGCATAGTTTTAGTAAGTATTTGAAATGATAGCAAATAGTGAACCTAGGTCTGGTCAAAATGATCCCATTGTCCTATCACTGAGGAACCATCTCTGCTTATTACAGCTAGCGTTAGTTAGCAGGCTAGCTATAACAGCCTTGTGCTTTGACTTGTTTTAGTTTTGTTTGACTAGCTAGGTCTAATATTGGCTGATGAAAATGTAAGTGATGACTAATCGTGTCAAATCTTTCATCTAGCTAGTATCTACACACTGTTGCTAGATAGCTAACAACTGCCACGAGCTAGCTAACTGACAGCGCATGAATTCAGAAACTGACGTTGGCTAGCAAGCTAACGTTAGCGCACAAGCCATGCAGCATGACTCAATCACCTCTTAACGCTTTGTTATAAATAACACATACATCATTTTTTTAAACTGTTGAATCATGTCCCCGTTACACTTGACTTATTCGACCATTGTATTTGATAGAAAGAATGAAAAGAGGATTAAATGATTTACCTTCTTCAGCTCTAAATCTATGGGGGCCGCCATGTTGAACACGAGAACGTAACAACGAACCACGCCCATAAACGTAGCCTACAGTTCCGGGCTTGTTCAGCCGGCCCAGAGACGTACTTTTACCACGCAACATTTTATTTGACAGATGGATGGCTGAAAGCATTTGGTTTAATGATTATGGCTGGTATAATGTCATATTTTGCCAGCATCATCAAAGCTGTAATACATGTTCTCTGTATGTGAGTGTAGTATGGCCTTTGCCTTGAGGTCTATACCTTTATGGCACAGATGGTAGTGAATCAAATAAAATGTTATTGATCACATACACATATTTAGCAGATGTTATTGCGGGTGTAGCGAAATGATGATGTTCCTTGCTCCAACGATGCAGTAATATCTAACAATACAAGCAAATCTAAAAAGTAAAATAATGGAATTAATTAAAATGTAAATATTAGGATGAGCCAGAATATAAATACAGTGCAACACTTTTTCCATTTACAGCCTTATTCTAAAATAGTTTGAAAAAAAATCTACACACAATACCCCATAATGACAAAGCAAAATATATATTTTTTAAATTAGCAAATTTATAAAATAAAAAATGTATTAAAATAAAAGTATTCAGACCCTTTACTCAGTACTTTGTTGAAGCACCTTTGGCAGCGATTACAGCCTGAAGTTTTCTTGGGTATGACGCTACAAGCTTGGCACACCTGTATTTGGGGAGCTTCTCCCATTGTTCTCTGCAGATCCTCTCAAGCTTAAGTCAGGTTGGATGGGGAGCGTCGCTGTACAGCTATTTTCAGGTCTCTCTAGAGATGTTCGATCGGATTCAAGTCCGGGCTCTGGCTGGGCCACTCAAGGACATTCAGAGACTTGTCCCGAAGACACTCCTGCATTGTCTTGGCTGTGTGCTTAGGGTTGTTGTCCTGTTGGAATGTGAACCTTTGCCCCAGTCTGAGGTCCTGAGTGCTCTGGAGCAGGTTTCATCAAGGATCTCTCTGTACTTTGCTCAATTCATCTTTCCCTCGATCCTGACTAGTCTCCCAGTCCCTGCCGCTGAAAAACATCCCCACAGCATGATTCTGCCACCACCATGCTTCACCGTAGGGATGGTGCCAGGTTTCCTCCAGACAGACGTGACACTTGGCATTCAGGCTAAAGAGTTCAATCCTGGTTTCACCAGAACAAAGAATCTTGTTTCTCATTGTTTGAGAGTCCTTTAGGTGCCTTTTGGCAAACTCCAAGCGGGCTGTCATGTGCCTTTTACTGAGGAGTGGCATCCGCCTGGCCACTTTTCCATAAAGGCTTGATTAGTGGAGTGCTGCAGAGATGGTTGTCCTTCTGTAAGGTTCTCCCATCTCCACAGAGGAACTCTGGAGCTCTGTCAGAGTGACCATCAGGTTCTTGGTCACCTCCCTGACCAAGGCCCTTCTCCCCTGATTGCTCAGTTTGGCTGGGTAGACAGCTCTAGGAAGAGTCTTGGTTGATCCAAACTGCTTCCATTTAAGAATGATGGATGCCACTGTGTTCTCCTCAAATGTTATTTGTCACATGCGCCAAATACAATAGGTGTAGACCTTACAGTGACGTATGTGTGTGAAAAATAACAAATAATTAAAGAGCAACAATAAAATAACAGTAACGAGGCTATATACAGGGGGTACCAGTACAGAGTCAATGTGTGGAGGCACAGGTTAGTCGAGGTAATATGTACAGTACCAGTCAAAAGTTTGGACACACCTACTCATTCAAGGGTTTTTCTTTATTTTCACTATTTTCTACATTGTAGAAAAAGAGATGGCAGAGTGAAGGAAAGGCAGCCAACAAGTGCTCAGCATATGTGGGAACTCTTTCAAGATTATTGGAAAAGCATTCCAGGTAAAGCTGGTTGAGAGAATGCCAAGAGTGTGCAAAGCTGTCATCAAGGCAAAGGGTGGCTACTTTGAAGAATCTCAAATATAAATTATATTTCGGATTTGTTTAACACTTTTTTGGTTACTTCTTCCATATGTGTTATTTCATAGTTTTGTTGTCTTCACTATTATTCTACGGTGTAGAAAATAGTAAAAATAAAGAAAAACCTTTGAAATAGTAGGTGTGTCCAAACTTTTGACTAGTACTGTACATGTAGGTAGAGGTAAAGTGACTATGCATAGATAATAAACAGAGTGTAGCAGCAGCTACAGCAGCTAGTCCGGGTAGCCATTTGATAAACTGTTCAGTAGTCTTATGGCTTGGGGGTTCAAGCTGTTTAGAAGCCTTTTGGACCTAGACTTGGTGCACTGGTACCGCTTGCCATGCGGTAGTAAAGAGAACACTCTATGACTAGGGTGGCTGGAGTCTTTGGCAATTTTTAGGGCCTTCCTCTGACACTGCCTGGTATAGAGGTCCTGGATGGCAGGAAGCTTGGCCCCAGTGATGTACTGAGCCGTACGCACTACCCTCTGTAGATCTGAAGACCCATGCCAAATCTTTTCAGTCTCCTGAGGGGGAACAGGCATTGTCGTGCCCTCTTCACAGCCACAACTGTCAGTAAGAGTGTCCATCATTGAGTCTTTGAATGAAGAGATGGAGATAAAACTGTCCAATTTGAGTGATTTTTGCAGCTCGTTCCAGTCGCTAGCTGCAGCGAACTGAAAAGAATAGCGACCCAGGGATGTGTGTGCTTTGGGGACCTTTAACAGAATGTGACTGGCAGAACAGGTGTTGTATGTGGAGGATGAGGGCTGCAGTAGGAGAGGATCTGCAGAGAAGAATGGAAGAAACTCCCCAAATACAAATGTGCCAAGCTTGTAGCGTCATACCCAAGAAGACTCGAGGCTGTAATCGCTACCAAAGGTGCTTCAACAAAGTACTGAGTAAAGGGTCTGAATACTTAACTAAACGTGATATTTTTGCGAACTTATCACAAATAAAAGCTATCTAAAAACCTGATATTTATTTTTTCATTAATTCCATTATTTTACTTTTTAGATTTGCTTGTGTTGTTAGATATTACTGCACAGTTGGAGCTAGGAACATAATAATTTCGCTACACCCACAATAGCATCTGTTAAATATGTGTATGTGATCCATAACATTTGATTTGATTCACAGCCCCCGGGGCAAAATGAGTTTGACACCCCTGACGTAAAGTCTATCAGGCCTTTGTCATTGTGTAATTGAAAGACACTCTTGTCACTAGATTCTCAGGGATGTGCATCCGCCTTCAGTTTGACCTTCTCCTCATTGTCAAAGTTGTATTCACCTTGCTTATGATACCTGATATGACAATGGATAAATACTGTAAATATGTGCCATTGTGGACAGGACAGGTGCACAGAGTTGGTGATCCTGAAACATCTCATACCTTCTCAAAGATAGAAACAGGCTCTGAGGCACACTGACTCGATGGCCATGGTCAGAAACAGAAAGGACAGAACCACTGCTACCACAGTCACTGCCACTGTCCTGTTGTAGCCTTTTGCCTCCTTTGTCACTGGCAGACTGAAAATGTGACAACGCATACCAGAGTATCCCAGTAGACATCTACACAGAAATACAGTAAACAGTGACTTGAGTCTAGAAATAACACATGCATGATATAACCACACACACAGGGGCGTAGTCTAGCTAGCTATGTAAACTTGTAGTAATCATGGTCGAATTACCGACTGTGGGGAGCCCCATTGATTTTGTTAGTAACTCTCACTCAGATATCATATTCAAAACTGCTAAAAATTCTCTTTGCCCTATGGAAAAATATGTAAAATTTTAGGAAATTAGCTGTAAAACTGCCAATTTTTCTCTGCCCCATGGGAAAAGAAGTAGAAAACTCCACCCAAAAACGATATTTTGGTATTTGTTTCATTAGTCCATTGTTGATATCGTCACAAAATGTTTTGCTTGTCAGCAATCAAGTTTTCAAGATATGTAACTTTGAAAATACAGAAAGGATACCCTTATGATGTATTTTGCATCATATTATGCTGCGTTTTGCATCATACGGGGATGATTTCTGTATTTTGAACATTACATATCTTGAAAACTTGATCGCTGACAAGCAAAATATTTTGGGACTATGCCAACAACAAACAAATTAAACAAATAACAAAATATAATTTTTGGGTGGATTTTTTCTTTAAGCACAGGCAGCATAGAAATAGCACACATAGAACAGATCTACCGCTTTTTAGACTTGCTTTCAATGAGAATGACCCAAAAAGTAACATATTGCAGTATTTTTTTTTTTACTCCGCTGTCAAGAGGGGGGCCGCTAAAATGTTTTGCTCTGACTGCATGAGTAGGTATGGATGTCGTTACACAGACCCAAGAGCCACTGCGGCCCCTCATGATGAGTTCAGATTTTTTTGTGGCCCCCACCCCTGGTCTAGAGGGTTTATTGCATGTGTTAACTTCATGCAAGAGAGAGGCAGCCATGATGATCTTTTATTTTTGATAATTGTGTAGCTGGGAGATTGATTCATTTCAGTTTGACCTTTCATGCCTACTTTTTTATTAAAACAGTTTTTAACTATGTATGTTGCTGGTTATTATTACAGTATAATAACTAAATTGAAAATATTATGTTAAGTTTCAAACCATACAGTATGTAGAGCAGCAGTAGTAAGAACCTGACATAGGGGAATTGAAAAAAATACTAGGAAATGTATTATGCAGTAGCAGAAAAAGAGTACAAAGTGGTTGTTTAATTGAATATATCCACATTAACAGTCACACTGGTATTCAGTACAGTATGAATGGCCATGGCCCTAAGACTGATTGGACTGTATCAGAGCAAGTGCCCCTCTGCAAGGCCCCCCTTAGCAGTGTACATTTGCCCATTTCTAAGTTAATATTTGTCTGTATCCTTTTCTCGAAAGGTACTAGAAATGAGCATTTAAAAATTTGGGGGCATACACCAAGACCCGAGCAGGAAAATGTGTCATCCCCCAATGTCAGAGTCACTCCTACACCCCTGCGCACACACAGACGCAATGATGGGTGTCTAACAAAATACAGATAATGCGCTAAATGAGGGGATGGGGCTCACATGCATGATGGCTCTTGTAGTTCTCTAAGGTATTGGCAGACCCCATGAATGCAGTAGTCTTTATATTTCCTCTGACAGTAGCTCCTCTTTTTACCATTGCCCTTTCTCTTGCCCTCCCTTCTCCTGTCTGTGAAGGGAGCCACGGGCAGATCTTTCGGTTTGGTGGAAAATGCCACTGGAGATTAGCGGGAGAGAGGAAAGTAAAATAATGTACAATGTATTTATACAATATAATATACACTGAGTATACAAAACATTAAGAACACCTGCTCTTTCCATAACATAGACTGACCAGGTAAATCCAGGTGAAAGCTATGATCCCTTATTGATGTCACTTGTTAAATCCACTTCACTCAGTGTAGATGAGCGGGAGGACAGGCTAAAGAAGGATTTTTAAGCCTTGAGACAATTGAGACATGGATTGTGTATGTGTGCCATTCAGAGGGTGAATGGGCAAGACAAAACATGTAAGTGCCTTTGAAGAGGGTATGGTAGTAGGTGTATCAAGAATGGTCCTCCAACCAAAGGACATCCAGCCAACTTGTGGAAAGCTTTCGACACCTAGAGTCCATGCCCTGAAAAATTGAGGCTGTTCTGAGAGAAGGGGAGGGGTGCAACTCAATATTAGAAAGGTGTTCTTTTTGCTTGGTATACTCAGTGTATATGGTACATTTACATTGTAAATAGGTTTACTACGAAACTATGTGAATCTTTGCAAACAGTTTCCGGTTTCAGAGAGGCTCATGAATACGTACAGTATATATAAACTGTGGTAACCTACTGTACCTCTTGGAAAGTGCATTTCATAATCCCCAGACAGATGGTCATCTTCACCATGCTCATAATAGTATTCCTCCTCCTTGTCATATTCCACCTGTTCGTCTGTTATTTTGTTATCATTGTGGAGGAGACTGTCCACAGATACCTGGGCAGGGACTTACCTTCGTGCCCGTCAGTGGCATTGACAGAGGCACCACTGGATAGCCTGAAAGACACTGGAGACACACATGGGATTTTTATTTGAATACTATTAGGTAATAAGATTGAACGCAGCCACACGAGGTAATCCCTCCCGAGTGACAGCAAAAATAGTCAGGACTCCAGTTAATTGACATTTTAATACTAGAATATACACCTATTTTACAATCATGTTATGTTTATATTTATCATATATTCCTAGAATATACAGTCGTGGCCAAAGGTTTTGAGAATGACACAGATAACATTTTTCAAAGTCTGCTGCCTCAGTTTGTATGATGGCAATTTGCATTTACTCCAGAATGTTATGAAGAGTGATCAGATGAATTGCAATTAATTGCAAAGTCCCTCTTTGCCATGCAAATGTACTGAATCCCCAAAAAACATTGTTGTGAAGAAGGCTTCAGGGTGCCCAAGAAAGTCCAGCAAGCGCCAGGACCGTCTCCTAAAGTTGATTCAGCTGTGGGATCGGGGCACCACCAGTACAGAGCTTGCTCAGGAATGGCAGCAGGCAGGTGTGAGTGCATCTGCACGCACAGTGAGGTGAAGACTTTTGGAGGATGGCCTGGTGTCAAGAAGGGCAGCGAAGAAGCCACTTCTCTCCAGGAAAAACATCAGGGACAGACTGATATTATGCAAAAGGTACAGGGATTGGACTGCTGAGGACTGGGGTAAAGTCACTTTCTGTGATGAATCCCCTTTCCGATTGTTTGAGGAATCCGGAAAAAAGCTTGTCCGGAGAAGACAAGGTGAGCGCTACCATCAGTCCTGTGTCATGCCAACAGTAAAGCATTCTGAGACCATTCATGTGTGGAGTTGCTTCTCAGCCAAGAATGTGGGCTCACTCACAATTTTGCCTAAGAACACAGCCATGAATAAAGAATGGTACCAACACATCCTCCGAGAGCAACTTCTCCCAACCATCCAGGAACAGTTTGGTGACGAACAATGCCTTTTCCAGCATGATGGAGCACCTTGCCATAAGGCAAAAGTGATAACTAAGTGGCTCGGAGAACAAAACATCGATATTTTGGGTCAATGGCCAGGAAACTCCCCAGACCTTAATCCCATTGAGAACTTGTGGTCAATCCTCAAGAGGCGGGTGGACAAACAAAAACCCACAAATTCTGACAAACTCCAAGCATTGATTATGCAAGAATGGGCTGCCATCAGTCAGGATGTGGCCCAGAGTTAATTGACAGCATGCCAGGGCGGATTGCAGAGGTCTTGAAAAAGAAGGGTCAACGCTGCAAATATTGACTCTTTGCATGAACTTCATGTAATTGTCATTAAAAGCCCTTGACACGTATGAAATGCTTGTAATTATACTTCAGTATTCCCAAGTAACACCTGACAAAAATATCTAGACACTGAAGCAGCAAACTTTGTGGAAATTAATATTTGTGTAATTCTCAAAACTTTAGGCCACGACTGTACACCCATGATTCGCCTATACGTTATAACTTTAGGCTGGGCTATATAATATAACCTACCCCCAAGATAAACAGACCACTGCAACATTGTAACAGTCCCAACTCACTCACCTGATCTATGGAAAAGAAAAAGCACAAATCGTCAATATACAATGTTCATTGCTGGTTTTTTGGAGCAACTGAAAATAAACTGAATGCGCCATAAACATTTTTAACTCAACTCCACAGCACCATGTATGTCCGGTAAAATGTTTCTAGCTCCAGCAAAGTTGTTGCTGCTTCTCAGCTAGTGGCTTCTCTATCACAGTGCTTGGCACAGAATTTGGGAAAATAACTGTTCATTCCCCAGTGGCGCAATAACCTTATGGATGTTGCCGCCCAATGATTCATGGCCACACCTTTCAATAACAGAGGCAGAGCCTAAACTGTAAAGTATGAATTTCATGGCATATACACTACATATACAAAGGTATGTGGACAGCCCTTGAAATTAGTGGATTCTGCAATTTCAGCCACACCAGTTGCTGACAGAAGTATAACTGCGAGCCAGGCCGAATCGCCCTACCTCACTAATGCTCGTGGTTGAATAGAAGCAAGTCCCTGCAGCAATGTTAGAACATCTAGTGGAAAGCCTTCCAGAAGAATGGAGGCTGTTATAGAAGCAAAGTGGGAACCAACCCCATAATAATGCCCAAGAATATGGAATGAGATGTTCGACGAGCAGTTGTCCACATACTTTTGGTCATGTAGTGTATCATATAGGCCTATTCAATGAGTGGACATGATTTAGCCTCCACTGTGATGAGAACATTCGCTGCATAACCCTATAATAAAGGAATCCTTTACAGTAGACCTAATAGTGATGGAGTAAAAAAAAAAAAAAAACATTTGAAAACTTTAATGTGTGAGGATGGAAGTTGATAGATTTTTTTTTTTTAAATGGACCAGGATAATGTGTTCACTGAAATGCAAGGCGAGCACATCAACAGGTTGGCACAAATACTGGTGCGTGTTCTGTAGGCCTTGGCTAGGTTTTCTACAACGCTCTGAGCTCGAGGTTCTGACAGGTGTGAGGTGGTATGCACTTTTCACTACTGAATGGTGTTCCTAAACCCTTCAACATTGCTTAAGATAACACCATAACTTGACACTAGGGGTCCCTGGAATGGATTAGCATACAAAGCGCAACAACTGAGGAAAGTGCCACCCAGTGCTAGAATGGGGCAGATATAGGGACAGCAGTTTTTTTTGGCAATTGAAAATTTAACAGTATGATGCCAATTGAGCATACTTTTTATTACAGTACTATCCTTTAGCGGCACCTGGGAAACCATTCCATGGAGTTTAATCCTACACCACTACATCGTGCCCCAAAATAGATTGCTTTATAAGGATGAGAGAAAAAAAAATAATTCTACATATGCATTTTAGTCATTTAGCAGACGCTGTTAACCAGAGCGACTTATAGTAGTGAATGCATACATTTCATACATTATTATTTTTTCCCGTACTGGTCCCCCGTGGGAATCGAACCCACAACCCTGACGTTGCAAACACCATGCTCTACCAACTGAGCCACACACACCAAATCAGTGAATAAATGTTTATTAATGATTTCCATTAGCAGAATCAAAACAGTGAGCGGGGATGAGACATCTATTACAAGGTTTAAAACAGCAACCAAAAATAATATCCTGTTTATAAAAAGAAGCAAATTCAACATGCCCTTTTAACATTATAAAAATCCCTCTGGCTCTAACCAAGTTTATAGGAACCATGAAAAAGGAGCAGAACATTTTTGCAGACTCACGAGGAGTAATTACAAGCAGTCATGATTACCATATTTACAAAAGCACACGTGGCTTCACAAACAGAATCCAGTCATTCAGAGTTGAACTACAAGTATAACTAGGGTGGAACCAAAATCCTTCACCCTGTGCCGTCACATTCACAAAACCAAAAACATAACATACTGGCTCCAATGATAAGGTTAAGAAAGGCCGGGGTAAAAACGTCTTCCCCTCAGCTTTCATACATTAGAGCTTTACCACTCCAATCTGTACAAAATCTGTAACCATCTCGAAAAAAAATAAAAATTTTGAACCCCCTGGATCTCCTACATGCCCCATCCGGCTCCCATGCTCATGCTGCCATTCATGCCCATGGAGCCACGGCTGCTGCCATAGTAACTGCTGCTCATCCCGCTCTGATTACCTAACAGGAGAAAGAAATATCCACATTAGGACCGATGCAGGCTTACCTTCTCCAAAACAAACTATGCAACAATACGCATGGATGCACATCAATGGTAAAATGTAAACAAGATAGCAGACACGGCATTGAGACATTTTGACACAGCGGCGCTACTGTAGATCGCAAAATAGTGTAGAAGACATTTGCTAACAAAATGTAAACCATTTTAGCTGGCTAGCTAATCTTGGTTAAACATAGGGCGAAACTATTGTTATTTAACATTATTTAGTCACCGCAAATCTCTTTGCTAGCAAACGTGACACCTTCTCAATAACAGGAAGGTGTCAATGTTTACATTGATGTGCTATGATGATGCCTCCACTTTCCCAGCGATATATTTTGGTAAGAGATGCAAATAGTGAACTGTGTAGGGCCAAGAGTTATTCTCATCTGATATGGAGTTTAAAAAATAAATAAAAATAATAATAAGGCTTAATAATGTTAACTAGGGCTGTGGCGGTCATTACATTTTGTTAGCCTGAGACTGTCAAGCATTAATAGCTGGTCTCACCGTAATTGACCATTAATTAACAAAAATGTTTCGCATGTCCTGGCTTTCACGCATAGATCTGCGTCACTGGCATGTGGGCTAAGATTTTTTAAATTTGTTTCAAAGTCTAACAAATCTACTTAATATAGCCTACACCATCGCAAACACATTTTAGACAGGTCTAAAGATGTGATCTAGTAGAACAGTATAACACTCTTGAGTTGTCCTTATGTTAGGCCCGATATGGCTGTGGGCTACACTAGCTAATTTAGCAGACAAGATTTGCTTAGAATTCAGTGCCATTATTTTATAGTATTTAAAATACAAACCAACATCACTGAATAAAATAGGATATTTTCTCAAAAACAATTCCCAAGAAGGTGCGCACATGCGTCCATTTTATGTTGCGCAGTTAACAGGTCTTCCTACATTGCATTCGTTAAGTATTCAGACCTCAACTTTTTCCACATTTTGTTACATTACAGCCTTATTCTAAAATTGATTACATTGTACTCCCTCAATCTATAGACAATACCTCAAATGACTAAGCAAAAACAGGTTTAGAACTGTGCAAATTTAAAAATAAACTGATCACATTTACAAAAGTACTCAGACCCTTCACTCAGTACTTTGTTGAAGCACCTTTGGCAGAAATCACATCCTCAAGTCTTCTTGGGTTTGACACTACAAGCTTGGCACACCTGTACTTGGGGAGTTTCTCCCATTCTTCTCTGCAGATCCTCTCAAGCTCTGTCAGGTTGGATGGGGAGCGTTGCTGCACAGCTATTTTCCGTTCTCTCCAGAGATGTTTGATCGGGTTCAAGTCCAGGCTCTGGCTGGGCCACTCAAGGACATCGGGACTTGTCCCGGAGCTACTCCTGCGTTGTCTTGGCTGTGTGCTTTGGGTCATTGTCCTGTTGGAAGGTGAAACTTCGCCCCAGTCTGAGGTCCTGAGAGCTCTGGAGCAGGTTTCCATCAAGGATCTCTCTGTACTTTGCTCTGTTCATCGTTCCCTCGATCCTGACTAGTCTCCCAGTCCCTGCTGCTGAAGAACATCCCCACAGCATGATGCTGCCACTACGCCAAAGAGTTCAATCTTGGTTTCATCAGCCAGAGAATCTCGTTTCTCATGGTCTGAGAGTCCTTTAGGTGCCTTTTGGCAAACTCCAAGCGGGCTGTCATGTGCCTTTTACTGAAGAATGGCTTCTGTCTGGCCACTTCACCATAAAGGCCTGATAGGTGGAGTGCTGCAGAGATGGTTGTCCTAGTCAGTGGAAGGTTCTCCCATCTCCACAAAGGAACTCTGGAGCACTGTCAGGGACCATTGGGTTCTTTGTCACCTCTCTGACCAAGGACCTTCTCCCTCGATTTCTCAGTTTGGCCCGGCGGCCAGCTCTAAGGGTTTCGGTGGTTGATGGGGCCACTGTGTTCTTGGGGACCCTCAATGCAACAGAAATGTGTTGACTTGTTTAACAAAATCTTGTCTTGGAGCTCTACGGACTATTCCTTCAACCTAATGACTTGGTTTTTGCTCAGACATGCACCATCAACTATGGACCTTATATAGGCAGGTGTGAGATTCAAAATCACGTCCAATCAAATGAATTTAACACACATGGACTCCAAATAAGTTGAAGAAACATCAAGAACGTTTAATGGAGTTCAATTTCGAGTCTCAAAGCAAAAGGTCTTAATACTTAGGTAAAAAAGGTTTAATACATTTGCGAAAATTCCTCAAAACCTGTTTGCCTTGTCATTGAGGAAAATATTTCATCAATTGGAGAATAAGGCTGTAACGTAACTAAATGTGGAAAAGGGGTCTGAATACTTCCCAATACTGTAGGTCAACTTTTGTACTATGGGGATTGTGTCGAGGAACAGATCTGTGGATGGGTACCAAAAAACTGAAAATAGCTGTGCAGCAACACTCCCCATCCAACCTGACAGAGCTTGAGAGGATCTGCAGAGAAGAATAGGAGAAACTCCCCAAATACAGGTGTGCCAAGCTCGTAGCGTCAAACCCAAGAAGACTCGAGGCTGTAATCATTGCCAAAGCTGATTCAACAAAGTACTGAGTAAAGTGTGAATACTTATGTAAACGTGATTTGTTTTTTTCTTTCATACATTTACAAAAATGTCTACAAATGTTAATGGTTTGTCATTATGGGGTATTGTGTGTAGACTGATGAGGAAAACACATTAGAATAAAGCTGTAACGCAACAAAATGTGGAAAAAGTAGAGGTCTGAATGCACTGTATTCCACTGGTCAACTTATCCTTCTGTGCAAAAAATAAATATTCCATACATGCTCTGGGACAGCTGTGGGATGCAATAGATCCCAATTTAATACAACCAATCATATAAAAAAATACTTTAAAAAGCAATGACGCTGATGCAACAGATCAGAACGTTTAGCTTAAAATGTTGATAAACTATTAGGCTATTTCTTCACGTAAGCCAGCAATGCGCACACGGCAGTAGGCTGTAAGCACGAATGTTCCAAAAAGCAATCAATTTGCTGGATGCAACTATGCATGTAATGCTTTATTATTAAGGTAAAGGTTATGGTGAAAATGTTCTTCCCCAACTTGAAACTCACGTGCTGCGTGTGTATGCCAGTCGGGCTCTACACCGGTTGTAAAGCAGATTAATGTGCTTCATTTAAAGAAGTTATTTGGCCACTTTAGTTTTGAAACAAACCTTCTCCAAACATATAGGCCTATGGACTAGACTACATGATGCATGTGACTAATTTGAAAAAAGCACAAAAAAGGCCTGAGCTATTTGCCTTGGTACACACAGTGGGCATCATTTAAAAGTGATAATACATAATTCACAAGTGATAGTCTGATGGGTGACATAAGCCTATTCTTAATTTTGTGTTGTCTTTACATGTGCTGCTAAATAATATGTGTCAAATTAGTTTTGATTTAGAATGGATCATTATCATGCACCTGTCAGGAACAGGGGCATGGGAAAAAAATACATACATGTAATCTATGCACTTTAATAGCGAATGGAGGACGCTTTTCCCGTGGTTCATTTTCATACCAGCCAGGTAGGCTATACTCCTGTCGTAAAGCAAAGCAATGGGCTTAATATTAGGAAAGTTGATAAATAGGCCTAGCATAGAGGCTATCAAAACTGTACTCACGCAATTGCATAGCCTATAGAAATGTCGCGCATGTTATCGAAGACATTTGCATTGATGTCAGAGTGATTAGCAGGACAATAGAGTGCCGAGTACCAGGCAGTTAACCAGTTTGGTAGGATACTAATGACCAGCAGCAGAGCTGGGAGAAGCCTAGTTACTGTGACTAAACGGTCACGTGGAATTTGACTGCGGTCATGACTCGTGACCGCCGGTGTGGCGGTAATAAGGTCACCGTAACAGCCCTAGTAACAACCCTCCTGTGACAGGCAGCAGAGAGCTGACACTTACTGTAATCATTGTACCCCCCCATGCTGGACTGGCTGCTGTAACCACCCGTGTAACCAGCGCTCATCTGCTGGCTGCCTCCATAGGAAGATTGGTTGGCTGTGGAAAATAGAACTCTCAAATAAAATAACAATATGGCGTTCGTCCAATTAATGCCAAATTCTGCACAAAGAACTCTACCCCCGTTGGCCCAGAATATCCACTTTTATACCTTCATCTATCCCTAACTGAAAATACTCACCTACAGCACTCATCTGGCCACCATAGCCTCCATTACTGCCCCCTGCTGTTGAGTTGAGGAACAACTCAACATAACGGTGCTCTGATAAGGAAGAGCGAGAGGGCAGTTACATCAAACTTCTTAATTGGATTAAAAAACTATGGATTTAGGATGCAACTATCCAGACAGGAAGGGTAAATAAAGTAAAATCGTGTAAAGGGCGATGACGCATCAAATTACTGCCGACTCACGCATGTTGGCTTTATCCTTTGACATAGCTGCCACAGCATCCTCATGTGTGGCAAACTCCACATCAGCCTCTCCAGTCATCCTTCCATCTGGACCAACCTCGATGTGCACACGCACTGGGTTCAATGGCGAGAAAAACTACATGGGAGAAAATTGAGACAATTAGCATTCCCAGTCAGTAATTGTTCACCTTCCCATCAGTGACCGTCAACAGATGACTGTATATTATGTAACTAGTTCTGGTGCTCACACTGTAGACGTCAGTCTCTGTTGCCCGGTAAGGAAGCCCCCTCATGTGCACACAGTGTCCAGTCGTACTCTGAAAACTTGAACCACCATCGCCATAACGATCTGAACCTATAGTCGTTAGGAAAGTCGACAGAGGTAGAAAGCTTACAAATTGTTCCACCTACGAAAACATTAAATACAACTCAAACTCCAGTGTGCTTTCTACCAGGGGTTGGAACCTAAATAATTTTTCAATCATTTCATTCTGTACAGAACCATAATTGTTTTCCCCCACTGTTCCCAACCAGCAAAATACAGTCCTGAACCGGTTGAGCTAGCTAGCAAGCTTGTGTGTGCAGACCGGTACCAGAATTAAAAACATTGTATCCTTAACTTGCATTGAAGTTCGTCCATTAATCTCAAAGTAATTAAAAATCTCATCTTCTGAATCAAGCTTGTACCTGTGCTATGCCTATGCTTCGGAGGGGCAGTTAGCCAGCACAAGCAAACATTTTCAGCTTGCAGGCAGACACTGGACTAAGTTTGAGTGAGAGTGAGGGCTTTGCATAGGCACTTTGTGCATTTTGTTGTGGGACTAGAAAAGGTGTCTAGGAACATTTAGTTTTTAACTGGTTCCTACGCTTAAAAAAAAAAAATAATGGTTCCGTTTCAGAACAATATGGATCACTTCCGTTCCTGGTTACGTTTCTACTCCTTTAAAAATATTCTGGTCTTGTTCCCTGAACAGGTTCAAACCTTTGCATTCTAATATCCAAAGCATTCTTCAAGAAACATTCAGTTTTCCCTTGCTGCTATGTCCCATCACCACTCACCTGAGATTTCCAAAGAAACCAGAAAAAAAGTGTAGAAGGATGGAAGGGACAAAGTACTTCATTCTCACATAGCCTTTATTCTCACCAGCCTCACCTCCGCCGTAGGCCCCACGGCGCATCCTGTCAAAGGAGCCTCCGCGGCTCATGCCATTGTAGCCACGGCCGCCACCACCACCAGGCCTGTCGTAGGGGCCTGGTCTCTGCATGCCACCCATCGTTTTGCGTGGGGGATCGTAATTTGTCCGCACCTCTGCATCGCTGCTCTTGAATATCTCAATATACCTACAGGCACACAGACAAGCATTAGGCCAGGGTCCTGGACCCAAAAGGTTTAACGGCTATTGAGGAGAATACTGTACATGGAGCAAAAAATAAAAAATCTGCCAGTACTAAGGACATAGGTCTGTAGCATGTTCGTCCTGTTGCTCACAGCCATGCATGTCAATCATAGAGTATCTATAAGCTAATTGATGCCTCTGAAACTATGTATTTTTACTGACTGAACATCGATGTCTCTTAATTGTTAAGGTTAATGATAAACATAGCCCCTGGAACGATAAAGCTATTTTCCTGTTGATGTCTTAAATAAACTAGCACTGAGAAGTCAACAAAAAAACCATAGAGAATGAACCATAGAGAATTACACTTGTCAGTGTAGAAATGCCATCATTGACCCCAGACAACCAAAGCTTTCCTTGTGACTGCAGGATCCATGGTCCAAGGAAGACTGGGTCTCAGTTACACATTGTGTGACATGAGGGTCTGTGGATTAGTGCTGAGTGAAAAATGGTAACTTCTAGGGGGGGGGGGACACACCATGATATCAAGGCGCATTTAAAAAAAAAAAAGAGATGCCACATTTAAATTACACCCAAAATTAGCATATTAATTGGTGTGTAGATCAAAAGCATGTGTTTTTATCCGACCCAGTTTAGTGACATATTGTGAACTTTATTTACCAAAGGTGTTTCCTGACCACGAGTGGAAGTCAATCGAAAACTCAAAAAAACCAAGTCCAGGACAATCACTCAGCACTAAAGTATTTTTTGGCAAAAAAATAAGTGAATCTCTGAATTCGACGAGGCTATGGTTGATGATCTCATATGGATACATGTATGAATGTCCTTGTTGAATGTGTAGGTTCTTGACATGTGTCATTACGACAGAAGACGATTGTGGCAACAGATGAATACCATAAGAAAAGCAGCTTAGCCAGCCAACCATCCATCCCCACCTGTGCCCTATTCTTTCCTTGTGTTTCTTTAGAGCCTTTTCAGCTATATCCTGTGAAGCAAACTGCACGAAGGCCTCCCCCGTACTCCTCCCCTGGAAGTCCACCGGCAATGTTATCCCATTTGGCACGATTTCCAACCCTTCAACCCAAGGACAGATAACCCCAGCGGGGGACATATTAAATGACATGCCCATTCAGTGTTGTTGCTCTTTTTCTGCTAAAACAACAAAATGAAAACACATCAGACACGAGAACCCTATGAAAAGAAAAGCCTTATGAACAGCGAACCAGATGGGTGTCACCATTTTGATCATTAACTTACTTTTTTTGTACTTCATTCAGGGAACATAAATGAAATAAAGGGATCCATAGAATATTCGGGAGATATTAAGTTATTATACCAGTTTCAGGTGATGCTACAGCTGAATGCATGACAGTTTGAATTTAAAGTAACTGCCCAGTGTTTCCAGTTATATATAATTAACTACAATATGAGTGAAATAGCCTTCCTTTATGTAAAAATAAATACATTGTGTTGAATGGTGTGGGCATACCAACAGCAAAATTGTGTGGATGTATACTGGTCAATAAAAATAAGTAAACACCTGATTGGCCAGCACAGCCAGTGAGCCAATGCGACGTCTTGGCCAAAAACATATGAGGAAATCACAAGCATTTACAAAATGGTCTGTTTGATACACAAGTCTGAAGTGGGGGTTTTGGAAGTGTTTCTTTACTCATGTATGCTTTGGACACAAAAAAATGAACACAAGCTTTTAAAAAGGTGAGATTCTCACTGGACAGTTACTTTAAGATTAATCCAAAACAGAAGTATCCATCTTTAATCTAATCTGTCTCAGTTCTGTTTGACTATCATGGTGAAGTATGTTTATATCAAAGAGTTCAGATGCCAATTCAATGTCAAAGAGACATTTGAGATAAGAATTTTCCTTCAGCCAAATCCTGAACTACAGGCAGTGTGTTTTCAGAGTCATGTTGATATCAACTAAGGGTGATTATCTTAAAGCATATGTCACATGAAGCAATCGGATGCAATATATGTGGCTTGCAAAACAAGTTGCATATGTGCTGCTCAGTATCAGCCTGCAACTTGGTTGCATTGCATGAAATAAAAGTCTATCCCATTGTACTTAATGTCAAATCAGTGAGCAGAAACACGTTTACATGACTTGTCATATCGTTCCTGTTGTCAGTGCTGCTACAATCCGCAAATGAGACTTGCCAAATGGGAAATGTATAAAACATTCTAGACATGGTTAGTCATCATGGTTCATGTAGATGTCTGGCAGTCAATAAATGCAATTTTAATAGTGAATCCAAACGGTTTTGTCCAGTTTCGAATGGAATTGTCAAACATGAACTGCACTAGCTAGCTAATCTCGTTTCTAGCTTGGTTAGCTAGCTAGCGTGGCAAAACATGGTCAGCAAATAGGCTACATTTTGGCTAGCTAGCTAAATTGAACCGCAAGCTTTGTCTATATCGCTAATGTTCGAATTACCAAACAGTTGGATAAACAAATCATTTATGAAACCATGATGTATGACAAGATTGGATGTTGCATGCGATTTCAATTGCGTTTGTTTTGCTTAATGTGAGACAGGCTTAAGAATTAATCAGAATGGAGGGAAAAAGAACACCAAACACACCTGAGAAGAACTGGACAATCTCCTCCTTGCTACAGCCGAAGGGAAGGCCACGCAGCCGCACCAGCCCATCCCCCTCAGTCTCCGGGCAGTTTGGACCGGTGTGCTTCATGACCCAATCCATCTCCACATTGTTCGATTTGAATACTGAGAAGAAAGAAATTAATGCGGGATAGTTTGGCATCTAATCCTCTCCCAGAACATGTTGTTGGCACAATCACCTTAAAAAGACAAGTCACTATTGGAACAGGGAGACAAAACCTTATTAATACCTTCCACATATCGGTGACCCAGGGTCTCTCGGTCTTTCTTGACGGCAATCTTCAGGTCATCCTCCGACTCCAGCTCTACGAAGGCCTCTCCGCTTGGCCTGCCCTCGCGAGTGTAGGTGAAATGGATGCTTGTGCCGTTGTTTGCAACTTTACAATCTGGAATATTTTTAGACCAATTTAGTCACCTGAAAATATGTCAGACTTCCTTACAGGCTCATTTTCATTTAACAATATAAGTAGCTAGGTTCTTACCGGAGAAAAATCTTGACACTTCATCCACAGCGCAAGACCAGGGAAGGCCACGAATACGCACCACAAATCCCTCTCCGTCTGCCATGGTTGTTTACGGTCGGTCAGCCCTTTGAGACAGAATCAACAAGTAAGATACTATACAGTCACATCTAGATGGGCTAATATTTTAGGAAAATTACCATATTCCAGGTGACCATGTAGTTAAGGGTTGTAGCTAAATATAAATTGGCCAGCTGGCAAGAGTGCCAGACTTTGTTCTCCTTGGTAGTCTGTGGTTCAGCAAACGGGTCAGGACTGCACCATCTGGGTAGCCAAAAGGCCGACAGATGGTGATAGACAACATCCCGAACTAGCATTAGACACTGTAGCATGGCGGTGGAAAAGAAAGTATGCCATTGTTTCCCCTGTGTTTTCCCGCCTTTCTCACCATTTATATAGAGTTAAATGAGGAAATCGACGGATTTCAAACGACATTTTATTTGTCACATACACGTTTAGCAGATGTTTCGAAATGCTTGTATTTGAAGCCTGAATGGAGAATGTTTTATGTACGAACCGGTCCACCGGGGATAATAGCCGGTTGTATACGTTCCCTTTGGATTATAAAAATAAAACGACTCAGTATCGCCACCTGCCGGGATTTGGCTTTTAGAGGTAAAGCAAGCGCGCATCACTCAATATCTTCAAAGCAGAACTCGAGAAACGCAGAATCTGAATACAATTTAATTTGGGAAAGACTAGGTACTTACGTTAAGAAAATGAACATTTATTCAACACTCAATGGCATAGCCATTTGAGTTGCTAACTAAAACAGTAACATTTCATTATTTTTACGGACTGGCCTAAAAAAAAAAAAAAAAAAAACAGCAACTAGGCGGCTCGCGAACATTTTAATGAATGAGTATAGTTACGTAGTTAATATTATCAGTTGTTAGGCTCTGATATTCTCTTGGACGTATGTTATCTAAACTATCAAGTATGTAAGTGCCTGAATCATAATTTACAAAACCAGCAACAATAGTTTGCAACCCTTTTACTAGTCTTAAACACGTTACTGGCTAGTTAGACAAAGCATGCTATCGGCACGCAGACAAACACGTCGCAGGCCTCAAGGCTTATCCAGTAATCGACGTCAGTCTACAATTAGAAAACTCAAGTATACATACTTGAATCATGAATTCTTACAAATGCACTAACTTAGCTAACCTTTCATCTTTAATATAATGCAACCAAAATGAAAATACCTTGATTTCTCTTTTCTGATTAGGTGGGTGTTCGGCGATAGCTCCTGACTGGACTTGCGTTCCACTTTTGCACCAGAGCGCATGCGACGTGCACCACCGGAAACGCAAAGCCTTCTTCTTTTTGGGGGTTGGCATCCAATATTTTGCATTACCGCCCCCCGCTGGACTATAATATAAATCCATCATACTTTGTGATTCAAAAGGGGAAAAGGAGAAAAAAATAACAATTACACAAAAATACACCCTTCCAACTAACCCTACACTCATTTAAAACCCACTACCCCATTCCGCTACCTTGACATTATCTGCTCCTGCACCATGCCAATGGCCTGGGAGGACTGGACACCACCACTCAACACACCCTGTAACTCTTCTGAAATCAAATTTTTTATTTATTTATTTCACCTTTATTTAACCAGGTAGGCAAGTTGAGAACAAGTTCTCATTTACAATTGCGACCTGGCCAAGATAAAGCAAAGCAGTTTGACAACATACAACAACACAAAATAAATAAAATAAATAAATACAGTAGGGGAAGAGGTAGTAGTTTGGGCTAAATTATAGATGGGCTATGTACAGGTGCAGTGATCTGTGAGCTGCTCTGACAGCTGGTGCTTAAAGCTAGTGAGGGAGATAAGTGTTTCCAGTTTCAGAGATTTTTGTAGTTCGTTCCAGTCATTGGCAGCAGAGAACTGGAAGGAGAGACGACCAAAGGAGGAGTTGGCTTTAGGGGTGACCAGAGAGATATACCTGCTGGAGCGCGTGCTACAGGTGGGTGCTGCTATGGTGACCAGTGAGCGGAGATAAGATAAGATAAGGGGGAAATCTCTAATATCAAAATACTTCTCTGCAGCTGCCAGAGATCTACGTTCCATTTCTGCAGTACAGTTGATAACCATTGCCATGAACGCTAAGAAGCCAACCTTATTGAAGAATATATCACTCGTTGGCCTATCCCTCTGTGCTGGCACAGATCTACTATTCACATGGATCCTCTCATGATCCCTCACACTTGACCCATCCTCCTCTACTTTCTTCACTGCCTCAGCATACGACACCTTCTGCACAACTACTCTAGCCACCTCAAACTGCCTCTCTCGCACCGGACACTTCCGATCCCCAGCAACATGGAATTTCAGTTGACAAGCACAACTTTATCCACTGAAACAACACAATTCTCTATCCAGACAAATGGATCCGCCAAAAGGCAAGAATCCACTTTCTTCAAAAATCTTACTCCTACTTGACCAAATTGTTCTTTATCATGCCCATTGATGGCAGGCATCGGTTCCGAGCTCTTCACCACACATAACACCTGACTTAACTCGCCCTCATTCACTTTCATTTCACCTCCAGAACTCGGTCTGGCGCACTACTCACTCTGTTTGCGCTTGACACCAATCTTCTTCGACACCCCATCTCCATTTTTATCTTCCTCAAATTCAAATCCAAACTCTGCTTTCCTCATTCTCTTCGACCTCTTCTTCTCAACTCCATCTCATAATCGTCCTGCTCACCTCGGAAACATGTCTTCTCTGGGCCCAGACATTTCGAGAGCATGAGCAGTGGCCATACAGAAAAAAAGTATTCTCAAATTCCTTTCCTCACTAGTTAGTTAAACGTGGAAAAGCGTTGAATAGCCTATGCAAACCATTTAATGGGGGTTTCCACTAGATAGCGTAGCCAAGGTCAAACTTGGCTAGGCTCTATCGTAAAAATGTATGTAAACAAAAATGTGCTATTTGGTCTTAATTTAAGGTTAGGGTTTATGCATAAGGTTTAGTGTGGTTAAGGTTAGGGTTAAAGTTAAGTAAGTTTAAGATCACATTTTAAAAAGATAAATAGTAGTAATAGACAGGGTTTATGACTTTGTGGCTATGGTAACTACCAACCCAAAGATTGTGCTGTATCGCCTTAGTGGAAACCAAGACTGTTCTCAGGGCAGGTCTGCCGGTTTCAACCAACAGAAGCGACTTTTCGTAGCAGGTTAGGAGGAGACGGTTCTAGCCTTTTAGGGGCCCTAAGTGAGATTTGGTTGGGGAGCCCCCCCCACCTCTCTGCAAAACATGATCACATGATGACTGAATTGCGCATCGCAAAGTTTTAACCAAGACTTTGAACAAAACTTTTTAAAATACCTGGTTTGAATACCCATTGTTGTCTTAGTTAGCATTTACAGATAAATATCACAAGTTGAAACGTCTTTCCTACCCTACCGGCTACCGATGTCATTCAATTCTGTAAGCTGCTCCATGCTACAACCAGTTGAGATCTGCTAGCTTTTGCTGCCTTATTCTGCAGAAATTTGTAAGGCGTTATACGTGCCTATATCTAGATGTAATATTCAACTAACAACTGATAAGGCAATGCCGCCATAGAGTGATTATTGGAAGAATCAAACCATTCATGCAACGAGAACTGGAAGCACCAACTGCTAGGAAAGCAACCTGGTCTCAGAGCATTTCGTATTATTCTGTACATAAGTCCGAGCCACTTTATTTAGTAATATGCAGTATGTTACGTTTTGTATGGTTACACAAGACAGATGATTACTTAAGGCAAAAAACAAAAGGAGGATGGTTGGTCGGTGTATAACGCATACGTCTAGCAACCCAAAGGTTGCGAGTTCAAATCTCATCACTGACAACTATAGAATTTTTGATAATTAGCAACTTTTCAACTACTTACAGTTAGGGAAAAAAGTATTTGATCCCCTGCTGATTTTGTACGTTTGCCCACTGACAAAGAAATTAAAAGTCTATAATTTTAATGGTAGGTTTATTTGAACAGTGAGAGACAGAATAACAACAACAAAATCCAGAAAAACGCATGTCAAAAATGTTATAAATTGATTTGCATTTTAATGAGGGAAATAAGTATTTGACCCCTCTGCAAAACATGACTTAGTACTTGGTGGCAAAACCCTTGTTGGCAATCACAGAGGTCTGTCTCTCACTGTTCAAATAAACCTACCATTAAAATTATAGACTGATCATTTCTTTGTCTGTGGGCAAACGTACAAAATCAGCAAGGGATCACAAACTTTTTTCCCTCACTGTATGCGCAAAGCAAGATACAGGTCTTTCCCAAAGTTGCGTCACAAGGAGTGCCTGCTCCCTCTGATCTGAAGAAACAAACAAAAATCACAAGTCCACTTCAGGTTACCTTCACCGACTCAACAGCACCCACCATCTTTTTCACTCAACCTGAAACCACCCATGGATCAGCCAAACGGCCTGTTTCCACCCTCTTCTTCTCACTCCCACTGGACCAAACGTATCATTATCAGAATCATGTCCATCAACGCAAGGCTTGTGCTCCGAGCTCCTCACAACACCGTCTACCCATCCATTTCACCTCCAGAGCTCGAACTAGCATCCGGCTCACTCTGTTTGAGATTGACACCAATCTTCCTCAAACATACCCTGTCTCTTGTTACCCTCTCTCTTGTTAACAGATTCAAACCCATCCTCTGCCTCCCTTAGTCTTTTCAACCTCCTGTTTCCTCCAATCATCCTCCCTTAACCAATTACCCGACTCCTGAAAATATTCAACTTTTCCAAGCCGAAATCTCCTTTTAGCCTCCACTTCAAACTCAAGCCATCAGAATCTTCGTTGCACCACCATCCACGCAACCTTCCATAGCAGCCTGGTCTCATAGACTAGATGTAACATAGTCAACTTTAAACTGGGACACTGAAATTAGTATGATATGTTAAGTTTAGTATGGTTACATAAGCCAGATGGTTACGGTTGGCTTATAACCTGAACGTCTAGCAACCCAAAGGTTGTGAGTTCGAATCTCATCATGGACAACTTCAGCATTTTAGCTAATTATCCAGTTTAACTACTTACTACTCTTTAGCTACTTTGCAACTACTTAGCATGTTAGCCAACCCTTCCCCTAACCCCAATCTTAACTATTTTAGCTAACCCTGACCTTAACCCTTTAACCTAACTCCTAAACTTAACCCCAACCCCTAAGCCTAACCCCTAGCCTAGTTAACGATAGTCAGCTAGCTAACATTAGCCACCAGCTAGAATTAGTAACATATCATGTCACGTCTGCTCCCCCTCTTCCCCCCCTGGCGCTCGAGGGCACCAGGCTGCTCTACATCACGCACTCCTGCCATCAATTACGCATACCTGCCTTCCCTCGTCACTCACATCAGCGATATTGGACTCACCTGGACTCACTCAAATCACATGTTTATTACCTCCTCTACATTTGTCAGTTCCCCAGCTCTGTTCCCCGCTGCTGCATTAATTGTTACTTGTCTTCTGACTCTGTTCCTGTCTCGTTCCATGTCCGTTCCATATTAAATGTTTGACTCTCCAACCTGCTCCACCTCTCCAGCGTCATCCCCTGTGACATATCATACGTTTAGAAAATTCGTAACATATTGTACGTTTTGCAAATTCTTAATATATAATACGAATTGTAATTTGTAACATCTCATACGAAATGGGTGATGGACATCCACAAATTAATACCGTACAAAACGTAACATAAACTAAGTGGAATGTCTAGGATTTGCCTACAGAATCATTTGAAATGCTCTGAGACCAGGTTTTCCATAGCAGTCTGGGCTGTAGTTAAATATTGTGCCCCCCTCTCCCTCTCATACTAGTTGCTAGAATGAGAGGGAGAGAAAGAATGAATCTGAGGAATAACTTAGCCTCACATGGTATCTGATTATCACAATACTGTAATTTATGCATGGAAACATGTCATGACATATTCTTCTAATGAGATATAGCTAAGTTGACAGTTGTGTGTCTGTCTGTGTTATATCTTTATAGTGGCAGATACCTGAGCTGATTCCAGACCAGCTGGACAGGACATACTCCAATCAAACTTCCAGGGGAACCCTTTAGCTTTTGTCAGTTTACACACACAAGGTTACAACATGCCTCTGCATCATAAATTACAGTGTGTTCCCCAGCCCGGTCTAGTGACCACCATCCTCTGGACTCATCCTTCCTAAACAGACAGGTATACCCATCACTGGGACATTGTCATTATATCATCATGACGGACATTACCACCTTATGTAATGGTGGATGTGTACTGTTGAGAAGAGCCCATGAGTAAGTATTTCACTGCAACGCTTAGCCTACTGATATTCAGTACAAATCTTGATTTCCATCTTTCCAGACACAATACTAATTGTATTGTGTCTGTATCTATGTTGTGTAGCACCAGATTAGTATCCAGTGAGCCGATGTGAGATTGACAACATAAGAAGAGGTGTGCTTAAGGAGGATGGAACATGGAGGAAGTTCAACATGAGGGCCATTTCCACAGGAGATACACACACACACACACACACACACACACACACACACACAGTTTACTGGGTTGACACAGAAAGGTTACAGTACTAATGATTTGAGTCACGTGTGTGTGTGTGTGTGTGTGTGTGTGTGTGTGTGTGTGTGTGTGTGTGTGTGTGTGTGTGCTTGATTAAAGAGGAAGAAGCTGCTGACACTTGATGAGCTGCGGGTCGTATTAATGATGTGTTATTGTTATATTCTTTAATCACTTCTTCGATTTCGGTTTTAATTATTTCGGTTGAATACTGTAACACAGAATTAAACAATTAATGAAAGTCCCATGATGGTAATGACTGCCCATTACTGCTTCATCACTTATTAAACATTTATTAACATTACTTTAATAAAATATTTCAGTTGTTGTGTATATTACATTTGTTTTATTTGATGACTTTTTTATTTAATTCCAAGTCAACATCTCACCTCTATAGAGCTGCTGCCTATGTTTTCTGACAAAATCACTATTTTGTAGTTCTTCAAAGTAAATAAGGCATACTTTTTTGACTGCTGAATTCCAACTATCAATCAGTTAGATCATGTATTTTCAGGTAGAGATACCTCAGGAAGCAAGCTCTCTATATCCCCTCACAATCGTGCATTCTTCTGCCTCTTCTGTAGCAACACAGAAGAAGCACAGACATCGGGCAAGTAGATGCGCAATGGATTATGGTCATTGTAGTTAATTACCTCATTTTATACCCTAAACTATTGGTTAAAAGCTCAGCACGAACAAGTGGAATACTTAATCACCTGCAAACTGCATCCAGAATAGCTGCCAGGGTAGGAATAATTAGGTACTGAGATTACCTCAATCATCTAAACTGGAACAACCATCCCAGTAACGGGTGCAATAAATTAAACTATTACCAGATTTAATTAGTTTAGAAAAATGTATCTTATTTATCTTTGTGTAGCATAAAATTAATTAACAAATCAATACAGATATTAAAACAAACAATTTTGAAAATCCTTCTGCAATAGAGCACGCTGGGATATAAAATATATATATGGCTCAATTTAGAACCCTTTTCGCCTTCCAAAGAATCCTTCTTGGCTTCCAAAAAAGACAACAAAGAACCATTTCTTCCAAAAACGGTTCTTAGGATGCTAAAAGTTATAGGTAGAACCCTTTGCCTTACAAAGAACACTTTTGGAACCCTTTTTTCAGAGAGTGCATAGATTCAACATTTGGCTAGCCTGATCCCAGATCTGTTTATGCTGTTTTGCAAAGTCCTACTGTCTGATTGTTACTATAGGAGTTTTTTACCTAGGTAAATGTTTTGGGAAAGCCTGGCTTCTCTTGGCATCCATGAATACACACCATTGGTAGGCAGAGACGAATAGAGAGAGATGGGAATAGTATGTGCTTCAGTAAAGTGGGTTTCTTAGCATCCAAAGCCATGTTTGTCAACTGTACTGAAGAAATGGAACGTAAGTCACAGAAAATAGAGGTTCTGGTGGCAGCTGCAGAGAAGATCTTGGGATTGCGAGGTTTTACTGCAGAGGAGTTGCAGGGGGTGTTGAGTGGTAGTGTTCTGTCCTCCAATACCTAATCCTACTCCAGACAGGGTTAAATCATTTAATGGGTGGTGATTTTTGTGTGAGGGCTAATAGTTGGCAAGGTCATTTTCTTTGTTCACAATTTTGTCTTACCGGAATGTAATGTAGGTCAGTGGAGGCTGCTGGGGGATGATGGCTCATAATAATGTCTGAAACAGAGCAAATGGAATGGCATCAAACACATGGAAACCATATATTTGATACCATTCCACTTATTCTGCTCCAGCCGTTACCGCGAGCCAGTCGTCCCCAATTAAGGTACCACCAACCTGTGATGTAGGTAGGCCGTGACTAGCCTCACACTCCAGTACAGTAGATGGCGTGTATGCAACAAAAAGTTGGATGCAATTCGCCAACCAAATCCCAAAGAAGAAGAAAGACGGTGAGGGCAGGTGTTTAGTAGACGGGAGCGAAGGACACAGTGTTTTACCTGATTCAGCTAGTCCTAAGGAGGACTCCGGTACACAGCAGGCGGGGGCGACGCCGTGTGCTAGTACTGCTTTCTAGTTAGCACACCATGTCGCCCCAGCCTCCCGCCTGCTGTGCTAGCGGGAGGCCGGGACTACCGGTTGACAGTGTCCTTCGCCCCACCTGTCGAGCATGATTTTCTCCGGTACACAGCAGGCAGCAAGCTCGTTAGCACACGGTGTCACCCCAGTCTTCCGCCTGCTGTGCTAGTTCATGAGGGAACCAATGGGATGCTCGAGTGGGGGCATTCCTGCAGATGCAAGAATGCTCACATGCAGGAATGCCCCGAATTGCAGGCTGCAGTTCCACACTATTGGATTGTCACGCCACTCTGCTCCTGTGTCCCTTTGCCCAAGGCTTTTGTACCTTGGCAGTCTAGGTTTTGTGTTTATAACTAGCAAAATAATTTAGCAAATATATCTTTCTTTTTATAATGGTAACACCTGTGAGAATATGTTCATGACAACAGTTTTGAAAAAAGAACTAAGAAAATATCCAGAGAAAACATCAGTGAGTTTACACAGCCAGAGCTGGCTACAATTTTGGCTAACTAGCTACACAACTACATTTTTATCTGAGGAGAGTTAGTTAGCTATCGATCTATTTATAAAATTAGATAGCTATCTGAGTGTTTAGCTTTTAACGCTACCTGTGTTTGGTCTGATTTTACTCAACCCATCCTGCCAAATCATCAGCAGTACATCAGGGGTGTATCGATTACGGCGATTCTGTTGCAAAACATTTCGTCTGTTGCAGAAACCGTTTACTCCAAATGGTAAACGCAAACGAGAGTTTCTATTAGACAAATTCAGGTAGGTCCCTCCCTGTTTTGTTCTGTTTGCTACTGTTTAACTTAATGTAGCAGGCTTAAAAGAAAAGCCTGAAACTAGATCCCCTTCATCAGCATTTCACAAACTCTGTGCATGTTTTGATTTTTGCCCTAACACTACACAGCTGTTTCAAATGATCAAAGCTTGATGATTAGTTTTTAGCAAAAAACAAAACGTGCACCCTCGGGGTCCCAATGACCGTCTTTGGGAAACCCTGCCCTACATTACAACCCAAAGATTCCTTGATGCCCTTCCAGACTCCCTCTGCCTACCCAAGGACGTCAGAGGACAAGAATCAGTTAACCACCTAACCGAGGAACTCAATTTAACCTTGCGCAATACCCTAGATGCAGTTGCACCCCTAAAAATTAAAAACATCTGTCATAAGAAACTAGCTCCCTGGTATACAGAAAATACACGAGCTCTGAAGCAAGCTTCCAGAAAATTGGAACGGAAATGGCGCCACACTAAACTGGAAGTCTTCCGACTAGCTTGGAAAGACAGTACCGTGCAGTATCGAAGAGCCCTCACTGCTGCACGATCATCCTATTTTTCCAACTTAATTGAGGAAAATAAGAACAATCCGAAATTTCTTTTTGACACTGTCGCAAAGCTAACTAAAAAGCAGCATTCGCAAATGGAGGATGGCTTTCACTTCAGCAGTAATAAATTTATGAACTTCTTTGAGGAAAAGATCATGATCATTAGAAAGCAAATTACGGACTCCTCTTTAAATCTGGGTATTCCTCCAGGGCTCCATTGTCCTGAGTCTGCACAACTCTGCCAGGACCTAGGATCAAGGGAGATACTAAAGTGTTTTAGTACTATATCTCTTGACATAATGATGAAAATAATCATGGCCTCCAAACCCTCAAGCTGCATACTGGACCCTATTCCAACTAAACTACTGAAAGAGCTGCTTCCTGTGCTTGGCCCTCCTATGTTGAACATAATAAATGGCTCTCTATCCACCGGATGTGTACCAAGCTCACTAAAAGTGGCAGTAATAAAGCCTCTCTTGAAAAAGCCGAATCTTGACCCAGAAATTATAAAAAAAACTATCGGCCTATATCGAATCTTCCATTCCTCTCAAAACTTTTAGAAAAAGTTGTTGCGCAGCAACTCACTGCCTTCCTGAAGACAAACAATGTATATGAAACGCTTCAGTCTGGTTTTAGACCCCATCATAGCACTGAGACTGCACTTGTGAAGGTGGTAAATGACCTTTTAATGACGTCAGACCGAGGCTCTGCATCTGTCCTCATGCTCCTAGATCTTAGTGCCGCTTTTGATACCATCGATCACCACATTCTTTTGGAGAGATTGGAAACCCAAATTGGTCTACATGGACAAGTTCTGGCCTGGTTTAGATCTTATCTGTCGGAAAGATATCAGTTTGTCTCTGTGAATGGTTCATCCTCTGACAAATCAATTGTAAATTTCGGTGTTCCTCAAGGTTCCGTTCTAGGACCACTATTGTTTTCACTATATATTTTACCTCTTGGGGATGTCATTCGAAAACATAATGTTAAATTTCACTGCTATGCGGACGACACACAGCTGTACATTTCAATGAAACATGGTGAAGCCCCAAAATTGCCCTTGCTAGAAGCCTGTGTTTCAGACATAAGGAAGTGGATGGCTGCAAATTTTCTACTTTTAAACTCGGACAAAACAGAGATGCTTGTCCTAGGTCCCAAGAAACAAAGAGATCTTCTGTTGAATCTGACAATTAATCTGGATGGTTGTACAGTCGTCTCAAATAAAACTGTGAAGGACCTCGGCGTTACTCTGGACCCTGATCTCTCTTTTGAAGAACATATCAAGACTGCTTCAAGGACAGCTTTTTTCCATCTACGTAACATTGCAAAAATCAGCAACTTTCTGTCCAAAAATGACGCAGAAAAATTAATCCATGCTTTTGTTACTTCTAGGCTCGACTACTGCAATGCTCTACTTTCCGGCTACCCGGATAAAGCACTAAACAAACTTCAGTTAGTGCTAAATACGGCTGCTAGAATCCTGACTAGAACCAAAAAGTTTGATCATATTACTCCAGTGCTAGCCTCCCTACACTGGCTTCCTGTTAAGGCAAGGGCTGATTTCAAGGTTTTACTGCTAACCTACAAAGCATTACATGGGCTTGCTCCTACCTATCTTTCCGATTTGGTCCTGCCGTACATACCTACACGTACGCTACGGTCACAAGACGCAGGCCTCCTAATTGTCCCTAGAATTTCTAAGCAAACGGCTGGAGGTAGGGCTTTCTCCTATAGAGCTCCATTTTTATGGAATGGTCTGCCTACCCATGTGAGAGACGCAGACTCAGTCTCAACCTTTAAGTCTTTACTGAAGACTTATCTCTTCAGTAGGTCCTATGATTAAGTATAGTCTGGCCCAGGAGTGTGAAGGTGAACGGAAAGGCTGGAGCAACGAACCACCCTTGCTGTCTCTGCCTTGTCGGTTCCCCTCTTCCCACTGGGATTCTCTGCCTCTAACCCTTTTACAGGGGCTGAGTCACTGACTTACTGGTGTTCTTCCATGCCGTCCATGGGAGGGGTGCGTCACTTGAGTAGGTTGAGCCACTGACGTGGTCTTCCTGTCTGGGTTGGCGCCCCCCCCTTGGGTTGTGCCGTGGCGGAGTTCTTTGTGGGCTATACTCGGCCTTGTCTTCGGACGGTAAGTTGGAGGTTGTAGATATCCCTCTAGTGGTGTGGGGGCTGTGCTTTGGCATAGTGGGTGGGGTTATATCCTGCCTGTTTGGCCCTGTCCGGGGGTATCATCGGGTGGGGCCACAGTGTCTTCTGATCCCTCCTGTCTCAGCCTCCAGTATTTATGCTGCAGTAGTTTATGTGTCGGGGGGCTAGGGTCAGTCTGTTACATCTGGAGTATTCTCTTGTCTTATCCGGTGTCCTGTGTGAATGTAAATATGCTCTCTCTAATTCTCTCTTTCTCTCTTTCTTTCTTTCTCTCGGAGGACCTGAGCCCTAGGACCATGCCTCAGGACTACCTGGCATGATGACTCCTTGCTGTCCCCAGTCCACCTGGCCATGCTGCTGCTCCAGTTTCAACTGTTCTGCCTGCGGCTACGGAACCCTGACCTGTTCACCGGACGTGCTTGTTGCACCCTCGACAACTACTATGATTATTATTATTTGACCATGCTGGTCATTTACGAACATTTTAACATCTTGACCATGTTCTGTTATAATATCCACCCGGCACAGCCAGAAGAGGACTGGCCACCCCTCATAGCCTGGTTCCTCTCTAGGTTTCTTCCTAGGTTTTTGGCCTTTCTCAGGAGTTTTTCCTAGGGAGTTTTTCCCAGCCACCGTGCTTCTTTCACATGCATTGCTTGCTGTTTGGGGTTTTAGGCTGGGTTTCTGTACAGCACTTTGAGATTTCAGCTGATGTACGAAGGGCTATATAAATAAATTTGATTTTGATTTGATTTGATTACATACTGGTCTTGATGAGAAGAAAAAAAGCTGTCCGTCGAGGTTCTCTTCTGCACTCTTCAACCAATTCAATGATGTATAAACTCTGGAATGCTGATGCTATGTTTTGGCCATGGAGAGGATTTGAAGCCACCGGTTGGCGATATTGGCACTCTTCAGAAAAGCAGTCCTCCATAGGAATGAATTGAATTCTTCAGTTTTTCATTCAGATGTTTCAAGGAAAAAATGACATGTATTTAAGTATTTTTCTGTTGTTGTAGGAAAATATTTTTATAGAATTCTTGAATTTGAATTTGTTATGTTCAGCTCACATAACATAATATAAAAGTATGCATTAAGGTGTCTGTAATAGAATAAATGTGGCAAAAAAAAATGTAGACATTAATAAATGCATTTCTATAGCTTCCAAAATATTTTTTACAATGGTGGGGGAGTGCCAAGATGGAGGCGTGGTGGCTTCTAAACAGCGCCCATCATTCATCTAGTGTATATAAACCATTAAACCAATCCAATAAATGTGGAGGAGGAGTTACACCTTGAATACACTGACAGTCATTGTGTTTTGGTACACCGACAGAGTCATTGTGTTTTGGTACACCAGAAGTACATTCATTTCCAATGGAACGCTGCAAGGCAGCATCGTTACAGAGGCAGTTGCAGTGCGTTCTGTGTGGCACATACGTTGGATTTATCGAACATATGCATCAAATTGTATGTGTATATAGACGGCTTAAAAAAATAAAACAGAAATGTAGATTTTTGAAATTGGCTTGTTTAAGATACATTTCAACCCTGTTACATTATTTGGCACCTAGGCCTTGCAGTCCACCTTTTTGGTATTTTGTACCAGTTTTTGTTTCTGTACAAAGGCATGGTCTTCAAGCTATGGAAGATGTCAAAACATGTAATAATAACTGATTGGACTTACATGGATGCCACTTTTCTAGACACCCAAATCTCTTTACAGTGTAAGGGGAAACTCACCACCCTAATCCTACTTACATACTCTTTATTTGTATTTATTTTATTGGCCCATCAACCTCACTCTTCGGAGGACAAAAGTAACATAGTTTTACATTTTTTACATTTAAAAAATATATATTTTGTTACTTAGAATTATTCATACACTTTACATACATGGTACTTTTATACACAGTATTACATGATAGGAATACAGTTTGAAATACTGTACACTGAGAGTACAAAACATGCTCTTTCCATGAGACTGACCAGGTGAATCCAGGTGAAAGCTATGATCCCTTGATGTCACTTGTTATAAAACGCATCTAGACATTATCTCACTTTTTTTTTAGACTAACATTTCGTTTTCAACAGTAGAGATTTGTATAAACCTGGATTTCTGTCTCTCTGACATTTGCAACATTGTTTCAATATTCAAATTCGATCTCCAGCTGTCCCATAGTAATGAATGTGTCGGAAGTCGGGATGAGACAGTCAGACAGGCATGCAGTTTTTCTCAGCCTCTCTAAATCATGAATCAGCTGGCATCATTTTTATGGATATATACAAGGAATGTAAATTGAAAAAAGGTCAAACGAAACGAAGTGCAGCTAGTTTGCAGTCTTTCCAGCTTTAGTTTGACGTGATTGTGTTAACTGTGTTGTTGGCCAACTCCTCTCAACAGTGTCCTGACAAGTGAGCACATTTTCTATGCCAGGTGAAATGGTGCCTCATAGGCTCATGGTTATGGATATATCCATATAAATGTCAATGGAAAACAGCATAAACAAATGCAAATGCGGCTACTTTGCTGTTATTCTGGCTTTTTGACGTGACTGTAAGTTAGTCGTAGTTGACTAGCTAGCAAGCAATGTATAAGAACGTTGCCAGCCAGTATGGCAGTGGAACATTTAGAACGAACGTCTGGGTCGCATCCATAGATGCAGAACAAAAAAGACTAAACGACTGGGTTGCATCTCTAGCAACCGAACCGATAGAACGAACAACCAGCCAGCTTGGGTAGCAACCCTAGATTTGTGTCTGGACTATATCTTGTGGAAGGATGAAATAGTATGAATAAATTCCTCAAAATCAGTGGTGTAAAGTACTTAAAAATACTTTAAGGTGGATTCCACGAGTGTTAGCTGGCTGTACTACAGACACTTGTACTCGTCGTGGGAAAGACTCATTGTTATATTTTCGTAAAACAACTGGTTGCAGTAAAGAGCCAACCTGGATACTAAGGAGATCCTGAGGGAAATCGACGAGTACCAACAGCTTTACGCTATGGAGGAACAACATACTCCATCATGGAAAGATCCGACTACCTCACAAAATAACTTTAACCAAACAAAAAAAAGAAAAATAGATTAATCTACTGACACAGACGATTTACTTACCGTTGAAGTAGAGGCTAGTGCTCTGGCTGGAATCCATACCACACTGTAAAAGTTGTGTGAGGAGGTAGCAGGGCTGAGGGGGATTTTGGAGTTTAGCCAGAATGAAATTCTCATGCCCCAAGGAGAGAACAAGGCACTCACAGCCAAGTTAAAAATCCACGATTCCAACATGGATTGTCTACTCAGGGAAAACAGGGTGAGGAAGGAGTCGCTACTAGACATACAAAGTCGTAGCATGCGTGAAAATATATATTTTTTCTGGGATTCCTGAGGACGCATCCAATAATCCAGAGGGCGTGATCAGAGAATTCATGCAATCCACCTTGAAACTTCCTATAGAGACCGTAAACAAGGTGGCTTTCCACCGAGTACACGGACTTGGAGCTCGGAGTGACAAGACCAAGGGTATCTGACCGATCATCGCAAAATGTGAACACTACCAACAAAAGGAGCTGATAAAAAGCAAGGGAAGGGAGCTTAAAGGGACCAAATTCGGTCTCAATGACCAATTTCCAAGGGAGATAAATAAACATTATAAGAGACTGTATCCGGTACAGAGGCAACAGAGGGAGAAGGGTAAGCGTGCCTTTCTCATTGTGGACAAACTCTTTATAGATGGACAGCTATTCAGAGACAGCTCCATAACACCATGGCTGTATTAAATTCTACAGGGACTTCAGGTTACAAAAAAAAGAAAGTATGGGAACTGTAAAAATATCTGAACACTATGAAGGGATATGAACACACACATACTCAATTACATGCTCACTTAAACATACGGACTTATACATATACATACACACCTGATCTCGCTCTCTTTTCTCACTCTCTCTTTCTCTTTTCTCTTCTCTTCTCTCTCACCTCTCTCTATTGTCCAGAACTGTTTTATAATTTAATGTTTCTTGTTTGTCTATCTTTTTTATGTATTTGTCTATATGTTTATATATGTTTACAACAAGCAAGGGGAAGATGAATGGCTGAAAATGCATAGAATTGATCTAAAATTGACCCTAGAAATAGTACTGTTAGGAGATCTGGAGAGGCTGGGTCAGTCGATCGCTAATATACTAATACTCTTAGTAAAAGTTTTTATCTTCAACTCGCAATCTGTGGATTCTCTTTGATTAGATAGATTGAAATTGTACGTTTAACATCACAGCATAGTTGAAAGATATACACTACCGTTCAAAAGTTTGAGGTCACTTAGAAATGTCCTTGTTTTTGAAAGAAAAGCTCATTTTTGGTCTATTAAAATAACATAAAATTCATCAGAAATACAGTGTAGACATTGTTAATGTTGTAAATGACTATTGTAGCTGGAAACGGCTAATTGATAATTAAAAAACCCTTTTGCAATTAGCACAGCTGAAACAGTTGTTCTGATTAAAGAAGCAATAAAACTGGCCTTCTTTAGATTAGTTGAGTATCTTGGCTAAACAACAGTTTCAGCTGTGCTAATTGCAAAAGGGGTTTCTAATGATCAATTAGCCTTTTCAAATGATAAACTTGGATTAGCTAACACAACCTGCCATTGGAACACAGGAGTGATGATTGCTGATAATGGGCCTCTGTATGCCTATGTAAATATTTCATTAAACATCAGCAATATCCACAGCCACAATAGTCATTTACAATATTAACAATGTCTACACTGTAGAAGTTGTCTATTAATGGACAAAAAATGTGCTTTTCTTTCAAAAACAAGGACATTTCTAAGTGACCCCAAACTTTTGAACGGTAGTGTATGTTGTGTAGAAATCCGAAGAGGGTGGCCAGCAGAGATAGGTGGGATGGGCTGATGGAAGCTGAGGATTGAGATGTGGAATTGGAGACAAGTTGGAGTGGAGTTGCTGTGCGGGAGATAGAATGATGGTCAAAGAAAAAAGTTAAAAATGAAGTAAAAATTAAACATAATAAAAACTAAGTTTGAATGACAGAGGGGAATTATTTTTTACAGCTAATGCCGGTTTGCCTGAGGCTGATGCCATGCAGGTGTTTGTACACATACATATGCACACACTCTCATTGAAATACACGCATACACGGACACACACATATGTAATAGTGCCAGACATGCACTCAAACATATACAGTTGCCATTGCTGTTATGATTTTAGTTGTCCTTGATGTCCTCTTTTTTTTGCATTGTTGTTTGCTGTTTTTTGCTGTCTTTTTTTCTTTCTCATTAGTTAATTTTCATGGTTGTTGGTGCATTGGGGGTTTCTTGGGGGTGGGGAATGGAATTAATTGTATTATTATTATTTCTTTTTTCTTGGGGGGGCTGTGGGAGGCGTCTCGTATGGTTGAGGGACAGCTATTGGGGAACTGTGGGGGGATCTTGGAAGGTTTGGGTTCACGTTTTTTGACCTGGTGGGAGATCTGTCAACGTGCCCTTGAGCAGGAGAGAGAATACAGTAGACGGCACGCGTCAAACATTTGATTTATGACCCTATGGCCGGATGACGTGTGCATGCCCAAATTTGGGCATCCGGACAGGACATCCTGGCGAGAAGTTATCACGTGGTTATGCCCATATAAGGGCATCCTGTTCCTGTTGTCACGTGTTAGAGTGTGTGTTAATTTATGCATAAATTGCATCTATTCCTTTGAAGTTGTCATGATGATTGATGTGTAGGCACCTCGTTGAACTGGGGGGTATGTGTTTGAACATTTAATTTGAACACACCCCCTATTTTATTGCCCTTAGGGCTGTTGTCTATGAAGCAGGAATGTCCAAGGGTATTGTAGGGGGCAGATGCATTATAAATAAGACCCAGAACAACACATGCGGCCCCAGAACACTAAACAAGATTTTAAAAATAAACCCAGAACATTAAACAGAAAATGATTTCTCCTAGGCCAATTCTGGGGGTACTATGCGCCTCTTATCAAGAACCCAATGATAAAAGCATCGAGGACATTTTGTGTGAGGCCCCTGAATGTTTTAAAGGAGTTTTGGATACGAGTGATGGACATATGACTTACATATTCCAACCTGAGGATTCAACTGTGAAGATTTTCACAGACAGTGGTCCCAACCCCCTTTATCATGCAAAACCCGGGAGTTTTTCTCCTGCGCTGCGTATGAGAGAATGGCTTAAGATACGGCTAGCGTTATGTCAAATTGAACAGGCCCTGAGTGGTACATCCCTACCTGGCTATGCTATGGAAGAGCTGGTGTGCGGGCGTGATGATTTGAAAGCCATAAGAATCTCTTCAATGGCGTATAGCCCCAACTCCAAAGTCTGTCAGTTCATATGTATTTTCCAACGCCTGCAAGGATGTAAACTTTTTTATGCCAGTGTTTAGCTTTAAATGGCGTATTTACCATATATTCATAACCATGATGAAAAAGCTGGACAGTCTTTTCCAAAATCGTGAACAATTACGTCGCTGGCCGCTTCTATCCTTAAGACATACCCAGGGTCTACATGCAAGACGTTTGATGTATCCATGGAGTGAAAACTTACGGAACCATGCTGGAGCGAGCAAGAGAGCCTGTCTTGACGACGGGGAATTGGAAACTGACGTCGATCATTAAAGACCCCGAAGAATTTTTGGAATTTGTTTTTTCGGACCAATACGAAATTTCACATTTTTCATTCTTGAGTCAAGACATTGCCCTGGTACAATGGAGACGTAACGAGAAGTGGGTTCTACCCCCGGGTAATGTAAATGTGTTTCTTGCAGCATTTACCACGGCCTATGTCCGACTTGAACTGTACGCCCTCATGGAGCAGCTTCAGAGGCAGGTTCTTTACCACGACACAGACTCTGTGGTCTATGTAAGCAAACAGGGTGATAGCAACTATCTGGGTGGTTTAACGAGTGAACTCGAAGATGGTGACCATATCACAGAATGGTCCTCCTGTGGTCCCAAAAGCTATGCTTTTAGGACTAAAGACAATCACGTGGTGTTGAAACTATGAAAATGCCCCGCGTGTAAACTTGGAATCAATCAGACGCTTGGTCGAGGGGTTCATAAACGACCGGAATAGTGACTTCGAGATTTTGAGCTCTTACAAAACAATTGTTTGGGATAAAAAGGGCTTCCATCTAAGGAATGCCCCACTTACTAAAAGATTCAGGGTAGTCTATGACAAGAGATTGCTTTTACCTGACAGGACCACATTGTCCTTTGGTTACTGACTTATGTTACAAGCCCCATGTGTCTTAAAGCTTAAGATATAATGGCTGCTGTAGACGGTTTTGATCCCCGGTTGCAACTACCATTTACGGCCTTAATCGCAGGCCCATCCAATAGCGGTAAAACTTGTTTTGTAAAAAGTATTTTAGAGAATTCTGAACATGTATTATCTCAGAAACCTGACAATATTGTGTGGTGTTATTCGTGTTATCAACCTTTGTTTGATGAACTGTTGAAGAAAATAAAAATCACGTTTGTTGAAGGAATACCAGAATCCCTGTCTGATGATGAACTTCTCCCTCCTCATAAAAACAATATGCTGGTTTTGGACGATATGCTATTTGCAGGTAGCGAACATCCTGAAATTGTATGAGCTTTTACCCAATATAGTCATCATAGAAATCTGTCCGTGCTTAACTTGGTACAGAATTTGTTTCACCAAGGTAAAAATAGCCGTACCATTAGTTTGAACACCAATTACATGGTTTTGTTCAAAAACCCTAGAGACAAACTACAAATTAACACTCTAGCTCAGCAGATGTACCCGGGAAGGAAATCCTACTTTATGGAGAGCTATGAGGACGCTACCAAAGCGGCATTTTCTTATTTAATCGTGGATTTAAAATCAAATACTCCAGAACACCTGAGGCTCTGAACCGGCGTGTTCCCGTGGGAGTGGCCGGCTGCATACATTCCTAAAAAGTAACCGCTATGTCTCTGAGTTTAAAAATAAACCTGCCCCTCTTGAGAAGCCTAGTTGGGGCTACCTCTAAAGAACGGAAGGCCATCTTGGGTCACTGTTCTTCAGATCTCATATTATCCCTATGTGAGATTGCTTTGAATCTTCTCAAAGGACGCATTCCACTCACCCTGACCAATACAAAAAATTAAAGAGACAAAAGACCGCGAGCAAACTCTTTGCCAATAAAAGGGCCAGTCTTCAAAAGAAAAGACATAGCATACAACAGTCTGGGGTTTTCTTCTGCCTTTGTTAACTATAGCTGTGCCCTTCATCACCAGCCTTATTGCTGCCAGACGTGGGGGTTGATGACAAATAAAATGTACTTGGTGCCTCAACAAGAGTTGGATAGACTTAAAAAACAAATGCAGGGTCCTGAAAATATCAGACAATGATTTGGATATGGCCATGAAGGATATTTTGAACCGAAAAGGATTGAACCCCTATGGTAAGGTCCAAAAATACACAAACCTCTTGCAAAGGTATTTGGCCTTGGTAAAACAAGGTGAGAGAGAGACCAACCATTTAACGCTTTCCCTACCGGAAACTTTAAAAGATGACACGCCTAGAGAGAGCCAAGCCCCTGTAATGCCTGTACCTGCGATCTTACCGGCTGAAGATCAAATGCCTGTTGAAGATAAAGTTATGCATGACATGTTGTCACATGTTCCGGCCCGTAACAGGAAAAATGTTAGATACATTATGAACAAGATAAAAGACTCAAAGGGGACCGCTACTTGGAATGACAAAGGAGAGTTTATCATTCATTGCGCTGTTGTCAAGGGTTCACATATGCTTGACTTGCTTAAAAGTACCACGGCAGCCCACAAGGTTGCTGATGACAGAAGACCTCCAGGCCACCAGTTTCTTAAGGCCCTGGCAATCCTCAACATTCCCCTCTCGGGTGTACCCAACTATAAGCTTCATCAACAGATTCAAACTTTAAAACAAAAACCTTCAACGAGCTACAGCACCCCTAAAGATGTCACAACAACCCCTCCCCCCTTTGAAAGGGATGATGATAACTAATTTACCCCCCTGAACGTCTCCGGACCTTTTCCTAATCCCGATCTCTCAGGGTGGTTAGACTTTTGAATGACTTTTGAATGACTATGATTAAATTCAATACATTCTAAGCAAACGGCTGGAGGTAGGGCTTTCTCCTATAGAGCTCCATTTTTATGGAATGGTCTGCCTACCCATGTGAGAGACGCAGACTCAGTCTCAACCTTTAAGTCTTTACTGAAGACTTATCTCTTCAGTAGGTCCTATGATTAAGTATAGTCTGGCCCAGGAGTGTGAAGGTGAACGGAAAGGCTGGAGCAACGAACCGCCCTTGCTGTCTCTGCCTGCCTCTAACCCTTTTACAGGGGCTGAGTCACTGACTTACTGGTGTTCTTCCATGCCGTCCATGGGAGGGGTGCGTCACTTGAGTAGGTTGAGCCACTGACGTGGTCTTCCTGTCTGGGTTGGCGCCCCCCCCTTGGGTTGTGCCGTGGCGGAGATCTTTGTGGGCTATACTCGGCCTTGTCTTCGGACGGTAAGTTGGTGGTTGTAGATATCCCTCTAGTGGTGTGGGGGCTGTGCTTTGGCAAAGTGGGTGGGGTTATATCCTGCCTGTTTGGCCCTGTCCGGGGGTATCATCGGATGGGGCCACAGTGTCTTCTGATCCCTCCTGTCTCAGCCTCCAGTATTTATGCTGCAGTAGTTTATGTGTCGGGGGGCTAGGGTCAGTCTGTTACATCTGGAGTATTCTCTTGTCTTATCCGGTGTCCTGTGTGAATGTAAATATGCTCTCTCTAATTCTCTCTTTCTCTCTTTCTTTCTTTCTCTCGGAGGACCTGAGCCCTAGGACCATGCCTCAGGACTACCTGGCATGATGACTCCTTGCTGTCCCCAGTCCACCTGGCCATGCTGCTGCTCCAGTTTCAACTGTTCTGCCTGCGGCTACGGAACCCTGACCTGTTCACCGGACGTGCTTGTTGCACCCTCGACAACTACTATGATTATTATTATTTGACCATGCTGGTCATTTACGAACATTTTAACATCTTGACCATGTTCTGTTATAATATCCACCCGGCACAGCCAGAAGAGGACTGGCCACCCCTCATAGCCTGGTTCCTCTCTAGGTTTCTTCCTAGGTTTTTGGCCTTTCTCAGGAGTTTTTCCTAGGGAGTTTTTCCCAGCCACCGTGCTTCTTTCACATGCATTGCTTGCTGTTTGGGGTTTTAGGCTGGGTTTCTGTACAGCACTTTGAGATTTCAGCTGATGTACGAAGGGCTATATAAATAAATTTGATTTGATTTGATTTGAAAAATTAAGCAAATTAACATTTGTGGCATTCTTGAAACATTTGACGTGAGCACACACCTTGATTACACGGTCTTAAAGGACACATATTTGAACACTTTTGATATTTTCTAACAAAACAAGCTAAAATGTTATCATTACTTCTTAAATTATCATTATAAAGAGCCATACCATCTTCAAAAGAAACTCCCCGGGCTCTTTGGCATAGGTAGAATACACAGTGTTGACCACATGTAGTGGAAAGGTTATCTTGTACTTGTTTGATGCTGTAGTAGATCTTTGATCCGTTTTTGGTCAAAAACTCTTTAATAAGTAAACGTTCTTGAAAGAAAATGTCAGAGTGTATAGGCGCTAGCAGATGAAACTCTCGAGATTCGGCACAGTAGCGAGCACGTGCCTCCAGTCCTTTGTTTGCACCGGTGGAAGGGTTTATCGATTCCATAGAGACTCCTGCTGTATCCTTGCTAAACAGCCCGGCGCTGAATTGTGTCTTAAGAGTGGCTGCTGCCAACATACTGGCTCAATTCCAGCCACTTTAAAAATGGAAAAATTGATGGTATCAATTTATCACTAGCCACTTTATATAATGTTCTCATACCCTACATTACTCATCTCATATGTATATACTGTACTCTATAACATCTACTGCATCTTGCCATCTTGATGTAACGTATCACTAGCCACTATTAAACAATGCCGCTTTATGTGTTTCATACCCTACATTACTCATCTCATATGTATATACTGTACTCTTACCATCTACTGCATCTTGCCTATGCCGTATAGGTGAGGGTCCGGGTGGGCATCTACCCTTGGTGGCGGCTCCGGTTCGGGGCGTAGCCCCCACTACGCCCGCTGATCCCTCCGCTTTTGTATTGCCGGACCATGGATCGTCGTCGGAGGAACCGGACCACTGATCAGCGCCGGAAGCACTGGACTGCAGACCGCCGCTGGAGACTCTGGGCTGCAGACCGCCGCTGGAGACTCTGGGCTGCAGACCGCCGCTGGAGACTCTGGGCTGCAGACCGCCGCTGGAGACTCTGGGCTGCAGACCGCCGCTGGAGACTCTGGGCTGCAGACCGCCGCTGGAGACTCTGGGCTGCAGACCGCCGCTGGAGACTCTGGGCTGCAGACCGTCGCTGAAGACTCTGGGCTGCAGACCGTCGCTGAAGACTCTGGGCTGCAGACCGTCGCTGAAGACTCTGGGCTGCAGACCGTCGCTGAAGACTCTGGGCTGCAGACCGTCGCTGAAGACTCTGGGCTGCAGACCGTCGCTGAAGACTCTGGGCTGCAGACCGTCGCTGAAGACTCTGGGCTGCAGACCGTCGCTGAAGACTTTGGGCTGCAGACCGTCGCTGAAGACTCTGGACTGCAGACCGTCGCTGAAGACTCTGGACTGCAGACCGTCTCAGGTGGTTCCGGACTGCGGGCCATCTCAGGTGGTTCCGGACTGTGGACCGTCTCATGTGGTTCCGGACTGTGGACCGTCTCATGTGGTTCTGGACTGTGGACCGTCTCAGAAGGTTCCGGACTGTGGACCGTCTCAGGAGGTTCTGGACTGTAGACCGTCTCAGGAGGCTCCGTGCCATGGATCATCACTACAGGTTCCGCGCCATGGATCATCACTGGAGGCTTCTTGCCATGGATCATCACTGGAGGCTTCGGACCATAGATCATCACTGGAGGCTTCGTGCCATGGATCATCACTGGAGGTCTGGAGCGTAGGGCTGGCACAACCCATCCTGGCTGGATCCTTACTTTAGCCCGGCAAGTGTGGGGTGAGGGCACAGGACGAACTGGGCTGTGCAGGCACACTAGCGACACAGTGCATAGAGCTGGCGCAGGATATCCTGGACCGAAGAGACGCACCGGAGACCAGGAACGCTGAGCCGGCACAATCCTTCCTAGCTGAACGCTCAGTTTAGCCCGGTAAATGCGGGGCGCAGGCACATAGCGCACTGTGATATGAATGCGCGCCGGAGATACGGTGCGCATCACCGCATAACATGGTGACTGACTGTTCACCTGCTCCCCACGGTAAGCACGGGGTGTTGGCTCAGGTCTCCACCCTAACTTCGCCCTGACTTCGCCAATCTCCCCGTGTGTTTTTTTTTGAGCTGCCTCTCGGGCTTCCGTTGTTGCCATGCTAGTTCCTAATAGCATCGCCGTTCTGCTCTCGCTGCCTCTATTTCCTCCTTCGGACGGCGATACTCCCCGTCCTGCCTCCAGGGTCCATTCCCGTGTAGGATTTCCTCCCAGGTCCATTCATCCTGACCACGCTGCTTGGTCCTTTGGGGGTGGGTAGTTCTATAATGACTGAAGTTAGAAGAAGGGGACCAAAGCGCAGAGTGGTAAGTGTTCATAATTATTTAATACTGAGAACACTAGAACAAAAATAACAATGAAAAGCCAACAGTTCTGTCAGGTAACAGATAACAAAACAGAAAACAACTACCCACAAACACAGGTGGGAAAAGGCTGCCTGATTATGATTCCTAATCAGAGACAACGATAGACAGCTGCCTCTGATTAGGAACCATACTCGGCCAAAACAAAGATATACAATACATAGAATGCCCACCCCATATCACACCCTGACCTAACTAAACAGAGAAAAACGGCTCTCTCAGGTCAGGGCGTGACAGATCCAAGCATGCAACACCCTGTATATTTGGTTTAGATTTACAGGCTTGTGTCGCTGAATTTTTAAAACACACACATCCGCTATTTAAGTATATAAACAACAAATATGATACATGTTACAATTAAACGGTGTTTCAAACAAATAAAGTAAAATCTTAGACAAGGTTGTTTCTAGTTGTTCAGAATCATCCACAAGACGGGATACCAGTTGTGTCCATTGTAGGCTCTCCCCCATATGTCGTACATGATTCATGATTTGCTCCATTTTTAGCACACGCTCTGCATTAGCCCAGGTATTGTGTGTTGTGTAGAACGATACATTGTTCACTTTATTTCAATAATTTGCTGCATAACATTTGTAAGTTCTCTCAAAAGAAAAAATGTATTTATTCTCTCTAACATCGTATGCATATAGTTACCCATTGCTTTACATCTAAATTAAAATATGCATTGTTACTCGGTCTCTTGCGGTTTATTGAGCCAGAAAGTCATCACATTAGCCACCACAGCTTCCTTGTATTTGCTGTCGTCCACCAGGGTGTGTCGGATTTCTTTGAGTTTCTCGTGGATGTAGATCGCCTCCTTCAGTTCATATAGGAAAGCCTCGGTTACCCCGTAAACTCTGGGAATAGAAGCCACAAGACCCATAGACTCCAGGGCTCTGACCAGCGAAGGTATAAACGCTGGAACACAGTCTTTTCACCAACTCCTCAAAATGGTTGAAGAAGTAGTACCTTGGGGGTTCATATAAACACTGATGACGTCATTGGCTGGGGGGATTGATCTCACAACCGATGCATTTTTCTCTTATATACTCTCCAATCACCACATCTAAAAGTGCGGCTACAGAGGCCTTGATGGTGTCCATAAAAATAGTACTGACCACCGCATCAAACACATCCTCAGGCTGTGTACATGTAGGGGGTGTCGGGGGTCTTGCCTGGGGGGAGTAGAATGGTGGGCTGCGAGGCATAGAGTCCTTAGGGTCTGGCACCCATGACGTATCGGACTCCTGGTATGTTGTATGAATATCCATGGTATATGCTGAAATGAAGAACCGGAGGCTTTATGGGCACTCCTTTTATTGTTGAACCAGTCCTTTGGTATCAGGGCGTGGTTAACGCAGCCACGTACTTAGTGATCTACTGGGGCTGACACTTCTGAGGATGACCCTTCTTGGGGTTCCTTTGAATCATAATCCTCAGGATTCGTAAATATTATGCACTTCCTTAGCCGAACAATGCTCTGCCGCTGTTGGCTCTGTACAAAAAGAGAGTCCAACAACTCTAACATTTTCAATTCCATTAGATCCCAACTTTTAAAAGGAATAAGTATGCACAACCTAAAATCACCAGTCAGGCCACCATCACGAATGTTTTGGTTGCGGATTTCCTCGTTGCTGATATAGAACTCCACGCACCCACATGGAAGGCCATTCTTTCTTTGTATTTTCACCCTCTTCCTGAGGAGTCAGGGGTACCTTCCCAACGGGTCTCGTAGCCCGTGAACACGCTATACCCCTTTGTGATAACTCTCAGTTCGGGACACACCACCTTGCAAAAAACCTGCCAGTCTACAAGCCCGTAGTCCACTCCTAAAGTCTGGTCTGTATTTTCTTCTCCTTCAGCTACAGTATAGAGTTTCACTCTACAGGCTGAGTAATCAAACTGATAACCCCATTGCTGTCCATTAGACATCATCACTTGATCTTTCAGCGCAGTTGCGGGCAGTATATGGGTTCTATACATATTTAGAAATTTGTTAAAGTCATCACTGCTGTATCACTGATCACAAAATCCATGTTTAATTTCTTTAGTGGTTTATCATGGACGCATGTGTTGTTCTGGGTCTTATTTATAATGCGTCTGCCCCCTACAATACCCCCGGACATTCCTGCTTCATAGACAACAGCCCTAAGGGCAATAAAATAGGGGGTGTGGGGCCATCCTCTTTGAAATGTTCAAACACATACCCCCCAGTTCAACGAGGTCCCTACACATTAATCATCATGACAACTTCAAAGGAATAGATGCAATATATGCATAAATTAACACACACTCTAACACGTGACAACAGGAACAGGATGCCCTTATATGGGCATAACCACGTGATAACTTCCCACCGGGATGTCCTGACCGGATGCCCAAATATGGGCATGCACACGTCATCCGGACATAGGGTCATAAATCAAACGTTTGACGCGTGCCATCTACTGTATTCTCTCTAGCAGGGTATTGACCCTGGATGCTTCTGTGTGTCGCTCTGAATAGGAGTCTGTTGGATAACTGGTGTGGTGTAGTTCACTGCAAGTATATTGTATGTTTCGGATATTCAATAAAAAATGTAAAAAATACTTTCAAGTACTTTAGTCGTTTTTTGGGGTATCTGTACTTTCTTTTACTATTTGTATTTTTGACAACTTTTACTTCACTACATCCCTAAAGAAAATAATGTACTTTTTACTCCATACATTTTCCCTAACACCCAAAAGTACTCGTTACATTTTGACAGGAAAATAGTCAAATTCACACACTTATCAAGAGAACATTGCCGGTCATCCCTACTGCCTCTGATCTGGCAGACTACCTAAACACAAATGCTTCATTTGTAAAAGTCACGGAATTCTAGGACCAGTGGAGATGCGGAATCAGGCGCAGGAGACAGAGGCCCGGAGCAACAGTGTTTTAATGCCATGGTAAACAAAACACAATAGCCGAAAGGCACAGGGCGCTTAAATAGATCCGCCCGGGAAACACATTCCCAAAAGAAAACACGAAGAAAAGCTCACGGGGCGCAGCCCGGCAATAAATCGTACACAGGCCAGCGAAACAGGCCAAACACACAACTGTCCTGAGTGGACAATAAACAATCCCGCACGAGAACCCAAACTGAAAATACACACTAAATAACCCCCCACTAATGACAGACACGAAACAGGTGCGGGATAGACAGACAAAACCAAAAGACACAGAAACATAAATCGGTGGCAGCTAATAGGCCGGCGACGACGACCGCCGAGCGCCGCCCGACCGAGGAGGGGCGCCACCTTCGTTGGATACTGTGACAGTAAATTAATGTCTGAGTGGTTATCCATAAATAAATAAAAATATCAAAATTGTGCTGTCTGGTTTTCATAATATAAGGAATGTGAAATTAATAATACTTTTACTTTTGATACTTAAGTATTTTTTAGCAATTTAATTTATTTTTGATACTTACAGTTGAAGTCGGAAGTATACATACACCTTAGCCAAATACATTTAAACACAGTTTTTCACAATTCCTGACATTTAATCAGATAAAAAATTCCCTGTCTTAGGTCAGTTAGGATCACCACTTCAACCCAAACAAGGGCACTGCGTTCATCCACCTCTGGCCTGCTTGCCTCCCTACCTCTGAGGAAGCACAGTTCCCGCTCAGCCCAGTCAAAACTGTTCGCTGCTCTGGCACCCCAATGGTGGAACAAGCTCCCTCACGACGCCAGGACAGCGGAGTCAATCGCCACCTTCCGGAGACACCTGAAACCCCACCTCTTTAAGGAATACCTGGGATAGGATAAAGTAATCCTTCTAACCCCCCCCCCCCCCCCTTAAAAGATTTAGATGCACTATTGTAAAGTGGTTGTTCCACTGGATATCATAAGGTGAACGCACCAATTTGTAAGTCGCTCTGGATAAGGGCGTCTGCTAAATGACTTAAATGTAAATGTAAATGTAATGTCAGAATAATAGTAGAGACAATAATTTAGTTCAGCTTTTATTTCTTTCATCAACCTTAAAAATCTAAATGACAATGATTCAAATCTAAAAGATAAAATTCAACCAGAGTGCCCTTAGATCATGTGAAAAGGCTGCACAATGACCGTTGCACTTGAATCGTTCCCACTGTGAATGGTAAGGCTCGCTATGCTATGAAACCACACACTGTTGCAGAGACTTTGATATTACCGGCCACAATTAATATGGTGAAAACAATGTGTGGGAAGGCAGAGGCACAGAAACTCACGTCAACACATTTGTCAGATAACACTATTAAACAAAGAATGTATGCTATTGCCAGCAATCAAGAGGAAACTCTGACTGAAGTACTCAAACTCCCCAGCTTATGCTCTCCAAATGGACATTCGCTGTGAGGGGCGAGATGCCCATGCATTGACTTTTGTTTTCTATACATATCAGGGGATGCTATTTACATGGACACATTGTTCTGTTTCACGATTCCCGAGCATGAAACGGAAAACAGATTCCATGGGATCGAATGGTGGGCTTTGGCACAGATGGGGCTCCATCTGTGGTGGGATGGTTGGCAGGCATCTGCACTAGTTATGAATGTGTCTCCCTATGCCATATGGACACATTGTATGATACACTGAGAGCAACTGGCGGCAAAAGAGTTGAGCACAGAACTCTGAGATATACTGCTGCAGGTAACTTTGATTGTAAACTACATAAAAACACATCCACTGCACGCAAGTGTCTTGGTGGTTATCGAGGGGGAGATTTTTTGCTTCGAGAGAGGAACTGTTGACATTCACAATGGATGAAAAAAAATTGTCTTGGTTGACTTTCGGTGTAATAAAAATGTGTCTGTCACGACTCCTCCGCAGTCTGCAGGGCCGTAGGGAGACCGGGCAACGGGAGGAGACGGCAGGACTTTGAAAACCGATCCACAACAACCAGGACCGTAGTGCTCCCCTGAGACGGGGGGAGATCTGTCAGGAAATCTACTGACAGGTGAGACCATGGCCGTTGTGGAACGGGGAGGGGCTGTGACTTCCCTCTCGGGAGATGCCTAGGAGCCTTACTCTGGGCGCACACCGAACAGGAAGAGACGTAGAACCTCACGTCCTTAGCCAAGGTGGGCCACCAGTATTTCCCCCTGAGACCCCGCACTGTCCTCGCCACACCAGGATGACCCGAAGAGGGTAGTGTGTGGGCCCACCGAATCAATTGATCACGGACACCGAGCGGCACGTAAATGCGACCCACGGGACACTGTGAAGGCGCAGGTTCCACCCTTAACGCCCGCTCGATGTCCGAGTCCACCTCCCATACCACCGGTGCCACCAGCCTAGAAGCTGGAATGATGGGAGTAGGATCGATGGGCCGGTCCTCAGTGTCATAGAGACGGGACAGCGCGTCGGCCCTCGTGTTCAGGGAGCCTGGTCTATAGGAAATAGTAAACCTGAAACGGGTGAAGAACATGGCCCACCTTGCCTGACGCGGATTCAGTCTCCTAGCTGCCCGGATATACTCCAGATTCTGATGGTCGGTCCAGATGAGAAAGGGGTGCTTAGCCCCCTCAAGCCATTGTCTCCACACCCTCAAGGCTTTTACCACCGCTAGCAACTCCCTGTCCCCAACATCATAGTTGCGCTCCGCCGAACTCAGCTTCTTCGAAAAGAAAGAGCAGGGGCGGAGTTTCGGTGGCGTACCCGAGCGCTGTGATAGCATGGCACCCACCCCAGCCTCGGATGCGTCCACCTCCACTATGAACCTTTTGAAGGCTCCGTCCGCCTCAGTCGACCATCGCAAACGCACCGGCCCCCCCTTCAGCAGTGAGGTAATGGGAGCCGCTACCTGGCCAAAACCCCGGATAAACCTCCGGTAGTAAATGGCAAACCCTAAGAACCGCTGCACCTCCTTCACCGTGGTTGGAGTCAGCCAATTACGCACAGCCTTAACGCGGTCACACTCCATCACCACCACCGTGGTGGAAATGCGATAACCCAGGAAGGAGACGGCTCGTTTGGAGAACACACACTTCTCAGCCTTGACGTATAGGTCATGCTCCAGCAGTCTCCCAAGCACCTTGCGCACCAGGGACACATGCGCAGCGCGGGTGGCGGAATATATCAGAATATCATCGATATAGACAACCACGCCTTGCCCGTGCAGGTCCCTGAGAATCTAGTCTACAAAGGATTGAAAGACGGCTGGAGCATTCTTTAACCCATACGGCATGACGAGGTACTCATAATGGCCCGATGTGGTACTAAATGCGGTTTTCCACTCGTCTCCATCCTTAATACGCACCAGGTTATACGCGCTCCTGAGGTCCAGTTTTGTGAAGAATCTTGCTCCGTGAAAGGATTCCACCGCCGTGGCGATGAGAGGTAGCGGGTAACTAAACCCCACCGTGATAGCATTTAGACCTCTGTGATCAATGCACGGACGCAGACCTCCCTCCTTTTTCTTCACAAAAAATAAACTTGAGGAGACGGGTGAAATGGAGGGCCGAATGTACCCCTGTCCCAGAGATTCCGGGACATATGTCTCCATAGCCACCATCTCCTCCTGTGACAATGGGTACACGTGACTCTTGGGAAGCGCAGCGTTAACCTGGAGATCTATCGCACAATCCCCCTGTCGATGAGGTGGTAATTTGGTCGCCCTCTTTTTACAAAAAGCGATCGCCAAATCGGCGTATTCAGGGGGAATGCGCACGGTGGAAACCTGGTCTGGACTCTCCACCGACGTGGCACCTATGGAAACTCCTATACACCTCCCTGAACACTCCTCTGGCCACCCCTGGAGAACCCCCTGTTTCCACGAAATCCGGGGATTGTGATCAGCCAGCCAGGGATCCCCAGCACCACCGGAAACGCAGGCGAATCGATAAGGAAGAGACGAATTCGTTCCTTATGATTCCCCTGCGTCTCCATGTCCAGTGGAACCGTGGCCTCCCTGACCAGCCCTGACCCTAATGGCCGGCTATCTAGGGAGTGCACAGGGAAGGGGGGATCTATCGCACTAGTGGAATGCCCAGCTTGATGGCGAGTCCGCGATCCATAAAGTTCCCAGCTGCACCTGAATCGACTAGCGCCTTATGCTGGGAAGAGGGAGAAAAATCAGAAAACAAAATTAATACGAACATGTGACCAATAGGGGGTTCTGGGTGAGTTTGGTGCTGACTCACCTGGGGGGACCGAGAAGTGTTCTGCCTGCCCTCTCGACTCCCAGACTGACTCCTCCAGCACTGGTCGGCCGTGTGTCCTCTCCGACCACAGCTGGTGCAGGAGGAGCCACCTCCTCCGGTAGATTGTCCAGTCGGATAGACATGTCGATCAACTTGTCGAGGGAGAGAGCGGTGTCCCGACAAGCTAGCTCCCTGCGGACGTCCGCCCGGAGACTGCAGACTGCTCCCCCTGCTGCTCGGGTGGCACTCGGCGGTCGTCGTCACCGGCCGACTAGCTGCCACTGATTCCCTTTTGTTTTCCCCCTTTCCGTTATTGTTTGCACCTGTTCTGTGTTGGGGTGATTAGCGGGGCTATATTAGCCAGTAGGACCGCCTGATCTTTGTGCGGGATTGTTTCTCTTTTGTATTGCTTGTGTACACGCTGTTGGTGTTTTGCGCTAGTGCGTGTTTTTGTGCCGACTGTATTTAATCCCCTGTGTTTGGGCACTTTGTTTTGTGTGCGCTCATATTGCTATTTGGGGTGGCTTGTGTTTTCGCCATTGGGCTCATTAAAAGCCATTACCCTATATCGCTGCTTCCTGCATCTGATTCCTCTCCCACAATGCTCAAGCCTTACAGCGTCTCCTTGCCTATGTAACAGACATACAGTTTTTGGGAAACTGAACGACCTGAATGCAAGCATGCAGTGGAAATACAAAAACATTCTACAGATGAGTGACCGAATCAGTAGATTCAGACTAAATAATTCTTATTGTAAATACTTTTTTGAAGCTTCCCTTGGCTGTGTATGTTTCTAACAGAAAACCGCACCAGTAAGTGTCCCACATGAGTGATGACTGCTCATGTCCAACACTTGGAAGAGCACTTTGGGACCTATTTCTCAATCCGTTTGACTGTGATCCTGGCGCAGTTGGCATACGGGTAAGTGAAATAGAACAGCTGATCAAGCTGTCATGTGACCGAATGCATTCACGGGTCACTACGGATGAGTTTTGGTTCCTTCCATCTCCCTCTGAGCATTAATGCCGCGTTCAAAGCAACTGGGAACTCGGAAGTCTCCAACTTCAATTAGTTCAAGACAACTGGGAAGTGTGAAAAAACTAGCTTTGACTGGGAAGAATAGTTTAGAGCGGTCATCCAACTCGGAATTCCAGCTCGGGGACTCTGGCCTCTTTCCGGAGCCCCGACTTTCCAACCTAAAGATCACTGATGTCATGATTTGACCTCATATTCCTCTGAGTGTCCCAGTTGTCTTTAAAGCCCCAGAAAACTAATTTTACCCTTCGCCAGATCATATCTCTGTGAATCTGGATTCAGTGCTCTCGTCTGCATTAAAACCAAATATCGATCCAGGTTGGACGTGACATCAGCGATGAGGTGCGCTCTCGACCACGACCCCTGACTTTGAAAAGCTCTGATGGGACAACAAGGGCAGAGCACGCCCCCATTCACATCAACGGGGCTGTAGTGGAGTGGGTCCACATCACTAAGGATCTATCATGGTCCACACACACCAACTCGTTACTGGTACCTCATGTAAATAGCCAAGTTATCGTTACTCATTGTGTATTTATTTTTACTTTTATTATTACGTGTTATTACTTTTCTATTATTTCTCGATTTTCTTGCTCTCTGCCTTGTTTTGAAGGGCCCGGAAGTAAACATTTTACTGATAGTCTACAACTGCTAATGAAGCATGTGACACATTCCATGACACATTCCAGGGGTTGGAGCACTATTTTTTTTGTTTCGTTCCACTGTTCCGACCAGTAAAATAAAGTTATGAACCGGTTCTAACCAAAATGAAGTACAGTTTATGTTGTTCCTTTCTGTTCCTTTTTTAACCCGTGAAATCAACAGTTGTTTACTTAATTACTTAACTAATCAGTGCGGATAGAGCAGGCAAGCTTGTTGTTTACATGCGTGATATACAGACAAGTGTGACTGACAATTTTTACATTTATTTTACCCCTTTTTTTCTCCCCAATTCCGTGGTATCCAATTGGTAGTTACAGTCTCGTCTCATCGCTGCAACTCCCGTACGGACTCGGGAGAGGCGAAGGACAAGAGCCGTGCGTCTCCTGAAACACAACCCAACTAAGCCACACTGCTTCTTGACACAATGCCCGCTTAACTCAGAAGCCAACTGCACCAATGTGTCAGATGAAACATTGTGCACCTGGCGACCGTGTCAGCATGCACTGCGCCCGGCCCGCCACAGGAGTCGCTAGTGTGCGATGGGACAAGGACATCCCTGCCGGCCAAACCCTTCCCTAACCCAGACGATGCTCTGCCAATTGTGCGCCGCCCCATGGGTCTCCCGGTCACAGCCGGCATCGACAGAGCCTGGACTTGAACCCAGAAACTCTAGTAGCACAGCTAGCACTGCGATGCAGTGCCTTAGACCACTGCACCATTCGAGAGGCATGACTGACATTTTGCGGTTGGGGAGAGAAAGGCTTTAGGAGGAGGCTTAAAGCACTGGGCACCTTGTTACGACATGTGTTATCTGAATTAGGTCCACAGAATTAAACCTAAGAGGAGCGGCTTCTATGGATCTTCTTTGAATGTCCTTTGAGTTAGCCAGCTAACAAGCATGTGTGTAGAGCTTCACCAGAATTAAAAACACATCTCATTTTTTTGTAGTTGTTAAATCCAACGTGATAACTAGGCCTATAGAATCCTTATCTAGCATTGAAAAAGTTGATCCATTATTTTCTAGTTAATAAAAAATCTCTCCCCATCTTCTCAATCAAGCTTGTAACATCAGTACAGTAGCCTATGCTTCGTAGGAGGGAGGGGCAGGTAGCCTAAACATGCACATGCACAGGCAAAGATTTTGCAGGCAGACACTACTAAGTTTCTGAGTGACAGAGTGAGCATTTCGTGTTTTGTCGTGGGACTAGAAAAAAATGCCTGGAACATAAAATAACGTTATTAACCGGTTCCCATGCTTTTAAAATAATGTTACTGTTCCAGAACAGTAGATATCACTTTCATTCCATGTTCAGTTTCTGTTCCTTGAAAAATTGTATACTGCTCAAAAAAATAAAGGGAACACTTAAACAACACAATGTAACTCCAAGTCAATCACACTTCTGTGAAATCAAACTGTCCACTTAGGAAGCAACACTGATTGACAATACATTTCACATGCTGTTGTAAAAATGGAATAGACAACAGGTGGAAATTATAGGCAATTAGCAAGACACCCCCAATAAAGGAGTGGTTCTGCAGGTGGTGACCACAGACCACTTCTCAGTTCCTATGCTTCCTGGCTGATGTTTTGGTCACTTTTGAATGCTGGCGGTGCTTTCACTCTAGTGGTAGCATGAGACGGAGTCTACAACCCACACAAGTGGCTCAGGTAGTGCAGCTCATCCAGGATGGCACATCAATGCGAGCTGTGGCAAGAAGGTTTGCTGTGTCTGTCAGCGTAGTGTCCAGAGCATGGAGGCGCTACCAGGAGACAGGCCAGTACATCAGGAGACGTGGAGGAGGCCGTAGGAGGGCAACAACCCAGCAGCAGGACCGCTACCTCCGCCTTTGTGCAAGGAGGAGCAGGAGGAGCACTGCCAGAGCCCTGCAAAATGACCTCTAGCAGGCCACAAATGTGCATGTGTCTGCTCAAACGGTCAGAAACAGACTCCATGAGGGTGGTATGAGGGCCTGACGTCCACAGGTGGGGGTTGTGCTTACAGCCCAACACCGTGCAGGACGTTTGGCATTTGCTAGAGAACACCAAGATTGGCAAATTCGCCACTGGAGCCCTGTGCGCTTCACAGATGAAAGCAGGTTCACACTGAACACATGTGACAGACGTGACAGTCTGGAGACGCCGTGGAGAACGTTCTGCTGCCTGCAACATCCTCCAGCATGACCGGTTTGGCGGTGGGTCAGTCATGGTGTGGGGTGGCATTTCTTTGGGGGGCCGCACAGCCCTCCATGTGCTCGCCAGAGGTAGCCTGACTGCCATTAGGTACCGAGATGAGATCCTCAGACCCCTTGTGAGACCATATGCTTTTATTTTTCCCTTTATTTTTTTGAGCAGTGTATTTTCAGTTTTCGGTTATGTTCCCTGAACCGGTTCCAACCCCTGATTTGAACTATGGTGTCACGTCCTGACCAGTGTAGAACCTAGTCTGCAGTCGCTTTGAACGTGTACAAAAGTTTATCCTGGCTTGCAATACGTTTTTGGAAGCATTCGGAACTTAAAGAAATAATCCACTCAAACTATCTTTTGGTATTTTTTTTAATTAGTCCACTATTGATACAGTCCCAAAATGTTTTTCATGCCAGCAATCAAGTTTTCAAAACAAAAAAATGTATTCAGAGCTTGAAAATGTCATTTTCAGGCATTCATTGTGCTGCTTAATTGGTCTTTATATTTCTGCCTGACAAAGTAACTGACAAACATTTCATGTCTGTTACAGAGATGCATGCAGAGGCTGCACCTCAACAGGACAAGAGGAACAGGAATTTCCGTTTGACTATCTGGAGCAACTGCAGTACAAGCATATGTTCTGGCTGTACCACCGCAGTACTCAGTAAGTCTTCACCCATATGCAAGAACAGGTTTAGAACCTTAACCATGTCTGAAGAACCACAGAATACCTCAGTGAGGCTTTATATCAATCATTTTATCTGTCTGTTTATTGATACTGGCATTACTGCACAAGAAAATGTTCCAGGAGTATAGCATATTGTTTTCTACCTCTGTGTCATAGGCTTGATTTTGAGTACCTGAAAGATATCCCCATCTTGGTCCTGGATATTAATGATGACTTCAAGAATGGTCGAATTGAACAAGAAGTTGGGGTGGACAAGGTAAATGCTGGTTTGTACTTCCTTCAAGATATTGCCAATGTCAGACAAATTAAAGTTTGTCTGACATACCCCAAAAGACTGTTCAGTTGAGGCTTATAACATATTGGACAACTATCCCATCAGGATGTAATGAAAACGCATTCCAAAATGTCAGGGGTGCTGTCCTAAAGTCTGAAATGTTTCAACATGCTATAAGTTCTTACCACATGGTAAAATAAAAAAATGATCCATGTCTCCACACAGGTCAGAGAATTCCTCAGCACATTGTGACCTGGAAATGATACCTATGCTACGACTGCACCAGTTCACTGGCCTTTCATGCCTTAAAGCTTATACCAACTACCATGCTGTCAAAATTACACCAGCTCACTGGTCCTTATGGCCTTAGACAACACTGGTCCCTTATGCTTTCTAGCAAGGATATATCTAACTCCTGAGTCCTGGAGAGCTATACTGGGTTTGCAAGCTTTTATTCTAGCTCAGCACATTTTTTTTATTTAACCAGGCAAGTCAGTTAAGAACAAATTCTAATTTACAATGACGGCCTACCTCGGCATAACCCTAACCTGGATGACGTTGGGCCAATTGTGCACCGGCCTATTGGAATCCCAGTCACGGCCGGTTGTGATACAGCCTGGAATCGAACCAGGGTCTGTAGTGACGCCTCTAGCACTGAAATGCAGTGCCTTAGACCGCTGCACCACTCGGGACCCCTGATTCCAATATTGAGGTTCTAGAAATCAGTTCTGGGGTGGAACAAAAGCCTGCATTCCACAGTAGCTCTTCAGGACTGAAGTTGGAGACCTCTGCATTAGTCTACACCAGCTCACTTGTCCTCTTGTGTCATTCAGACTATTGGCACCATAACGTGCATGTCCAGAGATTAACAGGGATTGTAAATGTATTTACCTGCTAATGACAGTCAGTATACTTAGAAAATATATATTTTAGGGTTGCCAGATTTAGGTGGAGGGGGGTAGATCTTCTGAATTCCTAGTGAAATTTGAATATGTGTATATTTTAAATGTAGCGTGTGTAAAATATGCTCTGTGTTTGTTTTTAATGTAGTCAGTTTAGACTTGTACGTATTTATATTTTGGCACTTACATATTTTTACACATGCTTAACTTGTGTAAATACATGATTTGCTGGGCAGATTAAGGCTAGTCCTTAAATGTTATTTCAAAGGAGATTCTCAATTGAGCATGAGTTACATTCAAAATTGTTAGATCAAATCTGTTTCCCTTTGCATTATGTTTTTTTGTGTGTGTAATATAGAGAAATAACATTGCTGTGATGAAATATACCCCTTACTTACAATTAATATAAGTTGTTTAATGGCAGTTACATATTTGTTCCTGAAATAAATGGTCAAACATGATTGTGAATGCTATTCATATGGCCCTCTTTGAAAAAAAGATCAGCCTCAAGTATGATTGAAAATGGGTTTGTGGTAGAGGAAAGTGTGAAACCATGGCACTGACTGGTGTTTTTGGGGGAGTGGCTTGACTGAGAATACTCAATAGTCCCCATCCATTTTTTGGTCTTTTATTTTTATTGCAGAAACACCAGTATACATACAATAAGTATTATAACAGAGAATGATAACATATGCTAGGGGTACAACAAATTACAGATTATACAAAGACCATAAAAGATACACACGTATTGATTGTTTTAACAGCTTTCTCATGGAAAGAATGTAGAATGGTCTTAATGTACTGCTCGAATTCCTTATAGAAAACATGGAAGAGGGTTTTTTTAGTAGTGAATTTTCATTTATGAATATGACATTTTTCCATTAGCACAATTTGATTGAGGTAAACATTTTTTCTTTATCATTATTATAGTTAAGGAAACCGAGCAGCACGTTCTCCTTATATTAAACAAAAGTCATCAAAAATATTAACAATTATAAAACTATAAATATCTTGCCATAATTTCTTTACATGTAGACAATGCCAAAAATAAATGCTAAACTGTTTCTGGATGCTCAACACAAAAAGTACAGTTAATGTTAATGTCTTTTTTGAGTTTCTTCAGGTAATGATCGGCAGGGTAATACTTATGGCTCATTCTGAAAGAGACCTCTTTGACCTTGTTAAAGCAGGTGTTTGTGTAATAGTGCCCATCCAGCACAGATGATAATGCATACCAGTGACACATTCTGCATATGCTTACAGTCACCAACATTTGTTCCATGAGACTGTTATATGGAATATCCCGTTTGATCTTTTCCTGCCCCACAAGCCTCAGCCGCGACCCATATGCCAACCTCACCAGAGGCGTTGGAAAAGGGCTTGCTTTTATGGTCTATTAAAAGTGTCATGCTTCAGAGAGTTTGAGTGAACAGTGGACAGACAAATGCATTAATTGGTAGCAGTGACTGACATGAAAATGGAACAAAGTAACCACTTATTATTGCATTGGCTATATACCCATGAGAAGTCTGTGGGCAATACATTTACTAACACAGTGCACTGTTTTATTGATAGGTGCAATGATTGGCGTATCACGAAAGTTTGACTTTTTAATACAGTGCAAGGGTCCAATCATCTTCCAAATATTCAGTTTTAAGGCGTTAAATAGCAAAGCCTTTTCGTAAACCTACCTTGACGTCGCGTGCGTTACTCTGACAAACCGTATCCAACCACATTCTATCCAACCATATGTCGGTATTATATTTTCCTGACCAATAATATGCATGATTCTGAATAGAGGCGGGGTAAGAAACAACTTGATCAAAGTAGTTAGGTTGTTAGAAAGTTAATGGCTAGGGGAAAAGAGATTCTCTTCTCGATTCAGGAGAGTTTCTGGATTTTTCTGAAGTATAAACATAATTACTAAAATAGCAACAACCCCAAAGAAAGTTTAAGACAATATTGCGTTAATTAGAATACAAAATACTAAGGGAAGTATGCAGGATGCAGTAGCCGGGGCGGCAATGCTGACGGACGGCTTCGAGGACGAGATTGACTCGGTGACTCCGCGATCCTCTGGAATGGGGCTTGGAACCACACCAGGAGCCAGACTCGGGGGCCTAGGGATTGGTGTTGGTGGAAAGAAAGTCCGCTTATTTGGAGAGGCTGGTGGGCCTGCAGCTGACAGGCTTGATTTCAAACTCGCTGCGGCCGCCGTGCTTTCCTCTGGCCCCGGATCTGGCAGCGACGATGATGAAGTATCTGAGGTAAGCCACTCATGCTAGCTAACCCAGCGAAACTGGGCAAGAAGATAAATGTTAGTCAACGTTCCATACGAAAAGCCCGTTCCTTTCGACGATATTATTAACCCTCCTTACTTTCTTCTATCAGCTAAAATAGTATCAGTCAGATTTTTATTGTGTTTTGGCTGATAGTTTGCAGAGTCTATTGGCTACCAAGCTTGCGACATGTTTTGTATTTTGACGTGATATGAGCAATATTTTGGCGGAGGCTTCGACCTAGGCCTAACGTAGTACTGTGGCAGCACACACACAGCGCCATCAACTGCTAGCTAACTAGCTAGCAAATGATTGAAATGTAGCTAGCTAAGATTAGGTACACGTTTGTTAGCGTGTTTGTCAAACTAGACAATTGTTTTGAACAGGTAAGTGAAGACAAGTCGTGTTAGCTCCTGTTAGATATAATAACTGGCATGCAATCATACATCCGCTTATTCACTGTCACCCCAGTTGTCTATTTAGTTCCAACGTTAGCTGGCAAGGCACATTTTCCCTCCTCTCAGAATAGCACGCTAAGTAGTTACAGTAACAAGTCCTCATGACTTAACACGTAGTTTTATTAATTTTTACAGGTACCTCGCTAGGGTTGATGGCACACTTGCCAAACTCAACACAGCCTGATATGTTTGCTACAAGCTTGATGTTGAGCTGTCAGTGAAGATGTTAACTCGAGTGGTGGTGATGCAACATCACTCAGTAACTTCAGGGGTTAGAAATGCCCCAGTGATCAAATCAAACGTGACATTTTAGAGTTAGCAAATTATTTCCTCTACCTATTCTGGTCTCTAACCATTTTCATGTTGACATGTTATTGTTTAGGTTTTGTAATTAAAATAACGAATCTCATATGTATGATCAATTAATGTGAAACATATTTATTTGTAGGTTCAAGGCAACACACTCGCACATTGGAATGGGTACCTTTTCATGTGATGAGCAAAAATGAACTACAGAATTGCCAGAATTTTTGATTTGTGTACACTTAATAATAATTTTGTCGGTGTTTATTTTACCTGTTTCACACTTGTACAAGTGTGTGTTATACGCATGTGTTAATTGGAAAGTTTTTTTGTTTGTTGCATATCCCAACTGGTCATGAGACACCCTTGGAGAGTGGTGTCACGGCCAGGGTCAGCCATTATCAACGGTGACCCTGGATCAATTAGGGTTAAGTTACTTGCTGAAGGGTTGTGACTTGAGGGAGTACAGGTACGACTGGAAGTGGCTTCTCGTAGCAGGTTAGGAGAGCATTTTAGCTAACCCTAACTGTTTTCCTAACCTGCCACGTTAATTATCCTAACATGCTGCATAAATTGTCCAAACCTGCTACGAAAAAGTAACTTCTGGTCGTAGCTGTACCTTCTCAAGTCAGAACCTTGCTCAAGGGCACATCAAATGCTTATCTCTCTCGTTATTGGTAATGGTGAGGAGTAAGCATGTCTTGGGGGTTATGGTCTTTTTGCCTCTAACTTTGTCACTCATCGTTATTCTCAATTAATTCAGGATAATCCGTAATCATGGTAGCAGCCACTTTAATGTAGAAGATTTTAGAAACATATTATATTCATATTAAAGTGACTCCAATGACAGTACATTATTTACAAAAAGTATGTATTTACAAAATGCACAAAAAGTGCTCTAATTTCTAAAAGGTTCACCCGATATGAATGCCCTCAAATTAATGTTGACAGTCTGCACTTTAACCTCATAGCAGGGTCCAATGCTAACTTTTTTTCTCACTGGCCCAGTCAGGCCAGTTGGCCAAAGATCTACTGGCCGGATCAGAATTTCTACATGGGGTAGTTTGTAAATGCATTAGGGTCATGCAGGGCCTAGGTTTACATGCATTCTATATGTGTATATATACTGCTCAAAAAAATAAAGGGAACACTTAAACAACACATCCTAGATCTGAATGAAAGAAATAATCTTATTAAATACTTTTTTCTTTACATAGTTGAATGTGTTGACAACAAAATAACACAAAAATAATCAATGGAAATCCAATTTATCAACCCATGGAGGTCTGGATTTGGAGTCACACTCAAAATTAAAGTGCAAAACCACACTACAGGCTGATCCAACTTTGATGTAATGTCCTTAAAACAAGTCAAAATGAGGCTCAGTAGTGTGTGTGGCCTCCACGTGCTTGTATGACCTCCCTACAACGCCTGGGCATGCTGATGAGGTGGCGGATGGTCTCCTGAGGGATCTCCTCCCAGACCTGGACTAAAGCATCCGCCAACTCCTGGACAGTCTGTGGTGCAACGTGGCGTTGGTGGATGGAGTGAGACATGATGTCCCAGATGTGCTCAATTGGATTCAGGTCTGGGGAACGGGCGGGCCAGTCCATAGCATCAATGCCTTCGTCTTGCAGGAACTGCTGACACACTCCAGCCACATGAGGTCTAGCATTGTCTTGCATTAGGAGGAACCCAGGGCCAACCGCACCAGCATATGGTCTCACAAAAGGTCTGAGGATCTCATCTCGGTACCTAATGGCAGTCAGGCTACCTCTGGCGAGCACACGGAGGGCTGTGCGGCCCCCCAAAGGAATGCCACCCCACACCATGACTGACCCACCGCCAAACCGGTCATGCTGGAGGATGTTGCAGGCAGCAGAGCGTTCTCCACGGCGTCTCCAGACTCTGTCACGTCTGTCACATGTGCTCAGTGTGAACCTGCTTTCATCTGTGAAGAGCACAGGGCGCCAGTGGCGAATTTGCCAATCTTGGTGTTTTCTGGCAAATGTCCTGCACGGTGTTGGGCTGTAAGCACAACCCCCACCTGTGGACGTCGGGCCCTCATACCACCCTCATGGAGTCTGTTTCTGACCGTTTGAGCAGACACATGCACATTTGTGGCCTGCTGGAGGTCATTTTGCAGGGCTCTGGCAGTGCTTCTCCTGCTCCTCCTTGCACAAAGGCGGAGGTAGCGGTCCTGCTGCTGGGTTGTTGCCCTCCTACGGCCTCCTCCACGTCTCCTGATGTACTGGCCTGTCTCCTGGTAGCGCCTCCATGCTCTGGACACTACGCTGACAGACACAGCAAACCTTCTTGCCACAGCTCGCATTGATGTGCCATCCTGGATGAGCTGCACTACCTGAGCAACTTGTGTGGGTTGTAGACTCCGTCTCATGCTGCCACTAGAGTGAAAGCACAGCCAGCATTCAAAAGTGACCAAAACATCAGCCAGGAAGCATAGGAACTGAGAAGTGGTCTGTGGTCACCACCTGCAGAACCACTCCTTTATTGGGGGTGTCTTGCTAATTGCCTATAATTTCCACCTGTTGTCTATTCCATTTGCACAACAGCATGTGAAATGTATTGTCAATCAGTGTTGCTTCCTATGTGGACAGTTTGATTTCACAGAAGTGTGATTGACTTGGAGTTACATTGTTGTTTTAAGTGTTCCCTTTATTTTTTTGAGCAGTGTGTGTGTGTGTATATATATATATATATATATATATATATATATATATATATATATATATATATATATATATATATATATATATATATATATATATATATATATATATATATAGTAATAGGTGACGTTTGGTTATGGTATGTATTAAAAAGCTGTGTATTATAATTTATCAATGTAAGACCATTATTTCAAATGTTATTATATTAATTGCATTCAATTAACTTTTGTTTCTGAGGTATGTCACATTTTTTGTACATCCCAAAATAGGTTGTTGACCCTTTTAAGAAAGGTCTATTTCAAAAGAGATATCCATCTGGCTAGTGGCTACAGTATCAACAGTATGTTCAGAATTGAAGGTTTATTTTTGTAAGTCACTTTCCCTATAATAAATAAGCTTAGCAAGTGGATTGATGAGTGCTTCTTTTTACTCTGGACAGCTCATGTGGGCTGTGTGAATGCATCAATTCATGTACTGCTCGAGTGCTAAAGATGTGAGTTGCGACGAGAGTGGTTGAATTAACGGCCAATCGTACTGCTCAAGTACAAATAGCATGACTTTTCTGCGTGTAGTCTTCAATGGCAGACTGCAATAGAGCAGGTAAATGTCAAACTGAAATATCAAAATGGGCTGAGTACCTGCTTGGTCGGGCCAGTGACAGACGAGATTAGAGGTCGACCGATTATGATTTTTCAATACCGATAATTGGAGGACCCAAAAAAGCCGATGCCGATTTTTATTTATTTATTTTTACAAATAATTTTTTTTTTTTTATTTTTTTTTTTTTTTAAATGCTAAAAATTATTATTATATATTTTTTTGTAATAATGACAATTACAACGATACTGAATGAACACTTATTTTAACTTAATATAATACGTCAATAAAATCAATTTAGCCTCAAATAAATAATGAAACATGTTTGGTTTAAATAATGCAAAAACAAAGTGATGGAGAAGAAAGTAAAAGTGCAATATGTGCCATGTAAGAAAGCTAACGTTTAAGTGCCTTGCTCAGAACATGGGAACATATGAAATCTGGTGGTTCCTTTTAACATGAATCTTCAATATTCCCAGGTAAGAAGTTTTAGGTTGTTGTTATTATAGGAATTATAGGACTATTTCTCTCTATACGATTTGTATTTCATATACCTTTGAGTATTGGATGTTCTTATAGGCACTTTAGTATTGCCAGTGTAACAGTATAGCTTCTGTCACTCTCCTCGCTCCTACCTGGGCTCGAACCAGGAACACATCGACAGCAGCGACCCTCGAAGCAGCGTTACCCATGCAGAGCAAGGGGAACAACTACTCCAAGTCTCGAGTGACGTTTGAAACACTATTAGCGCGCACCCGCTAACTAGCTAGCCATTTTACATCGGTTACACCAGCCTAATCTTGGGAGTTGATAGGCTTGAAGTCATAAACAGCACAATGCATTGCGAAGAGCTGCTGGCAAATGCAGGAAAGTGCTGTTTGAATGAATGCTAACGAGCCTGCTGGTGCCTACCACCGCTCAGTCAGCCTGCTCTATCAAATCATAGACTTAATTATAATATAATAAACACACAGAAATACAAGGCTTAGGTCATTAATATGGTCGAATCCGGAAACTATCATCTCGAAAACAAAACGTTTTTCTTTCAGTGAAATACGGAACCGTTCCGTATTTTATCTGACGGGTGGCATCCCTAAGTCTAAATATTGCTGTTACATTGCACAACCTTCAATGTTATGTCATAAATACGTAGAATTCTGTCAAATTAGTTCGCAACGAGCCAGGCGGCCCAAACTGTTGCATATACCCTGACTCTGCGTGCAATGAACGCAAGAGAAGTGACACAATATCATGTTAGCAGGCAATATTAACTAAATATGCAGGTTTAAAAATATATACTTGTGTATTGATTTTAAAGAAAGGCATTGATGTTTATGGTTAGGTACATTGGTGCAACGACAGTGCTTTTTTCGCAAATGCGCTTGTAAAATCATCACCTGTTTGTCGAAGTAGGCTGTGATTCGATTATATGCAACGCAGGACACGTTAGATAAACTAGTAATATCATCAACCATGTGTAGTTAACTAGTGATTATGTTAAGATAAGTTTAATGCTAGCTGGCAACTTACCTTTGCTTCTTGCTGCCCTCACGTAACAGGTAGTCAGCCAGCCATGCAAGCTCCTCGTGGAGTGCAATGTAAGGCAGGTGGTTAGAGCATTGGACTAGTAACCGGAAGGTTGCAAAAATGAATCCCCGAATCCCCCCTGAACAAGACAGTTAACCTCCGTTCCTAGGCCGTCATTGAAAATAAGAATGTGTTCTTAATCTGACTTGCCTAGTTAAATGAAGGTGTAAAAATTTTTGGGGGGCAAATCGGTGGCCAAAAATACCGATTGTTATATGAACTTGAAATCGGCCCTAATTAATTGGACATTCCGATTAATCTGTCGACCTCTAGACGAGATCCACTAGCACAACACGTGGTTTTACTGGCCCCAGGTCAGCGGGCCATCATTAATGTCAGACCCTACTCAGTCATTGTATCATTTCAAATCCAGTGCTGGAGTACAGAGCCAAAATAACAAAAAATGTCATTGTCCAAATATTTTTGGACCTCACTTTATACCCATTTTACCCATTTTCTCATTTTCCTTTTCCACATTTTGATATTTCATGCAGGTTCGTTGACTTCTAGCCAGGGAAAACATTTTGAGAAATAATTATTTTAGTCAGCTGTTAAAGGGTTTCTATGAACTTTCTGACTTTTGTAAAAAAAACAACAATTATATAAATGGAAAGCCGCAAAATTAAACTGTTGCCGGCCAAAATGACCAGGAGAAAAGAATCCTGTTGCAAAATGTTTTTTAGTCATTGATGTAAATACCAGTTGATGTAAATACATTTGACCGTCATGCTTATCGGCCTATAGTATAATTTAATTTGCATAATTTTGTGGAGTTATATTGTGTGTATTTTCGTTAGTTATCCAACATAACTGTCGAACGCTCGCAGCATACAGATCCTATTTTGAGCGGGATTTCTCCTGCTCAAACCTCAGCTGGTTGCTGCTGGAGTAAAACGTGATTTTATAAGCCCATTTATTGTGCAACAATTCTAAATACAATCGGTGTTAACAGTTTTGGTGCACAACTGAAGAGCAACAATTATTTTTTTTCTCAACTGGTAATTGACGCGAGCCTCCCATTCAAGTTCAGCCAACAGGCTATCAAGCACATCACCCACCACTTTACAATGTGAGCTGGAGGCAGTATGCAATTTAAAACCATACTTAATTGTTTTAAACCTGAATGTTTTATTTCATATTATGAGGCATGTCTTACCTTGCTTCAAAGTAGCCTATATGCAGAATCCGACCATGGAAACATAGAGGCAATTATTTTATGACTTCATAGTCGGCATGTGAGTTTCAAGTTTGGGGAAGCTTAAAATTTATCCTACCATTTCTACCGTTCTGCGTGCCAGTTATGATTTTTATATGCGCATTTTTGTGGAAAAGTTTCATTTCAATAATAACTTTATCAAAATTAGAATCAACTAATGTTAGATCACCAGTCTCTGCCATATGGACACACTGATATACTGGGATCCATTGGCGACTAAAGAAAAGAGCGCATGGAACTCATAGCCTATAGGCCAATGCAGCAGTAGGCCTATACAGTGCAAAGTATTCATACCGCTTGACTTATTCCAAATGTTGTGTTACAGTCTGAATTCAAAATGTATTTTTCTCACCCATCTACACACTGTTGTTTCTCTTTGCTTATTTGAGCTGTTCTTGGCATAATATGGACTTGGTCTTTTACTAAATCAAATCTTGTGACATACACGTATTTAGTAGATGTTATTGCGGGTGTAGCGAAATGCTTGTGTTTCTAGCTCTAACAGTGCAGTAATATCTAACAATTTCACAACAATACACACACCTAATGGAATTAAGAATATATAAATATTGGGCGAGCAATGTCAGTGGCATAGACTTAGATAGTTTATACATATGAGATGAGTAATGCATTATATGTAAACATTAAAGTGGCCAGTGATTCCAAGTCTGTATATAGGGCAGCAGCCTCTAATGTGCTGGTGATGGCTATTTAACAGTCTGATGGCCTTGAGAAAAAAGCAGTTTTTCAGTCCCAGCTTTGATGAGAGCCCACAGTCCTTGGTGGCACTGTGTTATTCTAAAAGCAGGCAAAGAAGGTGATTAGCTTGTCCGGAAGCAAGATGTCGGTGTCTGCAACGTGGCTGGTTTTCCCTTTGTAGTCCGTGATTGTCTGTAGACCCTGCCACATACGTCTCGTGTCTGAGCCGTTGAATTGCGACTCCACTTTGTCTCTATACAGACGTTTTGCCTGTTTGAGTGATTGCCTTTACTGAGGAAATAACTACACTGTTTGTTTTTTGCCATATTCCCAGTCACCTTGCTTGGTTAAATGCAATGGTTCACGCTTTCAGTTTTGAGCGAGTGCTGCCATCTATCCACGGTTTCTGGTTAGGGTAGGTTTCAAAAGTCACTTTCTGATAAACTCAGTCACCGTATCAGTATATATGTTATTATTCTCGGAGGCTACCCAGAACATTTCCCAGTCTGCGTGGTCAAAACAATCTTGAAGAGTGGATTCCGATTGGTCAGACCAGTGTTGAATTGTCCTTAGCACGGGTTCTTTTTGTTTGAGTTTCTGCCTAATAGGAAGGGAGGAACCAAATGGAGTCGTGATCAGATTTGCGGAAGAGAGGGCGGGGGAGGGCCTTGTAGGCATCCCGGAAGTTGGAGTAGCAGTGGTTGAGTGTTTTTAGCAGCGCGAGAACTACACTCAATGTGTTGATAGAATTTCGGTGTTCTTTTCCTTGTTTGCTTTGTTAAAATCCCCAGCTACAATAAATGTGGCCTCAGGATATGTGGGTTCCAGTGTGCATAAAGTCTAGTGAAGTTCTTTGAGGGGTATCGGCTTGGGGGGGATATACATGGCTGTGACTATAACCGAAGAGAATTCTCTTTGGGAGGTAATACAGTTGGGATTTGATTGAGGTATTCTAGTTCAGGTGAACAAAAGGACTTGAGTTCCTGTATGTTATCTCAATTACATCATAAGTCGTTAATCAGAGATATTTATTCCTGTCTGCGCGATGAACTGAGAACCCAACAGTATATCCCAAGAGAAGCATGTTTCCGTGAAACAGAGTATGTTACAGTTAGAGGTCGACCGATTATGATTTTTCAACGCCGATACCCGTACCGATTATTGGAGGACCAAAAAAGCCGATACCGATTTAATCAGCCGATTTTTATATTATTATATATGTAATAATAACCATTACAACAATACTGAATGAACACTTTTATTTTAACTTAATATAATACATCAATAGGGCTATCTTCTGTATAGCACCCCTACCTTGTCACAACAGAACTGATTGGCTCAAATGCATTAAGAAGGAAATAAATTCCACAAATTAACTTTTAACAAGGCACACCTGTTAATTGAAATACATTCCGGGAGACTACCTCATGAAGCTGGTTGAAAGAATGCCAAGAGTGTGCAAAGGGTGACTACTTTGAAGAATCTCAAATATAAAATATATTTGGATTTAACTTGTTTTGGTTACTTTTTCCATATGTGTTATTTTGATGTCTTCACTATTACTTCACAGTGTAGAAAATGGTCAAAATAAAGAAACTCTTGAATGAGTAGGTGTCCAAACAGTATACTGTGTCTCTTGAATATATTTTCGATATTTCGATATTTTGGAGATTTCGTTTTCAAATAACCGAAAGTGAAAAAGGCCATTCGTGAACATGGGGTGAGACATTTTTACTAATCTGGAAGCGAACCAGTTCGGATTTAAGTATAACTTTTGTATGACTGGCACATTTAGTGAGAGGTCTAATGCTTTAATATTTAATAATTTCTGCCCTCCAAATTCATATTCATTATATAAATAGGCCTGTTTTTAATTGCTTGCTGTTCCAAATAAAATTGAATATTTTTTTGCTCATATAATTAAAAAAAAAACGGTCGCTATGTGTAGACAGGACCATAAGCAAATAGGTAAACTGGGATATGACTAAAGAGTTAATCAGGGTGACTTTTCCACAAATAGACAGGTATTTTCCTTTCCATGATAAGAAAAACAAATCAATTTTTTTGCTAACTTTCTATGAAAATTTATTTGGACTGATAATTTCTTTGTTTCGGGATACGTATACTAGAGGTCGACCGATTTAATCGGAAGGGCCGATTTCAAAATTTCATAACAATCGGTAATCGGCATTTTTGGACCCCGATTATGGCCGATTTACATTGCACTCCACAAGGAGACTGTGTGGCAGGCTGACTACCTGTGCAGCAAGGAGCCAAGGTAAGTTGCTTGCTAGCATTAAACTTATCTTATTAAAAAAAATCTATCTTAACATAATCACTAGTTTACTACACATGGTTTATGATATTACTAGTTTATCTAGCTTGTCCTGTGTTGCATATAATCGATGCGGTGCCTGTTAATTTATCATTGAATCACAGCCTACTTTGCCAAACGGGTGAAGATATAACAAGTGCATTCGCGAAAAAAAGCACTGTCGTTGCACCAATGTGTACCTAAACATAAACATCAATGCCTTTCTTAAAATCAATACACAAGAATATATTTTTAAAAATGCATATTTAGTTAATATTGCCTGCTAACATGAATTTCTTTTAACTAAGGAAATTGTCACTTCTCTTGCGTTCTGTGCATGCGGAGTCAGGGTATATGCAGCAGTTTGGGCTGCCTGGTTCGTTGCGAACTCTGTGTAGACCATTTCTTCCTAACAAAGACTGTAATTAATTTGTCAGAATTGTACATAATTATGACATTGAAGGTTGTGCAATGTAACAGCAATATTTACACTTAGGGATGCCACCCGTTAGATAAAATACGGACCGCTTCCGTATTTCACTGAAAGAAAAAAAAGTTTTGTTTTCGAAATGATAGTTTCCGGATTTGACCATATTAATGACCTAAGGCTCGTATTTCTGTGTGTTTATTATATTATAATTAAGTCTATGATTTGATAGAGCAGTCTGACTGAGCGGTGGTAGGCACCAGCAGGCTCGTAAGCATTCATTCAAACAGCACTTTCGTGTGTTTTGCCAGCAGCTCTTCGCAATGCATTGCGCTGTTTATGACTTCAAGCCTATCAACTCCCGAGATTAGGCTGGTGTAACCGATGTTTAAATGGCTAGCTAGTTAGCGGGTGCGCGCTAATAGCGTTTCAAACGTCACTCGCTCTGAGACTTGGTAGTGGTTGTTCCCCTTGCTCTACATGGGTAACGCTGCTTCGTGGGTGGCTGTTGTCTGTGTTCCTGGTTCGAGCCCAGGTAGGAGTGAGGAGAGTGACGGAAGCTATACTGTTACACTGGCAATACTAAAGTGCCTATAAGAACATCCAATACTCAAAGGTATATGAAATACAAATCGTATAGAGAGAAATAGTCCTATAATTCCTATAATAACAACAACCTAAAACTTCTTACCTGGGAATATTGAAGATTCATGTTAATAGGAACCACCAGCTTTCATATGTTCCCATGTTCTGAGCAAGGAGGGGGGGAAAAAATCGACCAATTAATCGGTATCGGCTTTTGTGATCCTCCAATAATCGGTATCGGTATTGGCGTTGAAAAATCATAATCGGTCGACCTCTAACGTATACCGACTATGTCCATCACCGTCAAACCATTTTATTGGTAAACTACACGGTAATGTTGAAATTGTATTTAGTGATCCAATACGTGATCTGGTGCATTTATCATTTGTTTGTAATCCAGAGAGGTTAGAAAAAACATGGAGATCCTCTGAGGCTGTGGAGGGATCGAAATTGTGGATTTAAAAGAAAGCATGTATCCTCAGCTTACAATGACACCTTTTGTTTTGAAGCCCTTGATTTCTAACCCCTTGATATTATTGTTGGATCTGATTTTAATAGTTAACATTTCGTTGGCCATAATAAATATATATGCCGATATTTTACTCCTCATGACAGTTTAAAACTTTCTGAGATGTAGCCATTATTGACTATTTTACACCTAGGGATACTACATAACTTCAACCCATTTTTATAAGAGATTCTCCAAAATTGAAATATTCCAGGCATTTATACAGTGCATTCGCCAAGTGTTAAGACCCCTTGACTTTTTCCACTTTTGTTACATTACAGCTTTATTGTCATTGATAGAATTGGTTTTCTTCCTCATCAATATAAACAACGGATGACAAAGCAAAAAACAGGTTTTTAGAATTGTTTTCAAATGTATACAAAATAAAAACTGATATGACCTTTACATAAGTATTCAGACCCTTTACTCAGTACCTTTCAGCAGTGATTATAGCCTCGAGTCTTCTTGGGTATGATGCTACAAGCTTGGCACACCTGTATTTGGGGAGTTTCTCCCATTCTTCTCTGCAGATCCTCTCAAGCTCTGTCAGGTTGGATGGGGAGTGTTGCTACAGAGCTATTTTTAGGTCTCTGCAGAGATTTTCGATAGGGGTTTTGTCTGGCCTCTGGCTGACATTCTGAGACTTGTCCCGAAGCCACTCCTGCTTTGTCTTGGCTGTGTGCTTAGGGTTGTTGTCCTATTGGAAGGTGAACCCCGACCCAGTCTGAGGTCCAGAGAGCTCTGGAGCAGGTTTTCATCAAGGATCGCCGCTGTTCTGTGCTCCGTTTATCTTTCCCTCGATCCTGACTAGTCACCCTGTCCCTGCCACTGGAAAAACATCCCCACAGCATGATGCTGCAACCACCATGCTTCACCGTAGGGATGGTGCCAGGTTTGATGCTTGGCATTCAGGCCAAAGAGTTCCATCTTGTTTTCATCAGACCAGAGAAACTTGTTTCTCATGGTCTGAGAGTCCTTTAGGTGCCATTTGGCAAACTCCAAGCGGGCAATCGTGGGCCTTGTACTGAGGAGTGACTTCCGTCTGGACACTCTACCATAAAGGCCTGATTGGTGGAGTGCTGCAGAGATGGTTGTCCTTCTGGAAGGTTCTCCCATCTCCACAAAGGAACTCTGGAGCTCTGTCAGAGGGACCATTGGGGTCATGGTCACCTTCCTGACCAAGGCCCTTCTCGCCTGATTGCTCATTTTGGCCGGGCAGCCAGCTCTAAGGAGAGTCTTGGTGGTTCCAAGCTTCTTCCATTTAAGAATGATGTTCTTGGACTTTTTTAAAGCTGCATTAATGTTTTGGTACTCTTCCCCAGATCTGTGCCTCGACACAATCCTGTCTCTACGGACAATTCCTTCGATCTCATAGCTTGGTTTTTGCTCGGACATGCACTGTCAACTGTAGCACCTTTTTATATAGACAGGTGTGTGCCTTTCTATATCATGTCCAATCAATTGAAATCACCACAGGTGGACTCCAATCAAGTTGTAGACGCATCTCAAGGATGATCAATGGAAACTGGATACATCTGAGCTCAATTTTGAGTCTCATAGCAAAGGGTGTGAATACTTTTATGTGCCTTTTTTTGGGGGGGGGGGGATTTTGTGTTGATTGAGTTTTATTTAATCCATTTTAGAATAAGGTTGTAATGTAACAACGTGGAAATAGTCAAAGGGTCTGAATACTTTGCGAATGAACTGTAAGTATTGAAATATATGCCTAAGTAAGTTATGGTATTAAGACTAAACAGGATGCGCTCTAACCCTGCAGCTCGATTGGTTATACAAGGCTGCTATACTAAGCCTCCTAATGATAATGGCATTAGTTATTATTATAATGATCATAATAGTAGTAATAAAAATTAGAAGATCAAGAAAAATGAGTTATTGTTATTATAAAAACAAAATACAATTGAACAATTTGGAACAGTGTAAACACTAAATAAATTATAATTAATTTCAGAGTGTCTGTTCTAATGAAAGTGTAAAACCTTTATTACAGCATAGCAAATATTAAAAAGACACATTTGTGAAATTGTTTATCAGTTAGCCTATATATTGTAGACCTAATTAAGTTGGTTTCCTCTCCTCACTTTTCTATGACCATTAAGGCAAGGGCTATTTCTCATCTCCTAACTCTGATGCTGTCTCCGCCACATTGTTCTCAACACGAATAAATGAAATCACATTTTATTTGTAACATACGCCAAATACAGCAGGTGCAGACCTTACTGTGAAATGTTTACTTACAAGCCCCTAACCATAAAGAGAGAAAAAAAGTAACAATAACGAGGCCATATACAGGGGTTACCTGTACCGAGTCAATGTGCTAGGGTACAGGTTAATCGAGGTAATATGTACATGTAGGTAGGGTATAGTGACTGCATAGATAATAAACAGTGAGTAGCAGTAGCGTAATATGCAGCTGAACTTTGCTATTATAGCAACATGGTCTAGGAAAAGGGCTGGAACAGAGCGCTGATGTTTCAGAACCACGGACAGCGACCGCTCTCCAATGTGGGAGAAAGCGCTTTCGTTATAAAATAATATAATTTTTAATTATTGTTGCACCATTGTTCTTATGTAATAGAACCATATACAATTTCAGTAACACATGTCATCGAGTGATGGACTGTGCCATCCCCACAATGATTTAGTCCACTGAGATGGCGCAAATCACCCAGTGTCTTGTACGCCATGGAAAAAATATATTTTAACGCTATATTTGACTTTTTGTAGCAGGTTAGCAGAACTAGAGCACAAGGGTAGGATAATTAAGAGAATTATGTTAAGGTTAGGAAAAGGGTTCGGGTTAGCTAAAATGCAATGTGTGACGTTAATTTGACAAGCTGGATCCCTTCTAGCAATGGCCGGGCCGGCCCGCCCCACTTCTCATACCCGCTGCAATTCAGCACCACAGCAGTGGAAGGAGGACACTCTTAAGTGGCCACAAAATGAAGAAATTCTAAAACTGATGTTGGACAATCAAATACGTTATCTAAATAAACGTAATTCGTTAATGTTGGTTCATTGAGCGAGAGCTTATTTTACAATGCTTTTGTGAAACGAGGCTTGCGCCATGCATTTATGAAAGCACTTGTTTCCAACGCTCAAATTCTCACGGTTTTTACATTTCTACTTGATGTTAGTAAATGTTATGTATATTGTAACTTGAAATATGGTGGGGTCGTGGCTTGTGTCGTGATAGATGGAGAGAGATTATATATATATATATTGCTCAAAAAAATAAAGGGAACACTTAAACAACACAATGTAACTCCAAGTCAATCACACTTCTGTGAAATCAAACTGTCCACTTGGGAAGCAACACTGATTGACAATAAATTTCACATGCTGTTGTGCAAATGGAATAGACAACAGGTGGAAATTATAGGCAATTAGCAAGACCCCCCCAATAAAGGAGTGGTTCTGCAGGTGGGGACCACAGACCACTTTTCAGTTCCTATGCTTCCTGGCTGATGTTTTGGTCACTTTTGAATGCTGGCGGTGCTTTCACTCTAGTGGTAGCATGAGACGGAGTCTACAACCCACACAAGTGGCTCAAGTAGTGCAGCTCATCCAGGATGGCACATCAATGCGAGCTGTGGCAAGAAGGTTTGCTGTGTCTGTCAGCGTAGTGTCCAGAGCATGGAGGCGCTACCAGGAGACAGGCCAGTAAATCAGGAGACGTAGAGGAGGCCGTAGGAGGGCAACAACCCAGCAGCAGGACCGCTACCTCCGCCTTTGTGCAAGGAGGAGCAGGAGAAGCACTGCCAGAGCCCTGCAAAATGACCTCCAGCAGGCCACAAATGTGCATGTGTCTGCTCAAACGGTCAGAAACAGACTCCATGAGGGTGGTATGAGGGCCCGACGTCCACAGGTGGGGGTTGTGCTTACAGCCCAACACCGTGCAGGACGTTTGGCATTTGCCAGAGAACACCAAGATTGGCAAATTCGCCACTGGCGTCCTGTGCTCTTCACAGATGAAAGCACTGGTTCACACTGAGCACGTGACAGACGTTACAGAGTCTGGAGACGCCGTGGAGAACGTTCTGCTGCCTGCAACATCCTCCAGCATGACCGGTTTGGCGGTGGGTCAGTCATGGTGTGGGGTGGCATTTCTTTGGGGGGCCGCACAGCCCTCCATGTGCTCGCCAGAGGTAGCCTGACTGCCATTAGGTACCGAGATGAGATCCTCAGACCCCTTGTGAGACCATATGCTGGTGCGGTTGGCCCTGGGTTCCTCCTAATGCAAGACAATGCTAGACCTCATGTGCCTGGAGTGTGTCAGCAGTTCCTGCAAGAGGAAGGCATTGATGCTATGGACTGGCCCGCCCGTTCCCCAGACCTGAATCCAATTGAGCACATCTGGGACATGTCTCTCTCCATCCACCAACGCCACGTTGCACCACAGACTGTCCCTCAGGAGACCATCCACCACCTCATCAGGAGCATGCCCAGGCGTTGTAGGGAGGTCATACAGGCACGTGGAGGCCACACACACTACTGAGCCTCATTTTGACTTGTTTTAAGGACATTACATCAAAGTTGGATCAGCCTGTAGTGTGGTTTTCCACTTTAATTTCGAGTGTGACTCCAAATCCAGACCTCCATGGGTTGATAAATTGGATTTCCATTGATTATTTTTGTGTGATTTTGTTGTCAGCACATTCAACTATGTAAAGAAAAACGTATTTAATAAGATTATTTCTTTCATTCAGATCTAGGATGCGTTGTTTAAGTGTTCCCTTTATTTTTTTGAGCTGTGTGTGTGTGTGTGTGTGTGTGTGTGTGTGTGTGTGTGTGTGTGTATATATGATTGTGGTTTATTGATAACTCTGTTTCTTACTACAGGCAGTTGGCTACCTAGTGATTGTAACGCTCTGATGTGAATTATTTGTTTCCAAGTGCTACTGAATAAGCTCAAGTTAAATGCATTATTAGTCTATCAATCCATTCAATCACAGTATTCATACTATACATGACACGGGCGACATGTGGATCTTGCCTAGGGCGGCAGCAGAACTACTAGGACCGGACCTGCCGAACACAATTTGCCTCGATTTTACTCTTTTGGGAAAAGAATCCCCTATCGGCGGGCCCACTGGAAACGGGGATAATCAATCTTCACCAACTTTGCCCAGTCGGGGTACACTTAGCTTAAGTCCCTTATGAGGACTTTGCGTCTTTTGCTTTCAAGCGCACACACACCGGACACTAATTTCCAAGCAGTTTTAACATTTATTAGCCTATGAAATATATTTGGAGCACATCAACTGGTATTTCCATCAATGAATAAAAAGCATTATTTTGGAATGGACATTTGGGGACCAGCAATTTTATTTATCAGCTTAAAAAAATTAAATGCTGCCAAAAGCCACCGTTTACCAGCTAACGGAAACCATGTCATAAAAATATCTATGTAAAAATTATTATAAGAAATCTCTTGATTTTACAGTGATGTTGGAGGGTAAAGGCAGATGTTGTTACTGGAGAACTAGTGCTTCACATTGAGTGGTTTATTCAAGGTTCCTTGACCACAGGATGTTCTAGTCTTTCATTCCCTGTGAATGTATTAGTTAGCGCTCCCAAAATGTAGACCGACGCACATGCACACACATTTGTGTTGAAGCCTCGAGTACTGGACCATGTTAGTGTCCGCCCTGAGATTTGAAGGTTGGGACTTCGATCCCTGGCCGAGTCTTACCAAAGACTGTAAAAATGGCACCCAGTGCGAGCGTCTCTCTGCTTGGCACTTGGCATTAACAAGATAGAATGGAGTTAAGGCCCTGCGACAGACTATTGTCCTATCCAGGGGGTGTACTTGTACATCAAGCTGACTCACGCTACAGAAACTGACAAACTACTGACTGCAACTACTGCTCTGGTCTGCACCAGTTCTGGTCAGGCTCCTGCTCCTAAGAGCTGCTCCAGTTTGCAAAAGCCACCACTCGTGCAAGGCTACTTACTTTGATTACTCTAGCAGCTCAGCACTGTACTGTATTGTCAGTGTGTGGCTGAGGGTCAGGGGTCGACTAGACTATTGGACAGGAAACTTTTAATTACAGAAAGGACCAGTGTCATGTACAACTGTAGGTCATCACTACACTAAGTTATGTGTATGTTTTTTTGTGGCCACTGACTTGCAGGTAATCTTTTGTGCGCAGTACTTGTTGTTTTTCATTGTCATAAGGTTCACATGGTGGCGAGTCAGATATTAGATGGCATATGTAAGTACCGGTTAATGCCCGAGCTTAACATTATGCATTTGGCAAAACAGTGTACCCTGTAGATTGATTGTGTGGGAATGATGCCAATATTTAGACCTTTTTTCATTATTCTAACATCTTAGAAATGATTGTAACTAATAACCTTAGCAAACATGAGTTTATTGTTGGAATGTCATTGTCACATTCAATGTCGTTTTTCCTCATTGTGCTCCGGCTGAGAGATGTTCTCAGAAGTGCAGGATAATTTTGCAGAAGAGGGATTTGACCAAGGAAGCTTTGCCAGATTGTTGGGAGCAATGATGTCATGTTTCTTGACGATTATTAATCGTCTTCTATTTTAACTCAGCATTCTCTGATTGAGTTTCTCCTTACCAGTGCCCATTACCCGCAATTTCCTTGCAGACTAAGTGTAATATAAGATAACGTAATGTAAGATAATTTACAGGCTCCATCTCTCTCTGCTGCTCCCTGCATTAGTGTCTCTCTCACACACTTGCGCAGACAGACGTGCATGGACGAGGTAATGAGTCACTTTTTTGGACGTGGTCTCTTGTCTTGCGCTCTCGTTCACACACCCCCTGAGACAGATGCTTCCCTGAGTTGAAGCACAGCGCACAACAGTTCCAGCTGTACCGCAGCCTCGGCAGTGAGAAATGCCCCAGTATGGTTTCAATTACAGTCACCAGTTTGATAATTTTTCTCTGAGAGCGACATTCGTGGAAGAAAACTTGAAGTGCTTACCATACCCTCCCTCTCTCCTTCCGACTTGGTTCCGTTCATTGGGTCAGTTTTTTTGGCAGAACCTCTGCTTTTCAGGTCCCTTTGCGCCAGGGACGCTTGTTGATATCATACAGCTATGGAGTTGTCGGTTGTCCAGTCTGTAAAGAACATTGTAGGGATAGTGTACGATTGGGTGTGTTTGTGTTAGTAAACAGATTGTGCTACATGAGCGGCTTTCAGTCTGCTGGAATTCTCGTGATCCAACACACAGCTGTGTCCCTGAATGGTGACCGTGATGTATTAGCTCTGCTCTGCTGTGCTCTCCCCTGTAGACCATGAAATGACAGATGGACAGAGCCAGCCTGCTGGGTGTCCTGTCCAGTGCAGGACGTCCTGCCCTGACGGCCGTTAGGCAGGTGTATGGAGGTCAAGGTCGCAGGGAGGGGAATCGCGCTGATCAGTTCATGTAATTCCACCAAGGCTCAGGTCCTAAGCACTGTACTGCTCCGTCTCCAGGCAACATGCTCGAGGGGGTGGAGCTTGGGGATTCTTTTTACTGGTGCCCTCGTGCCAATTGCTAGACTATACCTGCCTGTGTCATCATGAAATGGGCCTGCCCATACCTTCCTTAGAATATGCAGAAGTGTTTTTTAAATTTTATTTCTGGTGGTCATAAGATTTACAGTACTGTACTGTATGATAGGAATCACTATTGTAATAATAACTATTTTTAATTGAGGCGATGGGTTTCTCCCAGCAACTGTATAGGGCAAAATGAGCATCAGCATTCCTCCTGTCCTGACTATCTCTTGTTTCTCCTTGTCTCTAGGTGGAGTCCTTCATATTAGACCAGGAAGACCTGGACAACCCCATGCTAAAGACTGCGTCGGAGCTGCTCCTGTCCAGCGCTGCCGAAGGAGCTGACCTCAGAACAGTGGACCCAGAAACACAAGCCAGACTGGAGGCTCTGTTAGAAGCAGCCGGTACGTATAGTACAGGGTAATGGCTGGCTTTTGGCCCCCTTGAACAGAAAAGCAGATTAGATAGAATTGTTGCCCAAATTGACCGGGAGAAAAAACAATCCCTTTGCAAAATAATGCTTTTTATTCATTGATGGAAATATCAGTCGATGTAAATGCATTTGACCGTCATGCTTATCGGTCTATAGGTTCATTTTCAAAATTTAGTGGAATTAAATTGGGCTGTGTGTATTCGTTAGAGGTCATGTATCTCATTCATCGCACAGCATACAGAGCCTAATTTGAGCAGAATATCCCTTGTCAGATAGCGCTAGAGCTGCTGCTGGAGTGAAAATTGCATTTACATCCCAAGTCATTGCTCAACAGTTATTAAAGCAATCGCATGTTAAGCCTTTTCATATCAGCTGTCTTTTTCTGTCCAGAAACCAAAGGCCCAATCCTAGTCATATTAACAACCCATCCTAGTTGTTGCATCTTTAGATTCCCCCTCGTTTCTAACAGAGATTTTCATCTGTCACATGGAACCGCTCGTATCAGGTGTGCTGTTTAGAACTGTGTTTTCCCGGTAATTGCATGATGTTTTATTGGCTGCTTCATTACGGGAGTTGCATGTTCTGTTAAGATGAATTACCATGATGTTAATGTGATTTCTGTCATTTTGAGCACTGTGGGTGGATGTCGTAATGGGTTACGCACCCAAATGCACATGGGTCCGGTAAATTTCTCAAATGGCCAGTAAATTTAAAATCCTTCCGGACACATTGTCCGGTGCCACATTTTCCTAACGGAAACCCTGGTACAGTAGCACCATGATCTGACTCCTTCACCTAGTTTTATTAATGCCCCTGTTTTCAGACCTGCCCACATTTCGCCCTCTGCCATGCCCACTATGCATTTGAAACCATGTTAAATTACAACAACGTTACATGGTAAGCCTGCCCAGTCGTATTCTCGTTATTGAATAGGACTGCTGGTCTTTTTTGATTGTTTGAATGCCGAAACCTGCTTGAATTTCCGCCCAATAGAGTATAAATTTAAGCCTACAATTTTGCTGCAATTTAGTTAGCAGGCCTGTGTCTGGTGCTTGTGTTTCTGTTCCTGCCACTGTGTTGGGACATGGCCCTGTAGGTGTGTGGAGTCGGCACGCTGCCAGGGAGAAATACCAACATCACAAACGCTAGTGCTCAACAACAAAAAAGATTCTACACTACACCCCTGCGTTTTATTTTTACTTTGCTTTGCATCCGGTTGTTTTTATGGGTTCTGTAGTTCACCTTGTTGGACTGTCTATGGAGGGGGGGAAAAATTCTAAATGATATGATCAATTACAGTAATCAGTAAAGTTCGGGCGGCAGGTAGCCTAGTGTTTAGAGCGTTGGGCCAGTAACCAAAAGGTTGCTGGATCGAATCCCCGAGCTGACAAGGTAAAAATCTGTCGTTCTGCCCCTGAACAAGACAGTTAACCCACTCTTCCTAGGCCGTCATTGTGAATAAGAATTTGTTCTTAACTGACTTGCCTAGTTAAATAAATAAAAGTTGACTATAGGGTGCTCACAGGCTAAGTGTCACAAGGCAATTATCAGACAGGCCACAACTGTCTCTGTCTGGCCTCAGTTGAGCTAAGCTGAATCAGACCGTCAAAGCACTTAACCTGGGTCTGTCTGTATAGAGCCACAGTCATTGCTGCCTCTTTAGAGAAAGAAAAGCTTTCTGAAACAATTAAAGAAGTTAATTGGTCTGATTTGATATGCATGAAGCTGTGGATGGCATGGTGTGGTGTGCAGACAGGCAGCGCGTTAGCTGGTCCCCAGCAAGCCAGCCAGTCAGTTAGTGCATGGCGAGCTGGTACAGGCTAGCCCAGCCCATGAGATGGGAGGTAGCTATGTTCGCTGGGACACCACGGGGGAGATTAACATGAACAATGGATTTCCATACAGCAGCAACAGCTCCCATCATGACTCAGCACTGGCCTTTAGTAGACTCTGTTGTTTCCGTACGTGTGTCTGCCTCCTGTCTATCTTTGTGTGTCTGTGTGTATGTGTCTTGGTGATTGTTTGTTCCTGTGTTTTTGTCAGTTCCTCTCTGTGTGGTGTGCGTGTCTGAACTGCTGCACATCTGTGTAACCAACCACGTGACACGTGCAGTGGTTTTTGCATACCATAGGCAATATTGGGCTCATTCTTCTGTTGATAAAGCCTCAACGTTGGCTGATCACCAGGCTCTGTTCCATTGATTCAGTGTATATTATGCACACACTTAGTCATGTGTTCAGTTTCCCCAATTGATATTATCAGTCACTATTTCTCCAATAGAAATCCCAGATCACACTTGTAGGCGATGTCATGTCGATGTCATGTCGATGTCGGCTAGCTAAGCTCATCCGCAGAAACGCGTCATTGGGTCTAACGGTCATCTCACTCCGAACTGCAGATATGCAGGCCATCAAATCAAAGGCACAACTTCGATATAAACTGTTTTTGATGAGAATGAAACATAACATGTTCAACTACTTAAGACATTGGCTCGAATCTAGGTTGTGCCTTTTAGATTTTGAGAAAATGAACAACTAAGGAATAATATTTCACTTCTCAAACCCCAAACCCCGGCCTGATCTGCTTTGTTCCGCAAGCGTACCCGGAAGTCTCGCGATGTTGCGCCTCTTGGTTTAAAAACTCTGATGTTATGTTTCCTCAACACTGTTCAGCACTTGATAATACAGACAATGTGTTATTTGCACTGTGTCTTTGAACATGTTGCATGGTTGGAACATGGGCTAACTTATGCCTGTTTTGTGTGTGTTTTTATTTTGCCCGGCACTAACTGTGGATGCGTTTGTGGTCACTGCGGCTGTGCTGTGAATGCTGGTGACCCTCTGCACGGCCCTGTGCCTATGAAGGCATTGGTAAACTGTCCACTGCCGATGGTAAAGCCTTTGCAGATCCAGAGGTGCTACGCCGCTTGACGTCGTCCGTGAGCTGTGCGCTGGATGAGGCTGCGGCTGCTCTCACACGCATGAGGGCTGAAAACACACTCAACACCAGCCAGGCAGACAAGTATGTATCTCTTCTGCTCTAGTAGTCTCATACCACAAAGGTGCAGCACACCAGTAGAAATATGTTCTTGTCTAGGCCATATGTTTCCTTTGTGCTTTCTTCAAGTTAGCGTTTCCCCTCTTCATGAACAGTTGACAATTCCTTAGATGAAAACATAACTGTGCTTGTATTCTGAATAGTTCACATTATTCATAGACGTTACCTTGTTCTCACAAATTCGATCAAACTTCTACTGTTTTACTGAAACGCTTTAAGGCACCATATTGGGCCAAATGCAGTTCACGAAATGCATGTACAGCTCTGCCCCAAGTGAGGCCTTTTTGTTTTCAACACTCTAACCTTGTTTTCTGACCTGCTGTTGATTTGCCCTGTGCAGCCACAGTCCCAGTAATTGTAGCAGTCTGGTTATTTTCAGCCGTAGCTTGGCGGAGGCGTGCTCGGACGGGGATGTCAATGCCGTGAGGAAGCTGCTGGATGAGGGGCGGAGCGTCAACGAACACACGGAGGAGGGAGAGAGTCTGCTCTGCCTCGCCTGCTCCGCCGGATACTATGAACTCGCACAGGTAGAGTACACACACACACACACACTTTAAATACTTTATTGAATCCCCTATTCACATTACATGACAAAGGACTCAACAATTTCAAGGGCCGTTGACCCAAGGAGACTCACAGGAACAAAAAGCACCTTCTCCTCCACACAGCTAGGCTGCCCATAACCGCCAGGACAGAGCAGTACTGAGGCAACTGCCTTGCCCTGGTCTTAGGAAGGCCTGCAGTCTGGAGACCATGTACAGTAAGCCTATGTACGTGGCTGAGACTGCCAAATATCAGTGCCACCAACCTGCGTCTTTATCCCAGGTTGTGTAGGAGTGATATGAGAGGCTGGTATTTTAGGAGCATGTCTGCAAAAGCCTGCTCCTATCTAACAGTCGAATGAGCAGCCCACTTCCAGAATCAGCACCTCCCTCTGGCCTCCCCCACAGCAACAATCTCTGGCTCATTCAGCATACAAGAAAACACATTATCATCAAACCAGGCTCCACTGACACACACACTGTCTCATCTTTGTATTTTGAACTACTCACGTAATACAGCTAGCATTGCCCTGCCTTGCTTTTAATCCGTAGTTCCATCTAGTTCTGTAATCCAATACAGTTGTATTCAAATTAGGGCTAACCCCAATTATTCGACTGTTGGTTGTTAGGCTGTTGTGTGTGTGTGTGTGTGTGTATATACACACACACACATACATTTTTATATATATATATATATATACACATACACATACACGCATATGTATACAGTGAGGGGGAAAAAGTATTTGATCCCCTGCTGATTTTGTACGTTTGCCCACTGACAAAGAAATGATCAGTCTATAATTTTAATGGTAGGTTTATTTGATCAGTGAGAGACAGAATAACAACAAAAATATCCAGAAAAACGCATGTCAAAAATGTTATAAATTGATTTGCATTTTAATGAGGGAAATAAGTATTTGACCCCTCTGCAAAACATGACTTAGTACTTGGTGGCAAAACCCTTGTTGGCAATCACAGAGGTCAGACGTTTCTTGTAGTTAGCCACCAGGTTTGCACACATCTCAGGAGGGATTTTGTCCCACTCCTCTTTGCAGATCTTCTCCAAGTCATTAAGGTTTCGAGGCTGACGTTTGGCAACTCGAACCTTCAGCTCCCTCCACAGATTTTCTATGGGATTAAGGTCTGGAGACTGACTAGGCCACTCCAGGAACTTAATGTGCTTCTTCTTGAGCCACTCCTTTGTTGCCTTGGCCGTGTGTTTTGGGTCATTGTCATGCTGGAATACCCATTCACGACCCATTTTCAATGCCCTGGCTGAGGGAAGGAGGTTCTCACCCAAGATTTGACGGTACATGGGCCCCGTCCATCGTCCCTTTGATGCGGTGAAGTTGTCCTGTCCCCTTAGCAGAAAAACACCCCCAAAGCATAATGTTTCCACCTCCATGTTTGACGGTGGGGATGGTGTTCTTGTGGTTATAGGCAGCATTCCTCCTCCTCCAAACACGGCAAGTTGAGTTGATGCCATAGAGCTCCATTTTGGTCTCATCTGACCACAACACTTTCACCCAGTTGTCCTCTGAATCATTCAGATGTTCATTGGCAAACTTCAGACGGGCATGTATAAGTGCTTTCTTGAGCAGGGGGACCTTGCGGGCGCTGCAGGATTTCAGTCCTTCACGGCGTAGTGTGTTACCAATTGTTTTCTTGGTGACTATGGTCCCAGCTGCCTTGAGATCATTGACAAGATCCTCCCGTGTAGTTCTGGGCTGATTCCGCACCGTTCTCATGATCATTGCAACTCCACAAGGTGAGATCTTGCATGGAGCCCCAGGCCGAGGGATATTGACAGTTATTTTGTGTTTCTTCCATTTGCGAATAATCGTACCAACTGTTGTCACCTTCTCACCAAGCTGCTTGGCGATGGTCTTGTAGCCCATTCCAGCCTTGTGTAGGTCTACAATCTTGTCCTTGACATCCTTGGAGAGCTCTTTGGTCTTGGCCATGGTGGAGAGTTTGGAATCTGATTGCTTCTGTGGACAGTTGTCTTTAATACAGGTAACAAGCTAAGATTAGGAGCACTCCCTTTAAGAGCGTGCTCCTAATCTCAGCTTGTTACCTGTATAAAAGACACCTGGGAGCCAGAAATCTTTCTGATTGAGAGGGGGTCAAATACTTATTTCCCTCATTAAAATGCAAATGAATTTATAACATTTTTAACATGTGTTTTTCTGGATTTTTTTGTTGTTATTCTGTCTCTCACTGTTCAAATTAACCTACCATTAAAATTATAGACTGATAATTTCTTTGTCAGTGGGCAAACGTACAAAATCAGCAGGGGATCAAATGCTTTTTTCCCTCACTGTATGTATGTATATATATATATATATATATATATATATATGACCAAGAAAAGCTCAAGTAAGCTAAGAGAACTATAAAGTACCAGTCACAAGTTTGGACACACCTTCTCATTCAAGGGTTTTTATTTTTACTATTTTCTACATTGTAGAATAATAGTGAAGACATCAAAACTATGAAATAACACATATGGAATCATGTTTGGGTTTGTTCCTTGGTCCTTGTCAATCATTGGCTCATTGCTGAAATTAGCATTATGACTGTCTTTAATTAAATCATTCAAAAACCTGTATTAATGCAATTGCAGACAGAAGTTTACAATCAGGAACATAGCACGCATGTTTCCGAGTAAGTTCTGCATCAAAGAAAAGGTCCCATGTTATTTTATCAAACCCGAAGTCCAGCCCTAGTGATGTCACTGCCTACGTCATTACCTTTTACTCATGAGACCAAAACCATGCCTACACAGCTATATAAACAAGGCTTTTAGTGTGTTATCTAAAAGCTTAGCAGTAAATGTCCAAGTTGATTTATAGTGGAATGTCTAACTTGTCTTGTCTCCTACACTCCCCTGCAGAGTTCTGTCTCAGTCACACATTTCTCAGAGGGGTCTCTTTATAAGAGGCAGAGAGAGAGAGAACTAGAAAACATCTATGGAACAATAATATACTGCTCAAAAAAATAAAGGGAACACTAAAATAACTTAACACATCCTAGATCTGAATGAATGATCTTATTAAATACTTTTTTCTTTACATAGTTGAATGTGCTGACAACAAAATCACACAAAAATAATCAATGGAAATCCAATTTGTCAAATCATGGAGGTCTGGATTTGGAGTCACACTCAAAATGAAAGTGGAAAACCACACTAAAGGCTGATGTAATGTCCTTAAAACAAGTCAAAAGGAGGCTCAGTAGTGTGTGTGTGGCCTCCACGTGCCTGTATGACCTCCCTACAACGCCTGGGCATGCTCCTGATGAGGTGGCGGATGGTCTCCTGAGGGATCTCCTCCCAGACCTGGACTAAAGCATCCGCCAACTCCTGGACAGTCTGTGGTGCAACGTGGCGTTGGTGGATGGAGTGAGACATGATGTCCCAGATGTGCTCAATTGGATTCAGGTCTGGGGAACGGGCGGGCCAGTCCATAGCATCAATGCCTTCGTCTTGCAGGAACTGCTGACACACTCCAGCCACATGAGGTCTAGCATTGTCTTGCATTAGGAGGAACCCAGGGCCAACCGCACCAGCATATGGTCTCACAAGGGGTCTGAGGATCTCATCTCGGTACCTAATGGCAGTCAGGCTACCTCTGGCGAGCACATGGAGGGCTGTGCGGCCCCCCAAAGAAATGCCACCCCACACCATGACTGACCCACCGCCAAACCGGTCATGCTGGAGGATGTTGCAGGCAGCAGAACGTTCTCCACGGCGTCTCCAGACTCTGTAACGTCTGTCACGTGCTCAGTGTGAACCTGCTTTCATCTGTGAAGAGCACAGGGCGCCAGTGGCAAATTTGCCAATCTTGGTGTTCTCTGGCAAATGCCAAACGTCCTGCACGGTGTTGGGCTGTAAGCACAACCCCCACCTGTGGACGTCGGGCCCTCATACCACCCTCATGGAGTCTGTTTCTGATCGTTTGAGCAGACACATGCACATTTGTGGCCTGCTGGAGGTCATTTTGCAGGGCTCTGGCAGTGCACCTCCTGCCACCTCCTTGCACAAAGGCGGAGGTAGCGGTCCTGCTGCTGGGTTGTTGCCCTCCTACGGCGGCCTCCACGTCTCCTGATGTCTCCTGGTAGCACCTCCATGCTCTGGACACTACGCTGACAGACGCAGCAAACCTTCTTGCCACAGCTCGCATTGATGTGCTATCCTGGATGAGCTGCACTACTTGAGCCACTTGTGTGGGTTGTAGACTCCGTCTCATGCTACCACTAGAGTGAAAGCACCGCCAGCATTCAAAAGTGACCAAAACATTAGCCAGGAAGCATAGGAACTGAGAAGTGGTCTGTGGTCACCACCTGCAGAACCACTCCTTTATTGGGGGTGTCTTGCTAATTGCCTATAATTTCCACCTGTTGTCTATTCCATTTGCACAACAGCATGTGAAATTTATTGTCAATCAGTGTTGCTTCCTAAGTGGACAGTTTGGAGTTACATTGTGTTGTTTAAGTGTTCCCTTTATTTTTTTGAGCAGTGTATATAACCTCAGAATGTATATATGTTGTTAATCTGTAGTCTAGGACCTTATAAATGTAAGGAGGGAGTGGTCTTATAACCCTTCCCCTTCTATTAATACAACATAAGCATAATCAATTATTTGGTACAGCCCCAATCATGACCCCTAGGTGAACCTCTAACATTGTAACCAAAAAAGAGACGTGTTCAGCAAATCAAAATGTTATATTTGAGATTCTTCAAAGCAGCCACCCTTTACTGTGATGACAGGAAGTCATCTGGAATGCATTTCAATTAAAGGTGTGCCTTGTTAAAAGTTTATTTGTGGAATTTCTTTCCTTAATGTGTTTAAGCCAATCAGTTGTGTTGTGACAAGGTAGGGGTGGTATACAGACGATAGCCCTATTTGGTAAAATACCAAGTCCATATTATGGCAAGAACAGCACAAATAAGCAGAGAAACGACAGTCCATTATTACTTTAAGGCATTAAGGCCAGTCAATCATTTGATTACTACATGATTCCATATGTGTTCTAGTTTTGATGTCTTACTCTACAATGTAGAAAATAGTAAAAATAAAATCCCTTGAGCAGGTGTCCAAATTTTGATTAACCACATGACAATCATTTTGAGATATGCAGACTTATTATAAATTAAATTTAAACTCTTCCTCAAATGTGCATAGGAAAACTAACTGGCACTCAGATCGGTAGAAATGGTGAGATAAATTGGCATTCCACATGAGAAAGTTTGCTGACTCCTCGTGTAGCCTATTACCGGCCAATTCAGGAGAGTAATAGCAGAATCTCCGAAAGGCAGTAGGAGCCGAGGAGAATGGTCGGGACAGGTTTTGTTTTTTCCGGTTATCTTGATCTCTGGCTCCCTCTTGAGTCATTTGTGTCTTATTTAATAAAACAGTGCGCTTAATGCTTCAGACAAACTCAATGCGTATAGTGGATTTTATTCAAACATATATGGTGTCTGTGTATGAAAAATGACAATCGGTTGGTTGAAAGAACAGAATAGATCATTAAAATGTTCTACTGCTAACCTGGGGCTTTGTGGTTGTGCCTGGGTATCTGTTGCAAGCACTGATGTTGTCTGTTCTCCTGCAGGTCTTGCTGGCCATGCACGCTAACGTTGAAGATCGGGGCATCAAGGGCGACATCACGCCCCTCATGGCAGCAGCCAGCGGCGGCTACGTAGACATTGTCAAACTGCTCCTGGTACATGGGGCTGACGTCAACGCACAATCCTCCACAGGTAAATACAACAAGTCACATTCGCTCAATCCAGACAGTCTCATACCCTGACTACACCGCTCGCGTCGCAAAATAAATGTAGAAATCTATGTTATTCAATTATTGCACCCACACTGCTCTCGCGCGTCAACGAGTGTCTGCGTTGCCAAGGGCTAAAATAGAAGTCCTTTCTATTTCTGACGCAGATCGCGCTGCAAGTCCTGCCTCTCCCATCTCCTCATTGGTTTATAGAAGCAGGTCCCATGTGCCATCTCCTCATTGGTTATACCCATGTGGGTGATTGAAAGACGAACTGTGTTGCCAGTCATCGTGGTAATACTAGGAAAGTTTAGATGCCAATCACCATACAAGTTCAAAGATGAAAAAGCCTGGAAGGAGGAGAGATCACTAGAAACAATTCGGTTGACCGTTTTATGTGTGGATTAATTGTCGGAGTAGAGGACCTTCTGTATTTCAGGTAAAATAACAACTCAATGTTTATATCCCAGGGAAAATTAGCTAGCAACAGCAAGCTAGCTAAATAGGACAAATAACTAGCTAAATTGCCATAAATGTTTAATGCTTTTTGACCTGTCCCCAAATTAATGTAATTGGTTGAGTTTGTTTTGATATTTTAACCTGCGTGTCGTGATCACGTTTGGTGTAGGGGGACAAAATACATATGCACGAAGGCGCTCGCGCGCAGCCGATTTGGGTTCCATGTCATACTTTCCCACCACATGCAGTTATATACATCTGCTATGAATGTCCACACACACTAACACTCTGTCCTTGTTCTTGTCAGGTAACACAGCGCTGACGTATGCGTGTGCGGGCGGCTTCCTGGACGTGGTGAAGGTGCTGCTGAAGGAAGGCGCCAACATTGAGGACCACAATGAAAATGGCCACACCCCCCTGATGGAGGCGGCCAGCGCGGGACACGTGGAGGTCGCCCGTGTGCTCCTGGAGTACGGTGCTGGAATCAACACACACTCCAACGAGTTCAAGGAAAGTGCTCTTACGCTGGCCTGCTATAAAGGTACGTCCTGGACAATGAACCCTTTACCCATGCATCAGAGCGATCGGGAGTCTTTGTCTAGAAATCCGTGACTGAAGTGATCTAATGTTGTCACATATGTTGAAAAAGTATAAATGTTAAACAGGAATTGTAATTGTAGGGAAGAAGCACCCAAAGCATTGTTCCTCTTGATCCCACACACAGGGCACCTGGACATGGTGCGCTTCTTGTTAGAGGCTGGGGCCGACCAAGAGCACAAGACAGACGAGATGCACACAGCACTCATGGAGGCTTGTATGGTGAATTGACACAGACACATGAACACATTTAGGTTGTGCAGCACTATTAAATTGGACAAGGTGCAGTATGGCTGTGCACGTTGGTGAACCCTGTTGTCTCTGCCTCTCTTCAGGACGGGCATGTGGAGGTGGCGCGGCTGCTGTTGGACAGCGGGGCGCAGGTGAATATGCCTGCTGACTCGTTTGAGTCTCCGCTGACGCTGGCGGCCTGTGGGGGGCATGTAGAGCTCGCTGCCCTGCTGATCGAGAGGGGCGCCAACCTGGAAGAGGTTAATGATGAGGGATACACTCCACTCATGGAGGCTGCACGAGAGGGCCACGAGGAGATGGTAGCGCTGCTTTTGGCACAAGGTATGGCCTTCTCTCTCTTTGACATAAACTAGTGCTTCGGTTTAGAGATTTTTCCCTACTACAGATGTAGGATCTTTATTTGATCACCTTTTGTTGCTGAGAATTTTCCGACACTGCAAAAAATGCAGAAGAGCTTTGTGATTGACATAAATCCACTGAAAACCCACACTAGCACAGTTATATTAACACTATTGCACTTTTAGGTATCCTTCTTTTGGCCAGCTAATAGCCTAAACACAGATCAAGCAACATTATGGACTTAAACGTTTAAATCCTGTTGCTGTAACAATATACTGAGTGTACAGAACATTAGGAACTCCTGCTCTTTCCATGAAACTGACCAGGTGAAGCTATGCTCCATTATTGATGTCACTTGTTAAAGCCATTTCCATCACTGTAGATGACAGGTTAAAGAAGGATTTTTAAGCCATGAGACATTTGTAACGTGGATTGTACATGTGTGCCATTGAGGGTGAATGGGCAAGACAAGATTTAAATGCCTTTGAACGGGGTATGGTAGTAGGTGCCAGGCACACTGGTTTGAGTGCTGCGTTTTTCATGCAACGTTGCAGTTTCCCGTGTTTCCCGTGTGTATAAAGAATGGACATCCAGGCAACTTGACAAACTGTGGAAAGCATTGCAGTCAACATGGGCCAGCATCCCTGTGGAATTCTTTCGACACCTTGTAGAGTCCATGCCCCAACGAATTGAGGCTGTTCTGAGGGCAGAAGGGAGTGTGACTCAAGATTGGGAAGGTGTTCCTAATGTTTTGTGGACTCGGTGTAGGTCAAATTAAGATCCTACATCTGTATATTGTCCGTCCAAGCTTAGTGTTGAGGCAAAATGCAGAAGTCCTCTTTTGGAAATAAAATGAAGGAATGTAATCCGAGTGATATGAGTTTTAAGCTAATTTTCTTACGGAGTTGATGCAAAAGGGACAAGCTGGCTTTTCTAAAACAAATCGAGCAAAGAAAATTCTGGGGTCAATATCCAACAGTAGGAATAGATTAGTACTCCTTTAAAATTTGTTCCAGGCCAAATCATCTGATGAATCCTTGTCCCTCTGTCTATGTTGTCTCTGTTGTCTGCAGGTGCCAACATCAACGCTCAGACAGAGGAGACCCAGGAGACGGCCCTGACGCTCGCCTGCTGTGGGGGCTTCCTGGAGGTGGCTGACTTCCTCATCAAGGCCGGTGCCGACATCGAGCTGGGCTGCTCCACGCCTCTCATGGAGGCTGCACAAGAGGGACACCTGGAGCTGGTCAAATACCTGCTGGCTGCAGGTGAGCAGAACCTCTCCTAAGAAGGACAGCCTGTCTCTCTCAAACCAAACTCTACCAACCTCATTATTGAAATTGACTTGGCTATAAAAACAATAATTTTCTCAAGGTTTTCTTTATCCTGATCTCACACACAACCCTCAGTGTGTAATTTGACACTTGTGCTCTTGTCTTCAGGCGCAAATGTCCACGCCACCACGGCGACGGGAGACACGGCACTGACGTACGCCTGTGAGAACGGACACACAGACGTGGCTGACGTGCTGCTGCAGACGGGGGCTGACCTGGTGAGACCTCTCTCCGACCCTCCGTCCTGCCCTCATCTATGGGAAACACAGTTCATGTCAATACATAGCGTTTGCATAAGTGTGGGTGTGCTTCCCGAATGGCATCCTACAATATTCCCTTCATAGGAAATGCATTTGGGATGCAGCCAGGGTGTTTTTTAGATGCTGTATACATTGCTGCTTGAATAGGCTCATGTGTTTCTGTGTGCCCACTTGACTCACTTCTGTCTTTCTGTTTGTCTTGCAGGAACATGAATCAGAGGGGGGCAGGACCCCTCTGATGAAAGCAGCCAGAGCGGGACACCTGTGTACTGTACAGTTCCTAATCAGCAAAGGTGTGCCTCTGCCTCCACCCTGTATAACAACCACACATTTGAACTTGAGCTGCAGACAGACACAACGATACATTCGTCTTAACACGTCGTAGTGTTGCTACTTTTTGCGGGTGTGCTTAGGTTGACCCTGCCCTTTGTCTCCCTCCCTCCACCAGGTGCTAATGTTAACAGGGCGACGGCCAACAATGATCACACTGTGGTGTCTCTGTCCTGCGCTGGGGGTCACCTGGCCGTGGTGGAGCTGCTGCTGGCCCATGGGGCCGACCCCACACACAGACTGAAGGTGAGTTCGCCTGTCCCAAGCTCCTGGGCGGAAAGGTCTCAGGAGAGAAATCTAATGTTAAGAATGCCGCACTGCAAGCATTATAATGGACTCCTGTAAAGACAAACCTTTCTGAAACTCCTATGAACACAATTGTTTCTTTATCTTTTTTAGTTGTCTTGAGATAAATTGTAACTTCACCCAAGAACCTGAGACTAATGGTAACGTGTGTTTTGTACATTTTTCACATAGGATGGCTCCACCATGCTGATTGAAGCTGCTAAGGGTGGACACACCATCGTGGTGTCCTACCTCCTCGACTACCCCAACAACATCCTGTCGGTCCCCACGCCTGACATGTCTCAGCTCACACCCACCTCCCATGACACCTCTCAGGTAGACTGCTGACTTGCCTATAGACAAACATCTACTATTACAAACATGTTATTTGTCTGGATGCTGTGTTGATACCAAATTACACTTTTATGTTATCTTACACTTTACCTTACCCAAACAGGCTCCACGAGTTCCATTCCAAGCCCTGGCCATGGTGGTGCCTCCTCAAGAGCCAGACAGGGTCCCCTCTAACATCACAACGCCTCCACCTGTCATCACAAAAGGTCAGTTCATACAACGTGTGTTAACAACAAATACGTGTCTAACTTTGTTAATTCCCTGGCCAAGAAGCCCACTAGACACCAGTTGACTGCACAGGGCATCAAAATGTTACAGGTAATATTACTGTAATACTGAATGGTACAACCTCGTAGCTAACTGGTTGTGTTCTCCTGTGCGGTTATCTCAGGCAGCTCCAAGCAGAGGCTGAGCCCCCACCTGGGTACCCCCGTCGCTGCAGGCAGTCCAGATGCAGATCTGCTGCCCCCCTTCCACCCATACCAGCCCCTGGAATGCATTGTGGAGGAGACGGAGGGCAAGCTGAACGAGCTGGGCCAGAGGATCTCTGCCATAGAGAAGGCCCAGCTGCAGTCTCTAGAGCTGATCCAGGGAGAGCCGCTCACCAAAGACAAGATCGAGGAGCTGAAGAAGAGCCGCGAGGAGCAGGTGCAGAAGAAGAAGAAGATCCTCAAGGAGCTGCAGAAGGTGGAGCGCCAGCTGCAGCTCAAGACGCAGCAGCAGTTCACCAAAGAGTACCTGGAGGCCAAAGGCCTGAAGGATGACCCGGGGCAGCCGGGTCAGGTGGCAGGGGTGGAGAAGCTCGGCACCCCCCTGCCAATGCAGGCTGCACAGCCGGGCTTCAACACCGAGGGGGACGGGGAGGGTAACCACCACCACGATGGGCAGCTCCACCCCGCCGATGAGGAACAGGAGGATGACGATGATGAGGAAGAGGACGAGGAGGATGAAGAGGTGGACTACGCCAAGCTGCCCCAGGTGGACACCATCCTGTACAGAGAGGCCCAACAGCCCCCGCCAACCTCTCCTCCTCAGACCCAAGGCCTGCAGGCCAGCTTCGTACCCGTCCAGTCCCTGGCCACCCAGCAATCCACAGACTTCAGCACAGCAGACTACCTCGACAGCCCTGACCTGCAGAGGGCGATGGTGAGCCAGCAGCAGATGCTGGGGCAGCATTTGACAGGCCTGGGACCGGGCCTTCTCACCCAGGCCCCTGACGGACTCATGGTAGCCACACCCGCACAGACGCTCACAGACACGTTGGACGATATCATGGCAGGTGTGTGAGCAGTTACTGTAGACTCTGGTTCATCTCTTTCCTTAGTTCTTCTAATAACTATAAATAGTGACGGTGTTCCCTCCCCTATCCATTTCCTTAATACTCAACATAGTTTCAGTACATTTTAAACAGAATTCACAAATGGTCTTGATCCTTAAATTCTGTGATACAATTTGGTTATAATTTGAAAGTTTTGTCTTATTAAAACCTCTTCAGACTACAGTGCCTGAAATCAGGCACTAGAATTACTGATATTATGTTTATATTATGGGGAGTGCTTACGCCTCGATCACACCGATAGCTTTATTGCGTTTTGGTACACCAGAAGTACATCCATTTCCAATGGAAATCTGCGTTTGCTTTGCAGCATTGTGTTGCAGTTGCAGTGCGTTCTGTGTGGTGCGTATGTTGGATTTATTGAACGTATCCGTGAAACTGTACACGTTGACGGCCTGACAGAAATGGTAGCAAAAGGTGAATGTCTAACGTTTGTTGCACACATATCCAGATGATGCTGCATACCATTTTGCGCAATGACACTGTAGATGTGAACAAGGCATCAGAAAATTCTGGTACATCGCAGAGCGATATGAGAGCGCTCGTTGCATTCGTCTCGAGCACACAAATCTGTATATATAACTTGTATAGCTCTACGATAAAGAATGAAACCTACAGACTTCCTTAAACCTAAAATAGGTACAGAAGTCATTTTGTGTGGAAATCAAAAGTTTCGTTTCGTCGGAGGCAAACACAAAACATATTCTCAGAACGAAGAAAAATCCCTTTTCACTGTGCTTTTCCCGTTGTTGATAAGGAAGACGCATGCTGTTTAAATGTCCAAAAATGTTAAGATGTTCACAAATGTAGCACATTTTGAATATCACTAATGTCTTGATATGTTTGGTGAAGTAATAAAGAAGGTGAAATCTTTTGGGTAGGTGTTTCTAAAACTAATTAACCATATATGGACATATAAAGCATAAAAAGGCTTATTCATTCACATGTCATGGAGGGGGGTGGATACTACAACATTTGAAAATATTGCCCTCTTGCTACCATAGCAAAACAGTACAAAAGGGCTGTCAGCTCGAGAGGTTTTAACAACTCTCTCCCTCAGCAGCAGTGAGCAGCAGAGTGCCTATGTTGAACACTACAACCTCGCCCACACCCACAGCACAGACGCCGATCGACGCAGATTCCCCACCCTCCATGCTCCCCCTCTACCCCTCTGTGGACATCGACGCGCACGTACGTCACACCACTTATCTAATAATACACTGTGATAATACACACTGCTTAAGCTAATAGTAGTAATACGTGTTGTTTCTGATCAGGAAAATAACGCTGACTGTATCTCTTCTCAGACGGAGAGCAATCATGACACCGCTCTGACGCTGGCCTGTGCAGGCGGCCATGAGGAGCTGGTGTCGGTGCTCATCGCTCGCGGGGCTAACATCGAGCACCGGGATAAGAAAGGTACACACTCCATACTTTGTCTTTTATATGTTAGTTGTAGCTTTAGTTTTGTAAACGTGTCAATTTTAAGAGAACTTGATCATTTGTCTGTGGGAGTCCATATCTGTGTATGATGTTGGAGAGTAATCGAAGTGTCTGTCCCTCTCTGTCCCCAGGTTTCACCCCTCTGATCCTGTCTGCTACAGCGGGTCATGTTGGCGTGGTGGAGATCCTGCTGGATAAAGGAGGGGACATCGAAGCCCAGTCAGAGAGAACCAAAGACACACCTCTCTCCCTGGCCTGCTCTGGAGGAAGACAAGAGGTGCTGCTCTGCATTCAACACCACATCAGTGACTTGTTATAGGATCAGAGACCAAGTAAAATGGCTGAACTATGGGCTCTTAACTGGCCCAAACTGCTGGTTGCTAAACTAATACAAGGGAGCTGCTGGATGAAATCAAGTTCAGAAGTGTTCAGTAGTGTGATCAGAACTGGCATCTCTCAGACCATAGACAGCCTGATTTGAACCACCCCATAGAGAAACAACAGTCCAGACAACCAGATAGACAACCAGACACCAACTTCCTGTCTGGACCAGTTTAACACGCCATACATTTAGAAAAACAATGTGTTCTGTGGATTGAATAACTTGTGGTCCATTCCTTCCAGGTGGTAGAGCTGTTGCTGCTGCGCGGGGCCAACAAGGAGCACCGTAACGTTTCAGACTACACTCCTCTCAGCCTAGCCGCCTCAGGAGGCTACGTCAACATAATCAAGATCCTCCTCAACGCTGGTGCTGAAATCAACTCCAGGTAACCACAACCAGTCCTCCCTGCCACAGTTTGTTTCCATGTGCAGGCTGCACCTCTGCCTTCATCCCAATCTCAAAGTGGAACGGACAGGATTTTAGCAACATGAAATCTTATTAAATCAGTTGAAATACACCCCCAGGAAGAATATGACACCTTTCCTTTACATTTTATGACAAGCGAGCACTTAAATGGTCATTTTCATGTTTTTATAAATGCATAGAATGTTTGGGAATGACGTATAGTAAGGCATTTGTTAGCCGTCGTGCGTTTGGACAATTAATAGACACTGCAGTAAATAAAACCGAAAAACTGTCCAGGTCCGGATTCTACGCACACTGGTGCGCCATAGCCAATCAGAGCTACAGTAGGCCTATATGCAAATAAGCCATTTGCCACACAGGCCTGCCGTCATTCACTTAGAACTGGACTGTGTGTTTACAGGCAGTAACAATAGCGTGACTTTAGATCTTTAGAACACATTCACTAAAAGCCACAAAGACCAGAATGGATTTCTGCAAATATGTAACTAACATGAGAGTTTGACATTTTGGAACTTCACAATCTTATTGATCAAACAACCATGAAAAGGTAGGCTCTCTTTCCCTCATTGGTCTTTGCACATCAACAACAAGATCAACAACTAATGCTAGCCAGAGCAAGATGAGTTAAAATCTAACATTCGATAAACCCTCAACTTTTTCACCTAGATGTCTGTCAAAATTGCGCTCATAAATAATGGGTAATGGTAGCCTGCTCGTCTTTCTGTAGCTTACCTGTCATTGCATGCTTGTCCCAACCTATGTTTTGACAAATGAATGTGAACTTGCCTGCCTGCCCACATGTTTGATCAATGCCAAATATATTTGATTGACAACTAAGAGATATGCTAACTGTGAATAAGTCGTTCAAGTTCAGTATAGCTAGCTAGCTACCAAAGTGATTCACATTTCTTGCTAGCTAACCAAATGACACCTGCAGCATCTCTAGCTGTAGCCACCGGAAAATTATATGGGGGGAGAAGACGGTCACTCCTCCAATGACATGGCATCCTCCCAGCACCTAGCTAGCTAGCGTTAGGTGCCGTGTTTTTAGCTAGCTATATAAATAGATACGCTCGCCCAGGGGTGTCAAACTCAATCAGTGCACGGACCATATTGAAAAAACACAATTTCGTGAGCCAGACATAGCCTATTTGATTTTGCAAAACAATTTGCGTGCAACTGCGACCCAAACTAGCCATTGTTTTATTAGAAAAAACATGGCCCTTTTATTAATGTCTGCTGATGTACATAGGATGCTGTATATAGTGTTTTAACATATTAAAACAAAAGATAAATATTTGTCCTGCCTTTGCTACTATACTTGCAGATGTGCATAATATGCTGCAACCCTAATTAAGAAATATTTAACTCCAAATAACAAAAATGTAGCTATAGGTTGTTGTAACATTTAAACTTAACATATATACACTTCCCATTCAAAAGTTTGGGGTCATTTAGAAATGTCCTTGTTTTTGAAAGAAAAGCACTTTTTTTTTTTGGTCCATTTTTAAAATAACATCAAATTGATCAGAAATACAGTGTAGACAATGTTGTAAATGACTATTGTAGCTGGAAACGGCAGATTTTTAATGGAATATTTGATCATTAGAAAACCCCTTTGCAATTATGTTAGCACAGCCGAAAACTGTTGTTCTTATTAAAGAAGCCATAAAACTGGCCTTCTTTAGACTAGTTGAGTATCTGGAGCATCAGCATTTGTGGGTTCGATTACAGGCTCAAAATGGCCAGAAACAAAACTTAATTCTGAAACTCGTCAGCCTATTCTTGTTCTGAGAAATGAAGGCTATTCCATGTGAGAAATTGCCAAGAAACTGAAGATCTCGTACAACGCTGTGTACTACTCCCTTCACAGAACAGCGCAAACTGGCTCTAACCAGAATAGAAAGAGGAGTGGGAGGCCCCGGTGCACAACTGAGCAAGAGGTCAAGTACATTAGTGTCTAGTTTGAGAAACAGACGCCTCACAAGTCCTCAACTGGCAGCTTCATTAAATAGTACCCGCAAAACACCAGTCTCAACAACAGTGAAGAGGCAACTCCGGGATGCTGGCCTAAGTGACCCCAAACTTTTGAACGGTAGTGTGTGTGTGTGTGTGTGTGTGTGTGTGTGTGAGATAGATAGATAGATAGATATATATATAGCACTGAATGAATTACTGGTGCGGTTGTATGCTGCATTGCTGTATGGCGCACGCAAAATATAGCTATCGTAGTTGACGAGCCAACCTAGACTACCGGTACTGCTCAAATGTTGCTGTAATAGGCCTAAATGTTTCTCTTTTGCATGGTGTTTTGTTGCAGATTTCATTTTTTGGTTATTGTCAAGTTTTAAAAACCGAAGCCAGACTGCATCATTTTAGTAGACTAGCTCGGACTGTGGCATGTACACTGTCCCTCCGCTGCTCGTTGTAAACGGGACACACGAAAGCAGCGCAATTGATGTTGAATTCACTGATGCGAGCGCATCTGGCTGTAATTTCATAAAGTAGATGACTCAACTGTTGATTCATTTATACTCGCTTTTGTGTCCTATTCGGCCCACGGGCCTTGTTTGACACGTGCGCTAGCCTATTAGTCACCATATGACCGACTTGTGATCTTTGCCCTTGCTAGTTTGATTGTATTGACATTCCCAGGCTTAGTCTGTTTTTGTTCTAAATATTCAGTCATTGAAACAGTGCATCCCGAAAGGATTGTGGTAGCAAACAATGTTCCAGACCAGTTGTGATTTACAAGCTGATAAATCTTTTTTCGACTACCAAGAAATGTATTGGTGAATTATATGAATCATGCATTGAACTGCTTCCATCTATTCTGCTCACAAAGCCTTAATGAACGTCATGTAATTTTGTCAAAAGTAACCTATTTTTAAAACCTCTTAAAGCTGGTTTTGAAGCATATTTTTGACTGATATTATGATTGTTTGTTTCATATCTGCAAAGTAGTTAAAACACTGTCAGTTCCACTTGAACTGTTTGTGTTATCAGCCCTTATCGCTTGCTTTCCCTGCTCCCTGTCTGTTTCTCTCTCATTGTGTATCTGTTTCCTTCAGGACTGGGAGTAAGCTCGGTATCTCTCCTCTGATGCTGGCGGCCATGAACGGCCACGTCCCTGCGGTCAAGCTGCTGTTGGACATGGGCTCGGACATCAACGCTCAGATTGAGACCAACCGCAACACGGCACTGACCCTGGCCTGCTTCCAGGGACGGGCGGAGGTTGTCAGTCTGCTGCTGGACCGCAAGGCCAACGTGGAGCACCGCGCCAAGGTGAGAGCAGCTGCTATCGGCTGAGCATGACATGTCGTTATGTGAGCTGGAGTCAAAGACATTAGGAATGAGGTTTGGTGCTAGACAGTGTGTTGTCTGTTTGGTGGAGTATGCCACTGACTCATACATTCTCTCTTAGACTGGTCTGACTCCCCTCATGGAGGCTGCGTCGGGTGGCTATGCTGAGGTGGGACGCGTGCTGCTGGACAAGAGTGCTGACGTCAACGCCCCACCTGTCCCCTCCTCCAGAGACACGGCGCTCACCATTGCTGCAGACAAGGGCCACTACAAGTTCTGTGAGCTCCTCATCAACAGGTAATTACTGATACAGTCCTATGGCTACAATATGAGATTGAGCATGACATTTCAGTCAGAATATCATTCTTCTACTCACCCTGTCGTCTTCATCCTCACAGAGGTGCTCACATCGACGTGCGTAATAAGAAGGGGAACACTCCCTTGTGGCTGGCAGCCAACGGTGGGCATTTTGACGTGGTGCAGCTTCAAGTGCAGGCCGGGGCTGATGTCGATGCAGCAGACAACCGCAAGATCACACCGCTCATGGCTGCCTTTCGCAAGGTACAACACTGACCCCCCCACCACCACCACCACACAAATGAAACTATACTGTGATAAAACACTCGTGTGACATGCTCCTTTATGTATATTTGCTCTATTGACTTATAGTCAAATATCTCATATCTGACACTTTGGCACTCTAGGACGTGCTCCCCTTTCCTGCACCTAGATATTGACCCTGGTGGTGCGTAAATGGAAGTGTGTGTGTGTATAAGAATCCTGGGAGGTTGACCTCTGACCTCTTTCTTACAGGGCCATGTCAAGGTGGTGCAGTACCTGGTGAAGGAGGTCAACCAGTTCCCCTCGGACATCGAGTGCATGAGATACATTGCCACCATCGCAGACAAGGTGAGAGAAAACAGGCAAGGCAACAAATTAATTGAAAATGAGAAAAAGATAAACATGGGTAAAACACTACGGCGCTCTGAAAGTGTGGGCGAACTCCCAACGGCAAAGCTTGTTTTATACTCCTCCTAGGACCTGCTGAAGAAATGTCACCAGTGCATGGAGACCATTGTCAAAGCCAAAGATCAGCAGGCAGCAGAGGCCAACAAGAACGCCAGCATTCTGCTGAAGGAGCTGGACTTGGAGAAGGTGAGTAACTTTTACCTTTTTATCAAACAAAAGCTATTGCATCCCAAATGCCACCCTATTCCCAATATGGATGATTACACAGAAGTGGTGCTATTTGTAGTCCCACCCCAGAAAATTATATATATATAAAAAAAGAATAACTGTTGTCTTCAAACTTAGGACATTTATTTACATCATTATACAGTATGTTCTAATTCAATCCAAAGCTAGAACAAACATATTAAATTAATATAGTACAAAATCATTTTTTATACACATTTCTATTGAGGTGGCTGTCCCAAACCATGACTCCTAAACTTCATGTTTTAAAGTTAAGCAGGTAATGATTTTAGTAATTCTTGTAACACTATTTCAATAGAACATCTTGAATTTTCTATGATTACATTGAAAGATACTGATATAATTAGTAGTTTTGTTTATTTTTTTAACATCCTAAAAAAAAAATTGCTGCCCCACCTTTTGATGTCACTGCCGAAACACACACATTAAAAGACTGTAGAATGAACGTGCCATACTCCACTCCCCTACAAATATCACCAGGTGGTGTGATTTCACCCTTCTCCAGCATGGCCACGTGGTGAGTAGTCTGTCTGCAAACATTTTGGAGAAAATTAGTGAGCAAGTTGGTCAATCTTCATTTATTTTTAGGAAGTGTCACTACCGAACATCTAATATATCAAATATGTAACATTTTGGGATTCAAATATGTTTTCTGGGATGTACATCTGTCCAAATGAAAGATAGCCAGCCATATGTTAGCTATGGGGATTCTTTAAAGTCACGTAAATGGTCGCAACTCAAACGACACCATAGAGCTATATAGAGGTCTCACCTTTGTATCTGTGCCATTATGGCAGCGCCATTGAGGCTATCTCCATTTGAAAGTTGCATGTGCCATGCTCTACCAACTGAATTACATTGGACCACCATGTAGGCAGTGGACAAGTGCACACTTCAGGAAAAAGTGTAGCATATTGAGATGCATTGAGTCTCCAACCCTCCAAGAGCTTTTTGGCCAAAACATAGATGTCTATAATGTACTGTGCTCTACTGTACTGCACTCACGTTTACTCGACTTAAGTTTCTTACCATTGAACAAAGGGCCCATGGACTCTTGATCGAATGGTCTTGAGACGACTCATGACCACATAAATTACGGTCTTTAAAGACATGCTCGGGAACTTAGGCGACTACTAAGTATTTCTTTAATCTCCCATTTTAAGGTTTGATGTTTCAATGTGTAGTTCATGTATGCATAATCTTAATTTTTTTTTTATATATGCATAATCTATGAGCAGAATTGCTGTTTTACCTCAATTAGCCACAAAATCCCCAGTTTAAAAGCAACTGTTTTTCTGGAAACTGTGCTGCGCCATTTTCCCCTACTTGGGCTTTTGGTTTACAAAGCATAGGCAACCTAATTTGAAGACAACACTGATCATTGGTAGATCACTCCCAACCCATTTAAATCCCCACCCAGTTGGCTAATTTTAAATGGTGGAAGCCCTCAAGGGCAATATCTATACTAAAACGAGTTATATCCATCTAGAGTCCTCCCATTTATCTGAAACTTGACACAGACATCTGTTATTTTTGCCAAAATAAAGGTGGGTAAAGTGATAATTTAAACATTAAACAACATAATTGGAGGTATGAATACTTCAGTCAACAAGTTTCAGATTCATACATTGAACATTTTACAGAGAACAATAAAGATTCTATTTCTCAATGTTATTTACAGGTTTTGAAAATCCCATTCAAAATCCTGTTTTACTATTTAGTCAATTTGGTATGTAAATACATGTTCTAAAATGTGTCTTAATAGAAGGTTAATCAAAATGATCACTCCTGTGCATGGTTCTCTTTATTGCAACTTTTTCACAATGTTTTGGTAGTGATACCTTTTAGTGGGGTGGTAAGGAATTCAGGTAAATATGCAATACAAAGAAGGTGTGTGTATTATATGGGCCTTTCTATAAATAAAGGGGCCAAGGTGTGACAGAGTAAACAATTTGTTTTTAATATATATTTCATTATGTATTTGTGTAGTTACAGGAATAAAAGTATAGATATGCACAATGAGACCAGAAAGCCACCTTGCAACAACAAAACATCTACATGTTACTCAAAATGTCACATGAAACATGGCACCGCATGTTTAGTTGTAGCCAAGTCTATTTGTGCTTTAGTTAATTTCCCGATCATTTATAGCCATGCTAACCATTCCTGAAGAAAGAAAAAAATAAACAGTAATTCAATATACAGTGGCAAGAAAAAGTATGTGAACCCTTTGGAAGTACCTGGATTTCTGCATAAATTGGTCATACAATTTGATCTGATCTTCATCTAGGTCACAACAATTGACAAACACGGTCTGCTTAAACTAATAACACACACACAATTATACATTTTCACGTCTTTATTGAACACACCATGTAAACATTCACAGTGCAGGATGGAAAAAGTATGTGAACCCTTGGATTTAATAACTGGTTGACCCTCCTTTGGCAGCAATAACCACAACCAAACGTTTTCTGGAGTTGCGGATCAGACCTGCACAACGGTCAGGAGGAATTTTGGACCATTCCTCTTCACAAAACTGTTTCAGTTCAGCAATATTCTTGGGATGTCTGGTGTGAACTGCTCTCTTTGAGGTCATGCCACAGCATCTCAATCGAGTTGAGGACAGGACTCTGACTGGGCCAGTCCAGAAGGCATATTTTCTTCTGTTGAAGCCATTCTGTTGTTGATTTACTTCAGTGTTTTGGATCGTTGTCCTGTTGCATCACCTAACTTCTGAGCTTCAATTGGTGGACAGATAGCCTTACATTCTCCTGCAAAATGTCTTGATAAACTTGGGAATTCATTTTTCCGGAAATGAAAGCAAGCAGTCCAGGCCCTGAGGCAGCAAAGCAGCCCCAAACCATGATGCTCCCTCCACCATACTTTACAGTTGGGATGAGGTTTCTGATGTTGGTTTGCTGTGTCTTTTTTTTCTCCACACATAGTGTTGTGTGTTCCTTCCAAACAACTCAACTGTAGTATCATCTGTAAACAGAATATTTTGCCAGTAGTGCTGTGGAACATCCAGGTGCAGTTTTGCCAACTTCAGACGTGCAGCAATGTTTTTTTTGGACAGCAGTGGCTTCTTCCGTGGTGTCCTCCCATGAACACCATTCTTGTTTAGTGTTTTACGTATCGTAGAATCGTCAATAGAGATGTTAGCATGTTTCAGAGATTTCTGTAAGGCTTTAGCTGACACTCTAGGATTCTTCTTAACCTCATTGAGCATTCTGTGCTGTGCTATTGCAGTCATCTTTGCAGGACGGCCACTCCTAGGGAGAGTAGCAACAGTGCTGAACTTTCTCCATTTATAGACAGTTTGTCTTACAACTCAAGGCTTTTAGAGATACTTTTGTAACCCTTTCCAGCTTTATGCAAGTCAACAATTCTTAATCTTAGGTCTTCTGAGATCTCTTTTGTTCAAGGCATGGCACACATCAGGCAATGCTTCTTGTGAATAGCAAACGTGAATTTAAGAGTTTTTTTAATAGGGCAAGGAAGCTCTAACCAACATCTCCACTCTCGTCTAATTGATTGGACTCCGGGTTAGCTGACTGACTCCAATTAGCTATTGGAGAAGCCATTAGCCTAGGGGTTCACATACTTTTCCCAACCTACACTGTGAATGTTTAAATGATGTATTCATTATAGACAAGAAAAACACAATCATTTGTGTTACATGTTTAAGCACACTGTCTATTGTTGTGACTTAGATGAAGATCAGATCAAATTTGATAACCAATTTATGCAGAAATCCTGGTAATTCCAAAGGGTTCACATACTTTTTCTTGCCATTGTAGTTGATATAATAATACAAAACAATGGCTTCTGTCAAGAAAATCATTGATAAAAAGAATGAAATTCATTTAATCAATAAACTATTCAAGCAGTGTCTCTTACACTGTATATCCTATTACACTGTATACCCTATTTTCACTTGCAGCATGTTCTCTGGATTTATGACATTAGATCTCTTTATCACCACTACCATCAATACTCCTCCAGCACTGTGTGGATGTGTTGATGCTGTCATCCATCTGGTCTCGGGTATATCTTTCAAAGTTCTGGTATGGAAACAAAGAATTACATGAGGTTATTGAAATTAGTCATTTAATATGAAACAAGATTTACATAATGTAAGCGATGTGTTACTTACCATGCAGACTATGAAGTTTCACCTCCATTGCTCAACATATATTCTCACAAACTCCAATCCCATGGAGTCAATCACAGAAGCAGCTGTGGTTTCTGGTTGCCACTACCCAGTTTGTTTTTGATGCAATGCAACTTTGTGCTGCCAGGCACTTGCTTCACACTACGGTGACTTGTGTTTCTTTCAGTGTCCTCACTGGGAATGAAGAACATGGTACAGAGGTAATGGGTACAGGTATCTGGAGATGCTTCCTTTGTCAGATTGTCTCTGCTGTAGTTGTAGAGCTCCTTTGCGTTTCTGATCAGGGCTCGGCCAACCTTCACTGCTGTGGTTGCAAGGCTCTTTATTACTTCACTTTTCCCCATCACTGGCACCTTTACTGTGTCTGGATCCAGAATAGTTACGTTATAAGGGGGAAACCAAAATCAGACACAGCATAGCTAACATTAGATATTGTCCCTTGTGATGTGTAGTGTGCACCACAGCTGTCAGAGTATCTGTACAACTTGTTGAGCTTCAGATTTCTTTTGGTTTTTCAGATGATCAATAGCTGCAGTTTGAAATGCATTGACCACATGGTAGTCATGCTTGAGGTCATCTGATATCATTATACAACTTTCTGTGATGGTCATTGGACATTTTCCACATTTGTAGTACATTACCAAGGGGTGCCGTGTCGCACTCTCTTGGGTACAGTAAGCCCCCTGGGCCTCATACTGATACCTGCAAGTGTAGTTTTCTGCAAAGTCCAGGATGCCCAGTGCTGTGTGTTCTGGGAGGTTGGCTTTCACTTTTGCAAGTTGGTTGTTCTGCCAGTCCTTGATAAATAAGTGTTTGGAAAAAACTTGAGCCGCTTGTTCATCAGTAAGCATCTCCATAGATTCACGCTTACAGACCAGTGATTGTTTTTTTTTTTATGGTGTACTCTTGTTTCCCATTTTGTTACTTTTTTTGTCTGACAATCTCCCATCAGTGTCCTTTTTTTTGTTGGGGGCAATAAATGGATCTTGTCTATGGACACCAATCCTTGCACTGCCATTTGACACTTAGGATGGTGGAAATCCCCTGTAGTTTTCTCACGCATAGTGACACTGCTGAATGCATGCACACCTTTTATGGTTGATAAATATTTGCTCACCAGGTGGCCATTCATTGTGTAATTTCTGTTTGCTATTTTCACAGTATTCGGAGAGGCAAGCAACCCACATGTTTAGCACTTTTCTGTGGTTTAATGGTTATTTTTCTTAATCTGTAAAACACAGCAGCTCCTATTGAGTTACATGGGTTGGCTTTGAGAAGTTCTTGGTACAGGTGAGCAATGGAGCGCTCTAGGACGCTGGCTGTGCTCCCAGTCTTCTTGCTCACCTTTTCCTTATTTGGCACTTTGAGAGAGACTGCCTCATATAATTTTTCCACTGCTGAGACTATGTCAGTTGTCACCACCCTTTTGAGTCAATCAGTTTGAGTCAAAATCCAAGCCAAGATCTACCTTTCGGACTTAAAAAACATAAGCCTATGCAACATTAACCTATTAAAAACAGTACAGTAGTAATGAGGTTTATGCATTAGCCTGTAGGCCCAAAACATTATCACCACCTATTGATTTTGCTTGAATTGCCCTGCCAATGCATTGTTCTTTTCAGACTGTTTTTTAAAATTGTATTTCAACATTTGATGTAGACTATAATAATCACACTGGTAATAGACCAGTTGTTGTATTACTTGTGAGTAGGGCTGACCCCAATTAGTCGACTGGTCGATTGTTTGGTCGTTAGGCTGTTGGTCGTCCAAGGTTGTTTTAGTCGAGCAGAAACAAATATATTTAAAAAAAATTAATGGTTTTTCTTTGTTTTTACTATTTTCTACATTGTAGAATAATAGTGAAGACATCAAAACTATGAAATAACACATGTAATCATGTAGTAATAAAAAAGTGTTAAACAAATCAAAATTTGAGCTTCTTCAAAGTAGCCATCCTTTGTCTTGACAGCTTTTCACACTCTTGGCAATCTCAATCAGCTTCACCTGGAATGCTTTTCCAACTGTCTTGAAGGAGTTCCCACAGATGCTGAGCAGTTGTTGGCTGCTTTTCCTTCACTCTGTGGTCCAACTCATCCCAAACCATCTCAATTGGGTTGATGTTGGGTGATTGTAGAGGCCAGGTCATCCGATGCCGCACTCCATCACTCTCCTTGGTAAAATAGGCCTTACACAACCTGGAGGTGTGTTGGGTCATGGGATGGTGTATTGCTGCAGAGTGCTATGGTAGCCATGCTATGAGTGCTATGGTAGCCATTCAAGTGTGGCTTGAATGCTAAATAAATCAGTGTCACCAGCAATGCACCATCACACCACCTCCAACATGCTTCACGGTGGGAACCACACATGCAGAGACCTATTCTGTGGCAGTTGGAACAAAAAATCTTCAATTTGGACTCCAGACCAAAAGACCGATTCCCGCTGGTCTAATGTCCGTTGCTTGTGTTTCTTGGACCAAGCAAGTCTCTTCTTATTATTGGTATTCTTTAGTATCGGTTTCTTTGCAGCAATTCAACGATGAAGGCCTGATTCAAGCAGTCTCTTATGAGCAGTTGATGTTGATGTGTCTGATATTTGAACTCTGAAGCATTTATTTGGGCTGCAATTTCTGAGGCTGGTAACTGTAACGAACTTATCCTCTGCAGCAGAGTTAACTCTGGGTCTTCCGTTCCTGTGGCGGTCCTCATGAGAGCAAGTTTCATCATAGAGCTTGATGGTTTTTGTGACTGCATTTGAAGAAACTTTGGAAGTTCTTGAAGTTTTCCACATTGACTGACCTTCATGTCTTAAAGTAATGATGGGCTGTCGTTTCTCTTTGCTAATTTGAGCTGTTCTTGGTATTTTATCAAATAGGGCTATCTTCTGAATACCTTGTCATAACACAACTGATTGTCTCAAATGCATTAACAGAGAAAGACATTTCACAAATTAACAAGGCACACCTGTTAATTGAAATGCATTCCAGGTGACTACCTCATGAAGCTGGTTGAGAGAATGCCAAGAGTGTGCAAAGCTGTCATCAAGGCAAAGTGTGGCTACTTTGAAGAATCTCAAATATATTTTTTGTTCATCACTTTTTTGGCTACTACATGATTCCATATGTGTTTTTTCATAGTTTTGTCTTCACTATTATTCTACAATGTAGAAAATATTCAATAAAAAATCCCTGGAATGAGTAATGTGTCAACGTTTGACTGGTACTGTATGTATATTTGCACCCATCAAAATGGATTAGTTCACTGAGGAGGCCTAGAATAAAAGCCAATTTATGCTTGATTCAAAAATGTGGTGGGAGGCTCCATATGGAGGGTGTGACGCAATTGCGCAGCCTCCAGAGGCATGCGGAGGCCAAATTGAGCTCTGTACCGCATCGCCATGCGCCTCCCAAATGTTGTAACAATGCGGAGGGCTCTGTATAGCTCCGCATTGACATCAAACTGTTAGCTTTAAGCATCAGACAAGCTCATTGCGTATAGCTGATTTTATTAAAACACACAGGGTGTCTTAATATGAAAAAATAAACGTAATTTCCCCCCCCCCCCGACCAATCGATTGAAAGAACAGACGACTTTCGGTCTACCAAGATTTTATTTTAGTTGGGGAGAGCCCAACTTGAGGCACAGCTGAGTGAGCATATGTTTTAATAATTTGCTTTTTTATTTTATTTTACTGGGCTGATGGATCTTGAATCTGATGGTCAGTCTCAGCAGAGGGAGAGGGCAGCAGACTGAGGGTCTGACTCTTAACATCTCTTCCTTTCCTGCGCTGACTCTGACCAAAAAGGGGCACAGTCTTCCAGCTGATGGCAACTCGAGTTGCACTGCATTTTCTGCTTCATGCACAAATTCATTTTATTCCTATGACCAGAGAAAGTAAAATATTATTCCTTAATATTAAAAAAGACACAAGCCGCTAATAATAACGCAAGCCTATCGATACACTTCCCTACTCATTCATTGCAGCTGCAGTGCTGGTTGTAGATCAAGTGGAAGAAGGGAGAACCCACATTTTATGGTTTATTAAAGTGTTGACAGTGCTGAGTAAAAATTTCAACATGAACTCACTCATAAAAACAGCAGTTCTTTGCTGTATTTGTCTCTCTAGTCATGGTTTTAAAACTTTAGAAATGTCAGTATCAAATTTGCTGTAGTTTTCTTTTATGCCTGTTACGTTACTGCTGACACAGTAATCTGAGCCATACGATTGGCCAGTGGTAGGTCTATAGTGCACTTGATTTGCTCTCCCTGGGAAGGCAGAGTTTGTACCTCCAGACATATAAAATGGTTCACGCATGGCAGCTGAATCGGGTGCGCCAACACCAACAGCACGAGACAAAGAAACAAAACAAAATAGGAACTCAAGGCTTATCGTTCGTTTTTTTTACAGAAATGTTTGCTGATCATCTAGGAATGCCTTGGAGATCAACCAGTGGATCGCGATTGACCGGTTGGTGACCACTGATCTATGTCGACCTCCTGGGTTTTTTGTTGTTGCTTGCCTTAAAAGTTTTCTGCTGACCCCAAATCTTTTTGCAAACTGTTTCTATAGTTTTATTTCTTATTCATATTCAGTGAACAAGCCAAAGCCTTCCTAGTTGCAGATTGTCTGGACTTTTCATAGGCCTTTGGCTAATTCTTCAACAACTGTCACTTCCAAATTCCCGTCTGTTTCTGATCTTCTGACAGAAAATGACTGCCTTCCTCGGTGAGGCCTTGTCAATGAAGTCCACGGTAGCAGTGACATACTGTGTTGCCTGTTTTGGCATACAGGCTTTAGCCTTTTTAAAGTTATTCTTTCTGGCAGATGGAAGCCCAACACCAGCACTGCTGTCAGCAAGGCTCTTTTAGAATGGTCAAGTTGCTTTCTCTGTTATTCTAATTTATCCTCTAGTTCCTTGAGATTAATTATCTTTGCCTCCAATTTCTGTTGTCCTTTCACCTGCTTTGCCTTTTCGTTGTCCTGACAATATTTTTCAACATTTAAATTTCTTTCATGCTCCTCTTTTGACCTAGCTGCTCTCTGTTCAAGTTTATTGAAAGCCAGCTTTGCCTTCTTCTTTTTCTATAATTCTGTTCTTGTTACTGTTTTTTCTGCGCATCGGCAGGACAGAGCAGCTACATCTAAGACCGCACTCAACGAGCTATTTAAGGCCATAAGCAAACAAGAAAATGCCCATCAAAAGCGGCGCTCTTAGTGGCTGGTGACTAATGCAGGCAAACACATCCATTTTCCCTCATTTCTGCGGTGCTACCAGAGGGGGGAAAAAAACTCGAGACCACCTTTTATTCCACACACAGAGAAGCATGCAAAGCTCTCCCTCGCCCTCCATTTGGCAAATCTGACCATAATTATATCTTCCTGATTCCCGCTTACAAGCAAAAACTAAAGCAGGAAGTACCAGTTACTCACTCAATACGGAAGTGGTCAGATGACGTAAATGCTACGCTACAGGACTGCTAACACAGACTGGAATATGTTCCGGGATTCATCAAATGGCATTGAGGAGTATACCACCTGTCACCGGCTTCATCAATGTGCATCGACGACGTCGTCCCTACAGTGACCGTACATACATATCCCAACAAGAAGCCATGTATTACAGGCAACATCCGCACCGAGCTAAAGGCTTCAACTGCCGCTTTCAAGGAGCAAGCTGAAGGCTAGAACTGCCGCTATGCCCTCAGACGAACCATCAACCAACCACCATTCTGTGATCACGCTTTCTGTAGCCGATGTTAGCAAGACCTTTAAACAGATCAACATTCACAAAGCCGCAGGGCCAGATGGATTACCAGGACGTGTAATCAAAGTGTGCGCGGACCAACTGGTAAGTGTCTTCACTGACATTTTCAACCTCTCCATGACCATGCCTGTAATACCTACATGTTTCAAACAGACCACCGTAGTCCCTGTCCCAAGAAAGTGAAGTACTCATGTCGGTAGCCATGAAGTGCTTTGAAAGGCTGGTCATGGCTCACACCAACACCATCATGCCGGAAATGCTAGACCCACTCCAATTCGCATACCGCCCCAACAGATCCACAGATGACTCAGTCCACACTGCCCTTTCCCACCTGGAGAAAAGGAACACCTATGAGAGAATGCTGTTCATTGACTACAGCTCAGCATTCAAATACCATAGTACCCACAAAGCTCATCACTAAGCTAAGGACCCTGGGACTAAACTCCTTCCTCTGCAAATGGATCCTGGACTTCCTGATGGGCCGCCCCTAGGTGGTAAGGGTAGGTAACATCTGCCACGGTGATCCTCAGGGGTGCATGCTTAGTCCCCTCCTATACTACCTGTTCACCCATGACTGCGTGGCCAAGGACCACTCCAACACCATCATTAAGTTTGCAGACGACACAACAGTGGTAGGTCTGATCACCGTCAACGATTAGACCACCTTTAGGGAGGAGGTCAGGCCAGGACAAGAACCTATCCATCAATGTGAGCAAGACAAAGGAGCTGATTGTGGACTATTGGTAAAAGGATGGCCAATCAGGCTCTCATTAACATCGACGGCTGTAGTGGAGCGGGTCCACATCACCAACAAACTATCATGGTCCAAACACACTGAGACAGAGTGCACGACAACGCCTATTCCCCCTCAGGAGATTGAAAAGATATGGCATGGGTCCCCAGTTCCTCAAAGTTCTACAACTATACCATCGAGAGCAACCTGACCAGTTGCATCACAGCCTGGTATGGCAACTGTGTGGCATCTGACCGCAAGGCACTACAGAGGGTAGTGCGTACGGTCCAGTACATTACTGGGTCCAAGTTTCCTGACATTCAGGACCTATATACTAGGCGTGTCAGAGGAAGCCCAAAAAAATGTGTCCGACTCCAGTCACCCAAGTCATAGACTGTTCCCTCTGCTACCGCATGGCAAGCGGTACCAGAGCGCCAAGTCTAGGTCCAAAAGGCTCCTTGACAGCTTCAACCCCAAGCCGTAAGACTGCTGAACAATTAAACGAATGGCCACCCGTACTATTTTACTTAGTTTTTACACTGCTTTAATTATCTACGGTATGCATAGTCACTTTACAAATTACCTCGACTAACCTGTAACCCCCGTACATTGACTCGGTACCGGTATCTCCTGTATATAGCTCATTATTATGTTCTTGTTACTTTTTTCTTTTATTAGTTTATTTGGTAAATATTTTCTTAACCAACAATGCAGTTCAAGAAATAGAGTTAAGGGCTCGTAAGAATTTCCCGGTAAGGTTGTACCTGTTGTATTCTAACATTTTATTTTCTTGACACTCTCTGCTTTTTCTCTCGGCTTTGCTCTCAACTTCCGCATTCTCTGGGAAGCACTGGCATTATATATTTTTTTCCGCTGCTGCCGTCTCCCTCTGCTTGAAATGTTCCTCGTTTTTAGGATACTATCAGCAAGGGACATCTCATGTCTATATTTTGTTTCATCCTTTGACACAATTGACACAAACCATCCTGATTTCATTCTACAAGGTATGCTTTCTTTGCGGTCAACATTTAATTGTGAATTTTTTGGGCAAGCTTTTAGAAATGTATGTTTTGTATGCTCATGACACATGTTGCGCATGGTGATGGCTCTACGTACATAAGACTGTCACAAGTCAGCTAGTGTTCCACATTACTTTTTCCACATTTTGTGTTACAGCCTGAATTACATAATTTTTTTTGGTCTCTGGCCTGAACATAATACCCCATAATGTCAAAGTGGAATTATGTTTTTTAAAATATTTTTTGACAAATTAATGAAAAGCTGAAATGTCTTGAGTCAATAAGTATTCCACCCCTTTGTTATGGCAATTGTAAATAAGTTCAGGAGTAAAAATGTGCTTCACACCCACTCCCGTTGCCTGCTGCACTGCTGCTTGGAATCCACATGGTGATCTGTTCACCGTCTGCCCTGGCTTGTCGCCCTATGTCTTGTACAGGTACCCGCACCACACTACCCCCTCTTTTCGCTCGCCTCCAGCACACAGGCACTGTTGGGGCGATTGACTCTGAACTTACAATGGCTAGCCCCAAGTTGTTATATATTTTTTCTTGTGCATTTTGCTATTTGCCTCATGACTCCTGCATGCTTTGTTGACTATGAACTTTATTGTTTACCCAACCATGGGACTCAGACTCTCTATTGGTTACACTAACTTTTGGCCCCCATCCTATTTGAATCACCTCTCGCCGGCTTTGTATTCATGTTAACTGATGAACTTGCTGTGCAACATGATCTTGTTGCCATTCTAATGCACATTCAAATGTCATAAATCAGCACTGCAGAGCTCTCCCTGTCCTGTGCCGTGCTTTGATTGTATTACTGTTGATGATATCTGAAAATGTGCATGTACACGCTGGCCCATCTACTGTTGCTAGCCCCAATTCTGACTTGTGCTCTGATATCTGCTTCACTGACTTCTGCTCCCGTAAAAGCCTGGGTTTTCTGCACGTTAACACTACAAGCTTATTACCTTAAATGGATCAATTGAAAGTGTGGGTTCACAGCTCCAATCCAGATGTGTTGGTTAAGGAAGAGTGTTTTGAATACTGATAACCTTTCTGGTTATAACCCGATACAGTCTTATACTCAGCTGCTCCCTCCCAGGATTTTGTGTTAAACCCTCTACAACAAAGCTTTTTTAGTGTCCAACAAGCTTTCCCTGCCCTTAACCTTGTTCTGAACACCTCCAAAACAAAGGTCATGTGGTTTGGTTAGAAGAATGCCCCTCTCCCCACGGGTCTGATAACTACCTCTGAGGGTTTAGAGCTTGAGGTAGTCACCTCATACAAGTACGTGGGAGTATGGCTAGACTGTACACTGTCCTTCTCTCAGCACATATGAAAGCTGCAGGCTAAAGTTAAATCTAGACTTGCTTTCCTCTATCGTAATCGCTCCTCTTTCACCCCAGCTGCCAAACTAACCCTGATTCAGATGACCATCCTACCCATGCTAGATTACAGAGACGTAATTTATAGATTGGCAGGTAAGGGTGCTCCTTTACCATTCGGCCATCAGATTTGCCACCAATCCTGCTTGTAGGACACATCACTGCGCTCTATACTCCTCTGTAAACTGGTCATCTCTGTATACCCGTTGCAACCCCCCCCCCCCCCCCCATTCTGTTAAAGGTCCCCAAAGCACACGCATCCTTGGGTCACTCGTCTTTACAGTTTGCTGCAGCTAGCAACTGGAACAAGCTGCAACGAACACTCAAACTGGACAGTTTTATCTCAATCACTTCATTCAAAGACTTAATCATGGACACTTACTGACAGATGTGGCTGCTTTGCGTGATGTATTGTTGTCTCTACCTTCTTACCCTTTGTGCTATTGTCTGTGCCCAATAATGTTTGACCCTGTTTTGTGCTGCTAACATGTTGTGTTGCTGCCATGTTGTGTTGCTATCATGTTGTCATTTTGTGTTCCTACCATCCTGTGTTGCTGCCATGCTATGTTGTTGTCTTAGGTCTCTGTAGTGTTGTGTGTTTTGTCCTGTATTTTCATTTTTAATCCCAGTCCCCGCAGCAGGCCTTTTGCCTTTTGGTTGGCCGTCATTGAATTTGTCCTTAACTAACTTGCCTAGTTAAATAAAGGTTAAATAAAATAAAGTTAAATGGATTCTCTGTTTGCAGCAATAGGGTTGAATATGATTTTTTTTTTTTTAATGACAACCTCATCTCTGTACCCCACATACAATTACAGTTGAAGTCTGAAGTTTACATACACTTAGGTTGTTGTATAATTAAAACTCATTTTTCAACCACTTCACAAATTTCTTGTTAAGAAACTATAGTTTTGGCAAGTCGGTTAGGACATCTACTTTGTGCATGACACAAGTCATTTTTCCAACAATTGTTTACAGACAGATTATTTCACTTATAATTCACTGTATCACAATTCCAGTGGGTCAGAAGTTTACATTCACTAAGTTGACTGTGCCTTTAAACAGCTTGGAAAATTCCAAAAAAGGATGTCATGGTTTTAGAAGCTTCTGATAGGCTAATTGATATAATTTGACTCAATTGGAGGTGTACCTGTGGATGAATTTCAAGGCCTACCATCAAACTCAGTGCCTCTTTTCTTGACATCATGGGAAAATCAAAAGAAATCAGCCAAGACCTCAGGAAATAATGGTAGACCTCCACAAGTCTGGTTCATCCTTGGGAGCAATTTCCAAATGCCTGAAGGTACCACGTTCTTCTGTACAAACAATAGTACGCAAGTATAAACACCATGGGACCACGCAGCCATCATACCGCTCAGGAAGAAGTCATGTTCTGTCTCCTAGAGATGAACGTACTTTGGTGCAAGAAGTGCAAATCAATCCCAGAACAGCAGCAAAGGACCTTGTGGAGATGCTAGAGGAAACCGGTACAAAAGTATCTATATCCACAGTAAAACGAGTCCTATATCAACATAACCTGAAAGGCCGCTCAACAAGGAAGAAGCCACTGCTCCAAAACTGCCATAAAAAAGCCAGACTACGGTTTGCAACTGCACATGGGTACAAAGATTGCACTTTTTGGAGAAATGTCCTCTGGTCTGATGAAACAAAAATAGAACTGTTTGGCTATAATGACCATCAATATGTTAGGAGGAAAAAGGGGGAGGCTTGCAAGCCGAAGAACACTATCCCAACCGTGAAGCACGGGGGAGGCAGCATCATGTTGTGGGGGTGCTTTGCTGCAGGAGGGACTGGTGCACTTCACAAAATAGATGGCATCATGAGGAAAGAAAATTATGTGGATATATTGAAGTAACATCTCAAGACATCAGTCAGGAAGTTAAAGCTTGGTCGCAAATGGGTCTTCCAAATGGACAATGACCCCAAGCATACTTCCAAAGTTGTGGCAAAATGGCTTAAGGACAACAAAGTCAAGGTATTGGAGTGGCCATCACAAAGCCCTGACCTCAATCCCATAGAATATTTGTGGGCAGAACTGAAAAAGCGTGTTTGAGCAAGGAAGCCTACAAACCTGACTCAGTTACACCAGCTCTGTCAGGAGGAATGGGCCAAAATTCACCCAACTTATTGTGGGAAGCTTGTGGAAGGCTACCTGAAATGTTTGACCCAAGTTAAACAATTTAAAGGCAATGCTACCAAATACTAATTGAGTGTATGTAAACTTCTGACCCACTGGGAATGTGATGAAAGAAATAAAAGCTGAAATAAATCATTCAACTATTATTCTGACATTTCACATTCTTAAAATAAAGTGGTGATCCTAACTGACCTAAGACAGGGAATTTTTACTAGGATTAAATGTCAGGAATTATGAAAAACTGAGTTTAAATGTATTTGGCTAAGGTGTATGTAAACTTCCGACTTCAACTGTATCTGTAAGGTCCCTCAGTCGAGCAGTGAATTTAAAACACAAATTCAACCACGAAGACCAGGGATGTTTTCTAATGCCTCACAAAGAAGGTCACCTATTGGTAGATGGATATAAAAATTTAAAAAAGCAGACATTGAATATCCCTTAGAGCATGATGGTGAAGTTATTAATTATACTTGGGATGATGTGTCAATACACCCAGTCACTACAAAGATACAGACGCCCTTCCTAATTTCACCATGGGGCCAATGTTGACTTTAAAACAGAGTTTTTAATGGCTGTGATCGGAGAGCTCTATGGATGGTCTACAACATTGTAGTTACTCCACAATACTAACCTAATTGACAGAGTAAATAGGATGCCTGTACAGAATAATAATATTCCAAAACATGCATCCTGTTTACAACAAGGCATGTAAGTAATACTGCAAAAAAATGTGGCAAAGCAATTACTTTTTTTGTCCTGAATACAAGTGTTATGATTGGGGCCAATACAACCCATTACTGAGTACCACTCTCCATATTTTCAAGCATAGTGGTGGCTGCATCATGTTATGGGTATGCTTGTAATGAATGGTTAAGTACGGGGGAATTTTCAGGATAAAAATAAATAAAAATGGACTGGAGCTAAGCACAGGCATAATCCTAGAGGAAAAGCTTGTCTGCTTTCCACCAGACGCTGGGAGATTAATTCACCATTCAGCAGGACAATCTAAAACAATGCCAAATTTACACTAGTTGCTTACCAAGAAGACAATGAATGTTCCCGAATGGCCTAGTTACAGTTTTGACTTAAATCTACTTGAAGATCAACTGCCAATTTAAGAGGTTTAAGAATTTCGAAAATAAAAATGGGCAAATGTTGCACAATCCAGGTGTGGAAAGCTCTTAGAGACTTAACCAGAAAGACTCACTGCAGTAATCGCTGCCATAGGTGCTTCTAGTAAGTATTGACTCGGGTGGGAATAATTATGTATTTTAGATATTTCTGTATTTAATTTTCAATAAATGTGCACAAATGTCTAAAAACATGTTTTCACTTTGTCATTTGGGTATTGTGTGTAGAAGAGTGAGGGGAAAAAATAATATTTAATCAATTTTGAATTGACTGTAACACAAAGTGTGGAATAAGTCGAGGGGTATGAATACTTTCTGAATGCACTGGATATCTACCTGACATATGCTGAAGACATGCATGCTGAGTGTTTTGGAAAAATGTCCAACCTCAATTTGCAACAGTTCTGTAGAATGATCCACTACTTATGGGCCCTGGTCAATAATGCACTAAATAGGGAATAGGGGGTCATTTGGGACACGAACCTTCTGCTCCTCATTTATCTGTATGGATTTACAGGTCTCTGTAGATATTGTAATCATCTGTTTTTGCTTGGGGTGTACAGTCTAGGGAGGAAAGTAAGAAGCAAGCCCTGGCTGCTAAGCGTGAGAAGCGTAAGGAGAAACGCAAGAAGAAGAAGGAAGAGCAGAAGAGGAAGCTGGAGGAGGAAGAGGCCAAAGTAAAGGAGGAGGACCTGGAGTTACAGGACCAGGACCAAGACTCCTCCGAGGGTGAGCACCTATTTACCAACTCAACCTTTACAGCCTATAATAGCTTATTCCAGCTTCTGATATCAGCGTTGTATTGCTGTTTTAAGATTACCTTTTTCCTAGATAAACTATGTCTCTGTCTGTGTGACTGAAGGGATATTGAAGTCACATTTTAACAAGCTACTCATTTATTTACAGCCTGTTTTGTTTCCCTATTATAACTGAAAGAAGAATATACTGAACACTTATGTAAACGCAACATGCAACAATTTGAAAGATAGCTTTGCTGAGTTACAGTTCATGTGAGGAAACCAGTCAATTTAAGTAATTTCATTAGGCCCTAATCAATGGATTTCACATGCCTGGGAATACAGATATGCATATTTTGGTCACAGATACCTTAAAAAAATGGGCCTTGCATTGGTTCTCAGGATCCCGTCACGGGGTATTTCTGTGCATTCAAATTACCATATTTGAAATGCAATTGTGTTCGCTGTTTGTAGCTTATGCCTGCCCATACCTTAACCCCACCGCCACCATGGGGCACTCTGTTCACAACGTTGACATCAGCGAACTGCTCGCCCACACAACGCCATACACATGGTCTGTGGTTGTGAGGCCGGTTGGACGTACTGCCAAATTCTCTATAATAATGTTGGAGGAGGCTTATGGTAGAGAAATTAACATTCAGTTCTCTGGCAATAGCTCTGATGGACATTCCTGCAGCCAGCATGCCAATTTCTTTTTTCAGCTCATGATACATGGGACCAACACTTTACATGTTGTTTATTTTTTTGTTCAGTATACATCTCAACTGAGACAAAGCCACCCAGTGTCTTTCTAATGACCTTAAATTATTTTTTTAATGTTAATTTACAATTGTAAAATAAGGGTAAATAACATTTTCCTTCCTTGTCTCATGGTTTGCCTTCCCTGTGGCTCAGTTGGTAGAGCATGGTGTTTGCAACGCCAGCATGGTGTGTGCAACGCCAGGGTTGTGGGTTCGATTCCCACGGGGGGCCAGTACAAAAAAAATAAAAATGCATGAAATGAAGATGAAATGTATGTATTCACTACTGTAAGTCGCTCTGGATAAGAGCGTCTGCTAAATGACTAAAATGTAAATGTAAAATGTCTGTGTAGACGGCGATGTCCCCATTGACCCGCCCAGCGCTACCACAACCACCACCATTGGCATCTCTGCCACCTCCAGCACCTTCACCAACGCCTTCGGCAAGAAACGAGCCAATGTGACGACCACGCCCAGCACCAACCGCAAGAACAAGAAGAACAAGACCAAGGATTCCCCCAGCGAGCCCATCATCCTGCAAGACCCCCAGGTGGCGCTGGCTCAGCAGAAGGCTAACAAAAACAAGATCCACGGGGAGCCCAGGGGTGGCGGGGTGCCGGGTGGAAGCGACTCGGACAACTTGGACAGTACCGACTGCAACAGCGAGAGCAGCAGCGGAGGCAAGAGCCAGGAGCTGAACTACCTACCGGACCTGCCCTCTTCGTCTTCCTCCTGCTCTTCATCGTCTGCTCCCTCGGTGGTGAGCCAGCAGCCCCAGCCAGTCCCTGAGAAGAGGCAGTGCACATCACTGCACAGCTCCCGAGACGACAAGATCACTGTGTCCATCTCCAAACCACACCATAAGTAAGTGGCTAGTCTTTTTTGCTCAACTGCTGTGTATCCAAACTAAAAATATAACCTTTTGTTAGTCCTTTAACTAGTATACTGCTGTAGTGGTAAAAATAGAACCTTTATTAGTTTGTTTTCTCTGGCTTTAGTGCAAAATACAGAAAGGACACATGCAGGATTCTTCCATCTGAATTGTTTTAGGTACACCGCAGGGTTCTTTCAAGTTTATTATTCCGTATTCTTTCTTCTCAGAATCCATGACCGCATAAACGACTTGACGCCCAGTTCCCTTCCCTCTTCGTTCAGAACCATTTCACTGCCAGTCACCTCGCCCATCAGCAAGATGAACCTCACCAGCCCCAAGAGGGGCCAGAAGAGAGAAGAAGGCTGGAAGGAGGTGGTGCGAAGGTGGGTTGGCTCACAGGAATGTGCCTCAAATCAAACAGTCTCTACTGTAGTTACTGTTATGTATAAAGACAGTAGGAGTACAGTATGTCCCTGTTTAGCATCTCCATTGCTTTAGTTTGTAATGTATAACAATCAACTGCCACTGGTATCTACTACATAGTTGTGGAATGTAAAGACATATGACACATATATATTAATTGAATTGCTTGTGTGTGTTTTCTCAGGTCAAAGAAGCTGTCGGTGCCTGCCTCTGTGGTGTCTCGGATCATGGGCAGAGGTGGCTGTAATATCACTGCCATTCAGGACGTGACCGGTGCTCACATCGACGTGGACAAACAGAAGGACAAGAATGGAGAGAGGATGATCACAATCAGGTTAGACCAGCCCACTGTTTACTGCTTTCACAGAACAGGTAGTCTGTCAGTACATCATATCATAGTCATTTTTACTGTCTGACACACACCTGCTTTTCTTCCTTTCCCTCTGGTCTTTCAGAGGTGGCACAGAGTCGACTCGACACGCCGTGCAGCTGATCAGCGCCCTGATCCAGGACCCAGCCAAGGAGCTGGAAGACCTAATCCCCAGAAACCACATCCGCGCCCCTGGCACCAGCACCAAGATTGGTTCCACCTACACCACCTCCACAGGGGCCACCAACACTACGGCGGCTGGCTCCAAGGGCCTGGCATCAGTGTTGCCGTCGTCCGCTGTGTCCTTCCAGTCGTCCTCCGTCTCTCAACAGGGAGGGAAGATGGGGAAGAACCTGTCTCCTGGAGTGAGGCCCCCTTTTGTTTCACTTCCTCTGGCGTACTCCAACCCCCACCTGGCCCTGCTGGCCGCCCAGACCATGCACCACATCCGACACCCGCGTCTGCCCATGGCACAGTTCGGTGGCACCTTCTCTCCGTCGCCCAACACCTGGGGCCCGTTCCCAGTGCGTCCCGTCAGCCCCGCCAGCACTAACAGCTCTCCCAAGCACAACGGGACCACTGCTCCCCGGCCCTTGGCTGCCTCCGCTGCCCATCCAGAGTACACAGCCCCTACCTTTATAGCAGGCCCTGCAGCCACCGCCTCTCCCTCCAGATCTGCACCCTCTGGCACCCTCATGCCCTCCTCTGTCAGGAAGCAGCTCTTCTCTGGTGAATCAAAGACGGCCAGCATGGCAGTGGTCACCTCGATCATTAGTGGTGCGCCCGCTACGCAGGTGGCCGCTGCACCCCCCACCACGCCCTCTACCCCACCCTCCCCTCCTGTGCCTATCGCCCCACCTGCACAGCAGCTACTCATTTCCAAGCCAGAGCCTGCTGGCTGCGCCACGCCTGGTAAAGAGAAGTCCCTTCCAGACACAGCGGCACCTGTCCAAGGTGGAGCATCTGAAGGCTCCAACTCCACCGGCCCCATGCACTTCACAGCTCCCACTGCTCCACCACCACTGCCCTCCCAGCAGCCAGATAGCCGACAGCAGCAGCAGCCCCTCCCCTCCTCCTCCAGCACAGAGCCCAGCGTCCGGGCCGCCCAGCCTCCCTGCTCCCTCCTGCCCACGTCTCGCTCTGCACCAGCAGGGGGCAGCACGGTCACACACACCAGCAGCACTTTACCTCACTACGCATTGCCTGCTCCCTCACGCATGCAGCCCTCGGCCCAGTTCTACCCCATGGCAGCTGGGGCATCTCCACAGGAGCACCAGTCTGTATTTGTACCCTCTGGAGCATCCCAGGAGCAACGTCAGAAACCGCAGCAGCAGCATGCCAGCCAGGGCATGGCAACCCCCTCCATGCAGCAGCAGATGTCCTCCAACATGGGCATGATGAACGGCTCCCAGATGCACATCCACGGGGGCAAGGCCCAGCAGCTGCCCCCCAACTACGGCCCCACAGCCCTCTTCAACCATTTCAGCAGCATGTTTGACAGCAACCAGGTGGGCAACAACCAGGTGTGGGGAGCATGTCACCTGCCCGCCCGGACCCCTCCTGAGCAGCCTTACACCGCTCCGCCAGCCTATATAGGGGGCATGGGACAGATGGAGAACGTGGTGCCACCTCCTGATGGCTCCAAGGCACCAGGGTTCCGCTGTAACACCCAGAGGATTGTCACCAGTCCAATCGGTAAGCAACAAGGACCATAAAGACTCCACCACACAGACACACACACAGACATAACCCATAGCTCCATGGAGTCCAACTCCAAGACAATACTTTAGTTCCATAGAAACAAAAAATAAACTGATTCACAAAGCAGTACTCTACATACATGCATACATACATACATACATACATACATACATACAATGAATGAATGAATGAATGAATGAATGAATGAATGAACGAACGAACGAACGAACGAACGAACGAACGAACGAACGAACGAACGAACGAACGAACGAACGAACGAACGAACGAACGAACGAAATAAAGGAAACGGCAACATTAAAGTGTCTTAATAGGGCGTTGGACCACCACTAGCCGCCAGAACAGCATCAATGAGCCCTGGCATAGATTTTACAAGCGTCTGGAACTCTATTGGAGGGATGCGACACCATTCTTCCACAATAAATAATAGTTAGATGGTGGTGGTAAACACTGTCTCAGGCGCTGCTCCAGAATCTCCCATTAGTGTTCAATTGGGTTGGGATCTGGTGACTGAGACGGCCATGATGTAAGGTTTACATCGTTTTCATGCTCATCAAACCATTCAGTGACCACTTGTGCCCTGTGGATGGTTGCATTGTCATTTACCTTGCCCTTTAAGGGGTTGAGTGGACCTAACCCATGCAAGGAAAATGCACCCAACACCATAGGAACCAGAACCCTAATTTATTTACTCAACTGCTTCCTTTATTTTGGCAGTAACATGTATATAGACAGACTAGTTCAGTTTATTACAGTGGTTTGTGCCTACATCATTTAACCGGGTCAGTTGAACTCTTTGTTTCAGGAATGCACCCAATGGACCCTTCGGGAAACTCCATCTCTTCGTCTGCTGCTCTGACTAGCTTCGCCACCAGTATCTCTTGCAGTCCAGTGTACCTGCAGGGTCCGGCCTCCGTGGGCACGCCCTCCTTCAGCCGCCAGCACTTCTCTCCTCACCCCTGGAGCGCCTCCACCTCCTGTAAGAACACAACACAGGGAGAGGGAACAGGGCCGTTGCTTCATAGATGTTCTGTGCCCCCCCCCCCCTGTTTTTTGTTGTTTTGTAAACAAAGTACATTAGCTTCATTGTCTACTGTCAAGGTGGGACACAGAGACAGTCACTTGGTAAAAGAATGAAAGTAAATGTAGCCAAATCAAATGATTTAATCGGATTTTATCCTAAGTATTTGATTAATCTAACATTTGGAAAGTTAACAAGCCAAGCCTTTTCCCCTCCCTCAGGTGAGTCCCCAGTGCCCTCTGTGTCATCTGGGGGCTCGTCCCCTCTCTGTTCATCCATGGTGACCACGGCTCTGATTCAGGCTAAGCCCAGCAGCAATAGCCAGCAAGACCGCAAGGTGCCCCCTCCCATCGGCACCGAGCGCCTGGCACGTATCCGCCAGACGGGCTCTGTCAACCACGCCATGCTCACCGCCAGCTACACACCGCCTGTCGGACAGGGGGGCATCTGGTCCTTCGGAGTGGGCAGTGCTTCTGGTGAGTGTTCAGGGGGAAGGTGGATGGGGTTAGTGCACAATGGATAGATGTAGACCTGATCGTCTTTTAACTTCAGAGTCTTTTAAGATGTTTCTTGTAAGGTTTTGAACTATATTGTCAATGTCTTCTGTGTCTTCAAATGTTTTTTTTAACATGACGATTAACTCTCACACCATCCAAAATCTCAGTCCTCCCCTCCTCTTACCCTCCACCTTCAGAGGCGATGTCGGGCTGGTCTCAGCCCCTGATGCACCAGCAGATGCAGGAGCAGAGTGCTTTCTCCCAACACCAGGCCATGGAGCGGGACGACACGGGCATCGTGAACCCCTCCAACACCTTCCATCAGCCCATGCCCACCAACTTTATGGACTTCCCAAAGGTAACGGACACCGCTAAGTAGTTGGTGCAAAGATCTCCTGGTGCGAGTGATCCCCTGGTGCGAGTGATCCTATGTGATCTCACAAAAACAAAATGTTTACCACTTCTCTCTCTTATTGTCCTTTCGAGGGTTTGCCAATATCAATGTATGGCGGGACGATGATTCATCCCCACCCTCCTATGGAAGAGGCCCCCGGGGGCCCCGTGTACAATGGGCTCCATAACGCTGACCCTGCCTGGAACCCCATAATGAAGGTGGTCTCTAACTCTGCAGATAACTCGGACCCCCAGCAGGTAAGCACTCCCATAAACATTCTTCACTTATTTTCACCATTACTCAGTCCTCACTGTTGTGGTTTTGTAGCTAAGTGATGAAAACTTGTCGTTTTAGGTCTGGCCTGGGACTTGGGCCCCGCACGTTGGGAATGTGCACCTGAATCATGTCAACTAAACACGCGGCCATGAAAGCATAGGACCAGTAACAAGACTCATACACGTTTAAGAGAACCAGATAATTACATAATATTCAACGATATTAACCTAGGGTGTGTCCAGAAAGGAGGAATTGGATGGTTGGACACCATTTTGATGTGCCTAACTAAAAAGACAAATCCAGTGTGGACTGTAATGTGTTTACCAATGTCTATGAACAAACCGATTTGCCTGTTCAACAGGATCCATTCTCTGCGTAGTATAGCCATTATTTTGACTTTAAAAGCCCCACATGAATTGTTCTTGGTCTGCAGGGCTCTACAGGACTGTACGCTATTTATACTCAGCCCAAGAACTAGGTGATAACATAAAGAGATAAATCAGACCTTTTAGAGTGGTAAATACATGTATAATTGTTTACATACTAAAAAGGGTTCAAATGAGAGTACATTTCATGTCGTATAGTGGCTCTACTTTACGTAGCCTGTATTAATGTGAAATATTTACCTTAATATTCAATAAAAAAGACGGAACTGTACCATCTTCGCCTTTCTATTCTTATTGCATTAACGTCATGACAAACACCTCGTGATTCTCCATACACTTGTTGATTTGAAGTGCCCTTGGTCTGTCTTTATTTAAGTAGTAGACTTCAGTGTCATGTTTACTCATGATGATGTCATCACTCATTGACTGCATATTCTGGCAGGGGGTTCTGTTTATCGTCTTGTAACTGTCTTGCATGCATCAAGAAGTTTCCACAAGAGACTGCAATCTGGCAATTATTTTACATTCAATAGAGCCCCACCAGCAATAAATTGTCTACCCAGATAACACCCAAAAGCTCAGTATGTTTTGACAGATTACTACAGTATCTCGTTATCCTGTTTAAATGGATTATGGCTCATCTGCCTTGTTTTTGAATAAGATGTATTTTGATTGTAAGCAAGTAAGGCTGAGGATGTTTGAGTAACTTTTTTTTTTTTTTTTTTTTTTTTTCTCAAAACAACCAAGATTGACTGGGAATGACATTTAATGAGAGACCACTGTCACACAAGCTGAGAAAATAAAGCAATCTTGGATGATATAACACTTTGAATAACATTGTCACGACGTCACATAGACAAATAAATAGGTGACATCAAACTTTATTTCCTAGTCCTCATTTACACAGTACACAAAGATCTAAACGGTCCGCCAGCCCCATTAAATCATGAGACTTGGTTCATTTCCATTCATACTGAGTCAACAATGTTATTGTGAGCTGTAAAATGTATTTTAGCGCAGTTGTATCACAAGTAAGGTGTGATTGCGACACCGAAACTAAACCATGCCTCTCATCAGCAGCTTTTTCATAAACACCTGCACGTGGCTCTCGGCGCATATTGAGTATGTCAATCTTGACGTGGTGTGTGTGTCTCCCAGCGGTCCCGTGTTTCCAAACAAACTTTCGAGTTGGCGCAGCATTAGTTGACTATAGGCCAGAGTTGACATTGATCAGCAATAATTTGGCCAGGCTGTTTTTGTTTTGGAACTTTTAATTCCTTTTATATAACTTGTTTGTTTATTCATCGACTTTCTGCAATGTCTTCTAATTGTAACTGCAGCATAGGCCTTAACTGCCCTATTCCCAGTAGCTTTGAGCAGTCGAAAGACTGGTCTCAGCTGCCCGACTCCTACAGTCAGACGCCCGGAGGCACTCTGTTCTCCACGACACCTGGAGGTAAGTTATGCAACAGGGGCATCATATTGAGCAGGGGCATCATGCACCACAAAAATCCAAGGGGGGCACAAAGTAGGTAAGGATGGCTGGGGGGGGTTTGGAGATTTTTTTTTAACACCCGAAATGGACATAATCATATGCTTAATTCTATGTTAATGTCTTTCTGCATATCTAATCATACCTCTTGAACTATGTATCCTCCTGATTGGTGGTTCTATTTCAAAATAAACTAAATATGCTTTTCTGCTAAAATCTGAGTCGAAGATTGAATGTACTTTATTTAGTTAATGCTTGCTTTTCTAAATTTCTCTACCATAAGCTGCCTCCAATGTCACATCCAACCAGCCTCACATCCGCAGACCACGTGTAATTTCGCCAGCCCAGGACCTCCACATCTAGGGTGGGGGTGGGGGGGGTCAGAAGACTATTGCTGTCTGTGATAAAGCCATTTTGTGGCGCAAACTCATTCTGATTGGCTGGCCTGGCTCCCCAGTGGGTGGGCCTGACTGTCATGTGGGTGGGCCTATGCCCTCCAAGGTCCACCCATGGCTGCACCCCTGACCATTTATGTGAAATCCATAGATTAGGGCCTAATTTATTTATTTCAATTGACTGATTTCCTGAAATGACCTATAACTCAGTAAAATATTTCAAATTGTTGCATGTTGTGTTTTATTTTTTTGTTCAGTATAGTTATGAGATTGGTTCCCAATCCGGGCTAGTTCAAGCCATCTTCCTAAAATTGCTATGTGGCTAGTAGTATTACAGAGAAACAACGTTTGTTTAAACAGGACAAATCTGAGGGCCCCCTATGGGCATGATGCCTCTGATATTGAAAAACACACTGGAATGTACTGTAGCTACTAGTTTGGAGAATAAAGCGCCTTGCGCACCAGTACCTAAAAGATAGACCTCAGGAACTCTGTGCTGATTATTTGCCATTTTTAGGAACTTATGTACAGTACTTGCAGTCCTATTGCATTAAATGCACTTTTACCTGTTTCCATAATTTTAGCAGCATCCTTATTGTATGGATCAAGCAAAAACAGATAATTTAATCTGTCTCAGGATGAGTTCATCCGATATGTCAACATCTGTGGGAGTGTACATGTTATTTGTATGTATTTTTAACTGTTATTTTACCAGGTGTGTTGACTGGGAACACATTCTCGTTTACAGCAATGATCTGGGGCTATGTGTGTGAGGAGGATAAATCAGTCAGCAGCCTTTCCGAGAGAACTGAGGGAATGAACTGTATGACAACAGGTATATGTTGTCTACTCCCTACCCCCTCTCTTCAGGACACACTGCAGTCTCAAGTGTTGGGTTGCATAACATGTTTTCCCTGCCTTTTATGACCAGATACAGTGAGTGCCTTGAATCTATTCTATCGTGCCCGGAAACCTGCTCCTTTTACACTCTGTTCTGAACGTACTAGACGACCAGTTCTGATAGCCTTTAGCCGTACCCTTATCCTACTCCTCCTCTGATCCTCTGGTGATGTAGAGGTTAATTCAGGCCCTGCTGTGCCTAGCTTCACTCCTACTCCCCAGGTGCTCTCATTTGTTGACTTCTGTAACTGTAAAAGCCTTGGTTTCATGCATGTTAACATTAGAATCCTCCTCCCTAAGTTTGTTTTATTCACTGCTTTAGCACACTCTGCCAAACCCGGATGTCCTAGCCGTGTCTGAAACCTGGCTTAGGAAGACCACAAAACCCTGAAATGTCCATCCCTAACTATAACATTTTCCGACAAGATAGAACTGCCAAGGGGGGGTGTTGCAATCTACTGCAGAGAGAGCCTGCAGAGTTCTGTCCTACTATCCAGGTCTGTTCCCAAACAATTCGAGTTTCTATTTTTAAAAATCCACCTTTCCAGAAACAAGTCTCTCACTGTTGCCGCTTGCTATTAGACCACCCTCTGCCCCCAGCTGTGCCATGGACACCATATGTGAATTTATTGCCCCCCCATCTATCTTCAGAGCTCCTGCTGCTAGGTGACCTAAACTGGGACATGCTTAACACCCCGGCCATCCTACAATCTAAGCTTGATGCCCTCAATCTCACACAAATGATCAATGAACCCACCAGGTACAACCCCAAATCCGTAAACACGGGCACCCTCATAGATATCATCCTAACCAACATGCCCTCCAAATACACTTGCTGTTTTCAACCAAGATTTCAGCGATCACTGTCTCATTGCCTGCATCCGTAATGGGTCTGCGGTCAAACGACCACCCCTCATCACTGTTAAACGCTCCCTAAAACACTTAAGTGAGCAGGCCTTTCTAATCGACCTGGCCCGGGTATCCTGGAAGGATATTGACCTCATCCAGTCAGTAGAGGATGCCTGGTTATTCTTTAAAAGTGCCTTCCTCACCAACTTAAATGAGCATGCCCAATTCAAAAAATGTAGAACCAGGAACAGATATAGCCCTTGGCTCTCTCCAGACCTGACTGCACTTGCCATTCACAAATACATCCTGTGTCGTTCTGCATTAGCATAGAATAGCCCCCGTGATATGCAACTTTTCAGGGAAGTTAGGAACCAATATACACAGGCAGTTAGGAAAGCTAAGTCTAGCTTTTTTTAAGCAGAAATTTGCTTCCTGTAGCACTAACTCAAAAAAGTTCTGGGACACTGTAAAGTCCATGGAGAATAAGAGCACCTCCTCCCAGCTGCCCACTGCACTGAGGCTAGGAAACACTGTCACCACCGATAAATCCACTATAATTGAGAATTTCAGTAAGCATTTTTCTACGGCTGGCCATGCTTTCCACCTGGCTACCACTACCCTGATCAACAGCCCTCCACCCCCCACAGCAACTCGCCCAAGCCTCCCCCATTTCTCCTTCACTCATATCCAGATAACTGATGTTCTGAAAGAGCTGAAAAATCTGGACCCCTACAAATCAGCCGGGCTAGACAATCTGGACCCTCTATAAAATTATCTGCCGAAATTGTTGGCAACCCCTATTACTAGCCTATTCAACCTCTTTCGTATTGTCTGAGATTCCCAAAGATTGGAAAGCTGCCACGGTCATCCCCCTCTTCAAAGGGGGAGACACTCTAAACCCAAACTGCTACAGACCTAAATCCTACCCTGCCTTTCTAATGTCTTCGAAAGCCAAGTCGACAAACAGATTACTGACCATTTTGAATCCCACCTTACCTTCTCCCCTACGCAATCTGGTTTCAGAGCTGGTCATGGGTGCACCTCAGCCACGCTCAAGGTCCTAAACGATATCATAACCGCCATCGATAAGAGACAGTACTGTGCAGCCGTCTTCATCGACCTGGCCAAGGCTTTCGACTCTGTCAATCACCACATTCTTATCCGCAGACTCAATAGCCTCAGTTTCTCAAATGACTGCCTCGCCTGGTTCACCAACTACTTCTCAGATAGAGTTCAGTATGTCAAATCGGAGGGCCTGTTGTCCGGAACCTCTGGCAGTCTCTATGGGGGTCCCACAGGGTTCAATTCTCGGGCCGACTCTCTTCTCTGTATACATCAATGATGTCGCTCTTGCTGCTGGTGATTCTCTGATCCACCTCTACGCAGACGACATCATTCTGTATACCTCTGGCCCTTCTTTGGGCACTGTGTTAACAAACCTCCAGACGAGCTTCAATGCCATTCAACTCTCTTTCCGTGGCCTCCAACTGCTCTTAAATGCAAGTAAAACTAAATGCATGCTCTTCAACCGATCGCTGTCCGACCGTCCAGCATCACTACTCTGGACGGTTCTGACTTAGAATATGTGGACAACTACAAATACCTAGGTGTCTGGTTAGACTGTAAACTCTCCTTCCAGACTCCTATTAAGCACCTCCAATCCAAAATTAAATCTAGAATCGGCTTCCTATTTCGCAACAAAGCATCCTTCACTCATGCTACCAAAATCACTGAAGCTGGAGACTCATATCTCCCTCACTAGTTTTAAGCACCAGCTGTCAGAGCAGCTCACAGATCACTGCACCTGTACATAGCCCATCTCTAAATAGCCCATCCAACTACCTCATCCTCATGCTATATTTATTTATCTTGCTCCTTTGCAACCCAGTATCTCTACTTGCACATTCATCTTCTGCACATCTATCATTCCAGTGTTTAATTGCTATATTGTAATTACTTCGTCACCATGGCCTATTTATTGCTGTATATAGACGTTTTCTACTGTATGTTTGTTTATTCCATGTGTAACTCTGTGTTGTTGTGATGTGTCGAACTGCTTTGCTTTTTCTTGGCCAGACCGCAGTTGCAAATGAGAACTTGTTCTCATCTAGCCTACCTGGTTAAATAAAGGTGCAAAATGGGAAAAGTACAGACCTCGCACTTTTCTATGTAGCCTGCACTAACCCACCTTGGATAACTATTGTGCACAAGAATACCTCATGGTCTAGACACACTGCTGCACCTCGTGACTTTTGTAGAGTCTCCTGGTACTACTGTCCGTGTTTTTTCTCTGAGACAGACACTTTATGCCCTTTGTTGTTATCGCAGAAACCAGGATCATCTGACAAAGTTCCTGCCGGAGTGTCGGAATATACCAATCGCACGCACCCCCCCCATGCTGCCTTCCCCATATCCCAGGGGACACAGTGTTGGCCCTGCACCCTCTGGGAAAGCTGAGGGAGATGGATGAGAACAAAGACATCTCAGGTAAGCCCTTATACTAACAGTGACTACTGAATATCCCATGAGACCCACTAGCCTCTTGCCCTAGCCTGGCCTCTTGGTCACCTGCTCTCCCAAACACCTGACTCCTCGCCCACATGGCTTTGTAGCAGATATAGTATGTGCTTGGAACAGGTTCTCTCTTGTTTTGTTCTTAGAAGCGGTGCAAGGACAATAAATTAAGTAATTGCACTCATTCTGTCAAATAGTTCACAGTGAAGGGAAACAGAAAGCAGTTGCTTATGTCTAAAAGGCGGTTAGGAGAACTATACATTTGTTTCATGGTGCATTTGTTTATATCCTAAGATAAAAATACAGTATCTCCTTGTCATTAAGTCACTTGTCACTAGATTTACTCTATTGTGCATTCATATGTTCTGATGTCTCGCCTTCCTAACTTGCCTCATTTTACTGTCTCCTTAAATTTCACTAATAAAAGGGAGCGGACAGGTGGCTTGGTTCAGGCAGATGTCAATAAGGACTTTATTTCAGATAAGGAAGCAGGCTACTTAGGCCTGTTGTCATCAGTGCAGTGTGTATGAGGAGGCAAATGGCCATACTCTCACCTTGTGTGCAAACCAGTCAGTTTGTTTTTTTTCCAACTTTTTTTTGTACCAGCATTAGGGCAAGTTTCAAGGTGAACCGCTCCATGAGAAAAGCAAACATATGTCAAGCTGCTGGCCAAGCCTTGTGCTGCATATCTTCTGACCACCCGATTTAGGTTGCAGGCACCAGAAAGGGCTCTATCAGTGTGCATAGCTTCTTGGAAGTTCAGGAAAGGATATGTCCTCAAAGCTGACTTGTGTTCTCTCTTCTGTTCCTACAGCTGATGATGCCCAGTTTGTAATTGACATCTGAACCTACTCATCCAGACCAGCTCTGTTGGAGAAATTGTATTCCGTTCAGACCACTGGGTGGTCTCTACTGGTCAGCGGACAGAACACTCACTTTATATTCCCTTCTGTTTAATCCTGATGGATGATTCAAGAACCGTTAAAGGCTCAGTTTATCTGAGGCTAGAGGAAGAATTCTGGGTAAATTTTAAGGGTGGCTGTATTCAGTCTGCTAACTGTGCCAAAGAGAGTAACGCATTGTTCTGCTGCTTTTATCTGATGTACTTTTTATTCTGTACACTAGGTACTTTATACATTAATTAATCCTGTGAAAACATAATTAGAGTTTTGTTCATGGGAACAAATATTTTCAAGTTACATTTTTATATGTGGTGTGTGGGTTTGCAGCTGAGTATGAGGTGATCCAGAGATTACTTCAATTAATCTCTGGGCTCTTTGACAGTGTGTGCTGTTCAGCTGCAGAAAAAATAAATAAAAGAGAACTGAAAGAAAGAAAAAAGTTAAGGGTGCTTTGTGTGTTTTTAATCATCTAATTGTTTGAAAAGACATGGCAATAGCCCGAGAAGGGTGGTGTTCATGTGGTATGTTTTGAAGTAACTCATTGCCAATGTATAGAGAATTAGTTTAGAGTAGGGATCAACTAGATTCAGCTGCGGGACAATTTTGTTCGCACGAACAGACCTATTTGATTAAAACGTAATAATTTCAAACCTTGCTTACATTTGTATACGATCACATATTATGGGTGGGAATACTTTGAAACAGATTTTCAAAATTAAAATCACTTGCAGCTGATATGCTGGTGTTTTTAGTCTTATGTCCAACAATAAAACAAATATAATATATATACAGTACCAGTCAAAAGTTTGGACACACCTACTCATTCAAGGGTTTTTCTTTATTTTGACTATTTTTTACATTGTAGAATAATCGTGAAGACATCACGACTATAAAATAACACATGTAGTAACCAAAAAAGTGTTAAACAAATACATTTTAGATTCTTCAAAGTAGCCACCCTTTGCATTGAGGACAGCTTTGCATACTCTTGGCATTCTCTCAACCAGCTTTGTGAGGTAGTCATCTGGAATGCATTTTAATTAACATGTGTGCCTTAAAAGTTAATTTGTGGAATTTCTTCTTAATGTGTTTGAGCCAATCAGTTGTGTTGTGACAAGGTAGGGGTGGTATACAGAAGATAGCCCTATTTGGTAAAAGACCAAGTCCATAGTATGGCAAGAACAAGAAATAAGCAAAGACAAATGACAGTCCATCATTACTTTAAGACATGAAGGTCAGTTAATACACTGCATTTCAAAGTTTCTTCAAGTGCAATTGCAAAAACCATCAAGCGCTATGATGAAACTGGCTCTCATGAGGACCGCCACAGGAAAAGACTCGGGATAAATTCATTAGCGTTAACTGCATGTCAGATTATCGCCCAAATAAATGCTTCAGAGTTCAAGTAACAGACATCTCAACATCAACTGTTCAGAGGAGACTGCGTGAATCAGGCCATCATGGTCGCATTGCTGTAAAGAAACCACTACTAAAGGACACCAATAAGAAGAGACTTGCTTGAGCCAAAAAACATGAGCAATGGACATTAGACCGGTGGAAATCTGTCCTTTGGTATGATGAGTCCAAATTTGAGATTTTTAGTTCCAACCTCTGTATCTTTGTGAGACCCAGAGTAGGTGAACGGATGAGCTCCACATGTGTTGTTCCTATTGTGAAGCATGGAGGAGGAGGTGTGGGGGTGCTTTGCTGGTGACACTGTCAGTAATTTATTTTGAATTCAAAGCACACTGAACCAGCATGGCTACCACAGCATTCTGCAGCGATACGCCATCCCATTTGGTTTGTGCTTAGTGGGACTATCATTTTGTTTTTCAGCAGGACAATGACCCAAAACACACCTCCAGGCTGTGTAAGGGCTATTTGACCAAGAAGGAAAGTGATGGAGTGCTGAATCAGATGACCTGGCCTCACAATCACCTGACATCAACCCAATTGAGATGGTTTGGGATGAGTTGGACCACAGAGTGAAGGAAAAGCAGCCAACAAGTGCTCAGCATATGTGGGTACTCCTTCATGAAGCTGGTTGAGAGAATGCCAAGAGTGTGCAACGCTGTCAAGGCAAAGGGTGGCTTGAAAGCATCTACATTAATGGTAGCATCCACATTAATGTAGAAGTGTTTAGAAACAGTCTTATTTACAATAAAAGTGACTCCAAAATGAGACAATACATTATTCACCATTCATTTCTATTGGGCACAAAATAATCTGAAACACAACCAAAATGAACTGCAATGCATCCAACAAGTTTGTAGTCATAAGCTTGATGTAGTCATAAGCTTGATGTAGTCATTGCGTGCTAGGAATACTAATACTAAACTTTTTACTACTTTATAATAATCTTTAGGGGTGTCAATAATTTGACTTAAGTAAAATCTTTCTCAGAGCAGTTGTTTTAATATAAAATATTATTTCCCATTTTTTTTAGCAAACAATATAGCTCAGTATATGAACTATTTATTTTATATAGTCATTATTGCTTATCTTTATCAAGGGTGTCTGCCCTTGATAATGGTAAATATGATCGCTGGTTTTGTATTATTGTACATAGACAATTCAGATAATTCCAGTTTAGAAGTTTCTGAAGATGTGGGCCATGGATTTTCTGATGAACTGTGAATAATTGTTTAGTACTACTGCTGACATACTCATTATTAACACACTCATTATTTATAATTCACCCATTAATAAACTCTAAGGGCTCTATTTTCAAACGCACATTAAGGCCCATGTACACTAGCACAAGATGCCGTACGGTGAAACACCGCTTCCCATTCATTTCAATGGAAGGAAAGCGGTGAGAAGCGGACAGGGCGGGGACCTTTGGGCGGTGTGAAGGTGGCATGGGAGGTGGTGAAAAATAAACTTTTCCCAACTTTATGCAAATCACCAGCGGCGACCGCTGGGCGATGACCAATCGAGTGGTTCCCTTGACAAATTTGACGCTATGCGACCCAAGGCTGGAGACGTTCTTCAGCAAAGATGGCTGACAAATATACTAGGATGGAAGCAAATGTGATTATAACGTCATAATGAATCATGCAAAAAATGTACAGTTGACAGGAATATGTTAATGTAGAGACAAACGATTATGCATATTTTATCAGAAAGTTAATTTACGAAAATTGTGATTTAGCATGCTAGCTGGCTAGCTTTATGGGTGTTGTGACATGAGTATGAAATTGTAATTCTGGTTGTTTAGGGAATCCTGAAACAGCCAGCAAACCAAGCTGTCGTCTTGTGAAACAGTGGATGTAAAAAATCGAGCTAGCTAAAGCATTTGTATACTTCTGGCCCTTCTTTGGACACTGTGTTAACTAACCTCCAGAAGAGCTTCAATGCCATACAACTCTCCTTCCATGGCCTCCAACTGCTCTTAAATGCAAGTAAAACTAAATGCATGCTCTTCGACCGATCGCTGCCCGCACCTGTCCGCCCGTTCAGCATCACTACTCTGGACAGTTCTGACTTATGTGGAATATGTGGACAATATGTGGACTTATGTGGACAACTACAAATACCTAGGTGTCTGATTAGACTGTAAACTCACCTTCCAGACTCACATTAAGCATCTCCAATCCAAAATTAAATCTAGAATCGGCTTCCTACTTCGCAACAAAGCATCCTTCACTCATGCTACCAAACATACCCTCGTAAAACTGACTATCCTGCCAATCCTCGACTTCGGCGATGTCATTTACAAAATAGCCTCCAACACTCTACTCAGCAAATTGGATGCAGTCTATCACAGTGCCATCTGTTTTGTCACCAAAGCCCGATATACTACCCACCACTGCGACCTGTATGCTCTCGTTGGCTGGCCCTCGCTTCATATTCGTCGCCAAACCCACTGGCTCCAGATCATCTATAAGTCTTTGCTAGGTAAAGCCCCACTTTATCTCAGCTCACTGGTCACCATAGCAGCACCCACCCGTAGCACTCGCTCCAGCAGGTATATTTCACTGGTCACCCACAAAGCCAATTCCTCCTTTGGTCGCCTTTCCTTCCAGTTCTCTGCTGCCAATGACTGGAACAAATTGCAAAAATCACTGAAGCTGGAGACCCATATCTCCTTCAGTAACTTTAAGCACCAGCTGTCAGAGCAGCTCACAGATCACTGCACCTGTACATAGCCCATCTCTAAATAGCCCATCCAACTACCTCATCCCCATACTGTTTTTTTTTTAATTGCTCCTTTGCAACCCAGTATCTCTACTTGCACATTCATCTTTTGCACATCACTCCAGTGTTTAATTGCTAAATTGTAATTATTTCGCCACCATGGCCTATTTATTGCCTACCTCCCTTATCTTACCTCATTTGCACACACTGTATATAGACTTTTTCTCTATTGTGTTATTGACTGTATGTTTGTTTATTCCATGTGTAACTGTGTTGTTGTTTGTGTCGCACTGCTTTGCTTTATCTTGGCCAGGTCGTAGTTGGAAATGAGAACTTGTTTTCAACTAGCCTACCTGGTTAAATATAGGTGAAATAAAAAAAAATACTGCAAATTGAATGTACAATTGTGTAAGCTTACCTTGCTGATATTTGCCATGCAATGCACATGAAATGACGTAGCTAGCTAACTATTTTCTTGCTTATTGTGCAGTGGAGGATAAAATACCTGTATGCCTATGGATGTGTAGTTAGCTATGTCGCCGATCTATGTATGGACCCTAAAACGTTTGGTATACATATTAGTTCAGAACCTAGCTATGAACCTCAGCTATCATTGCCAGTTGTATCAACTTCAAAACAGTCTGAATGACATTAATGAAGCCTTTCTATTGAGTCGAATATAATATAACTTTGTGCCAAGGATGCAAGTTGTATATACATGTAGTTATTACCATGCATGAGATCTGTACATTTAATATATTCACTGATCATGTACTCATCCTTGACAAATAAAGGTGCAGTTCAGGTATGAATGTCTGAGATAATTTTTCAGTCATATCCAATACCAGGAGTATCAAATTACAGTCTTTGATGCTGTGTCTGCATGTATGTATTACAATTATACAATTCAACAGTGTTTACCAATCCTGGTCCTGGGACATCAATGGTTACACTAACTATGCAATAGACTAGAAACATGATTTAACTAGTTAAAGGCTGATTTGTAATTTATACATACAGAAATAGAATTTTAAAAAACAGTACACATCATGTAAATACTCTAAAACCAGTTAATTTCCTTCATCTGCATTGATCTGATAAACACAGGATAGGTGTAGTATTTACTCAAATGAGAGATTAATTTCAACCAGAAGAGAATGTGAAACGCTTTACTGAAAGAAGTTAATTATCCAAGTGTTATAAATATTATAAATACAAGTTCAATCTTTACTTCAATGCGCATCTGTTGTGCATTATAAAAACAGACGAAGAAAGAGGTGGCGAGAGAGGTGTAAAAGACAAAGACAAAGGGAAAGAGATAAGAACATACAGTGGGAGCAGGGAAGGCAGCATGTGATTAATGAATCACAGTGCTACCCTAATATTCTCTCAGTTCATCACAATTACATAAGTGTCTCTAGTGGTGTTTCCTTACCCGCCTTGGGCTCCCAGTCAGCCCAAAGGTTATCTTAAGAGCGGATGAGGTGGCGATGACGAGACTGGGGGTTGGCATCCTCTCTCACATCAAAACATACCTGCAGACGAGAGATAGAGAGAGCATGTTTATGCCTTGTTTTTTATAAATTCTAACTGTCAGTCATCAATCATCAGAGGAGGTGAAATGAAAAACGGACCTTGGATCATTAACTCTGGGACTACTGCATCTCTCTGTATTTCAATGTAAAGCATCTCTTTAATAATACTTCCTGTTGACCTGACCAAGTGACCTCTCACCTCTGATCATGCTGTGCCCTCTATGTAGCCAGTTCAGATGCGGGAGGGGTTCACCAACACAGCTGATTTAACCTAGAGGATTTAGGGAGAAAGGGATGAAGTGAAGGAGAGAGACTGTTATTGAGAAAATAAGGTAGTTAAAGAGTGTGTTCAACAGGAATCTGTGTGTGTGGCCTCACCTGGTGTCCACACTAAGTGGCTGCAGAGTACTTTATGCTGAAAAACATTCACCGACACACGAGGACAAACAATATAGCGTAGTTATAGAAATAATGAAGTGTCTTACAATTCTCCATGGTTGGCCCTTTTGCCTATTCTTTGAAGGTGGAAGGAGCCAGTTATACACCTGAGCCTGCTTACTGCACAATACAATCCATCAATCAGATTGTTACATGAGTGCGTAGGTGTCTAATTGTTCTACATTTTTCCAATATGGGTGACTTAAAATAGCCTGTTTTGTTTTTGTACATACAGTCGTGGCCAAAAGTTTGGAGAATGACACATTAATTTCCACAAAGTTTGCTGCTTCAGTGTCTTTAGTTATTTTTTGTCAGATGTTACTATGGAAAACTGAAGAATATTTACAAGCATTTTATAAGCGTCAAAGGATTTTATTGACACTTACATGAAGTTGATGCAAAGAGTCAATATTTGCAGTGTTGACCCTTCTTTTTCAAGACCTCTGCAATCCGCCCTGGCATGCTGTCAATTAACTTCTGGGCCACATCCTGACTGATGGCAGCCCATTCTTGCATAATCAATGCTTGGAGTTTGTCAGAATTTGTGGGGTTTTGTTTGTCCACCCGCCTCTTGAGGATTGACCACAAGTTCTCAATGGGATTAAGGTCTGGGGAGTTTCCTGGCCATGGACCCAAAATATCGATGTTTTGTTCCCCGGGCCACTTAGTTATCACTTTTGCCTTATGGCAAGGTGCTCAATCATGCTGGAAAAGGCATTGTTCATCACCAAACTGTTCCTGGATGGTTGGGAGAAGTTGCTCTCAGAGGATGTGTTGGTACCATTCTTTATTCATGGCTGTGTTCTTAGGAAAAATTGTGAGTGAGCCCACTCCCTTGGCTGAGAAGCAACCCCACACATGAATGGTCTCAGAATGCTTTACTGTTGGCATGACACAGGACTGATGGTAGCGCTCACCTTGTCTTCTCAGGACAAGCTTTTTTCCGGATGCCCCAAACAATCGGAAAGGGGATTCATCAGAGAAAATGACACTACCCCAGTCCCCAGCAGACCAATCCCTGTACCTTTTGCAGAATATCAGTCTGTCCCTGATGTTTTTCCTGGAGAGAAGTGGCTTCTTTGCTGCCCTTCTTGACATCAGGCGATCCTCCAAAAGTCTTCACCTCACTGTGCGTGCAGATGCACTCACACCTGCCTGCTGCCATTCCTGAGCAAGCTCTGTACGGGTGGTGCCCTGATCCCGCAGCTGAATCAACTTTAGGAGACGGTCCTAGCGCTTGCTGGACTTTCTTGGGCGCCCTGAAGTCTTCTTCACAACAATTGAACCGCTCTCCTTGAAGTTCTTGATGATCCGATAAATGGTTGATTTAGGTGCAATCTTACTGGCAGCAATATCCTTGTCTGTGAAGCCCTTTTTGTGCAAAGCAATGATGGCAGCACGTGTTTCCTTGCAGGTAACCATGGTTGACAGAGGAAGAAAAATGATTCCAAGCACCACCCTCCTTTTGAAACTTCCAGTCTGTTATTCAACTCAATCAGCATGACAGAGTGATCTCCAGCCTTGTCCTCGTCAACACTCACACCTGTGTTAACGAGAGAATCACTGACATGACAGGCAATGGCATGCTTAATCACTGGCATGCTTATAGAAAAGGGCACTCCACATGTACTGCACTGACACAAATGACTGGTTGAAAGAAATTGATGAGAAGATTGTGGGAGCTGTACTGTTAGTAAACTTAAGTGCTATGGCTTTTCAACCTCTGCCATATTGTGGATTCAGAGCTATCTATCTAATAGAACTCAAAGGGTTTTCTTTAATGGAAGCATCTCTAATGTCAAACATGTAAAGTGTGGTGTACCACAGGGCAGCTCTCTAGGCCATTTACTCTTTTCTATTTTTACCAATGACCTGCAACTGGCATTAAACAAAGCATGTGTGTCCATGTATGCTGATGATTCAACCATATATGCATCAGCAACCACAGCTAATGAAGTCACTGAAACCCTTAACAAAGAGTTGCAGTCTGTTTTAGAATGGGTGGCCAGTAATAAACTGGTCCTGAACATCTCTAAAACTAAGAGCATTGTATTTGGTACAAATCATTCCTTAAGTGCTAGACCTCAGCTGAATCTGGTAATGAATGGTGTGGCAATTCAACAAGTTGAGGAGACTAAATTACTTGGCGTTACTTTAGATTGTAAACTGTCATGGTCAAAACATATAGATTCAATGGTTGCAAAGATGGGAAGAGGTCTAGCCATAATAAAGAGATGCTCTGCTTTTTTGACACTTCACTCCAAAAAGCAAGTTCTGCAGGCTCTAGTTTTGTCTCATCTTGATTATTGTCCAGTCGTGTGGTCCAGTGCTGCAAGAAAAGACCTAGTTAAGCTGCAGCTGGCCCAGAACAGAGCGGCATGTTTTGCTCTTGATATAAATACTATGCATGCCAGTCTCTCTTGGCTAAGAGTTGAGGAGAGACTGACTGCATCACTTCTTCTTTTTATAAGAAACATTAATGTGTTGAAAATCCCAAATTGTTTGCATAGTCAACTTACACACAGCTCTGACACACACTTATCCCACCAGACATGCCACCAGGGGTCTTTTCATAGTCCTCAAATCCAGAACAAATTCAAGAAAACGTACAATATTATATAGAGCCCTTATTGCATGGAAATTCCTTCTATCTCATATTGCTCAAATAAACAGCAAACCTGGTTTCATAAAACAGATAAAGCAACCCCTCGTGGCACAACGCCTCTCCCCTATTTGACCTATAGTTTGTGTGTATGCATTGATATGTAGGCTATGCGTGCCTTTTTAAAAATGTATGTATTTCTGTCCTTGAGCTGTTCTTGTCTAATGATGTTCTGTATTATGTCATTATGTATTATGTTTCATGTTTCGTGTGGACCCTAGGAAGAGTCGCTGTTGCTTTTGCAACAGCTAATGGGGATCCTAATAAAATATCAAATACCAAAATGTAATCAAGTAGGTTAGTCAAGACCGTCTATAAAGTGTTTGGCTCGTGAGAGCGCTTGGAAATACATCTTAATCACCAAAGCTGTATTAAAATATCAAGTTTGAGAGGAGCAAAACAGGGAGCTGACATTCTCTTTTTATCTATGCATTGTCGGCAGGCCTACATTATTTTACACATTCTTTGGACGTCCATAAAACCCCCTCCATGGTATAAGCTAGATGTGGCCTTGCCCATCATAACACGAGAGATTATAACCTTTGTGAATACAGGTGGACCTTATATTTAGAGGTTATTTTACTGTAACAATTGTCTTCCGTTTCATATTCATAAAACCCAAGCCCTCCGTAGGCTACCCTTACCCTAGGCCTACTATAATGAAGGCTGTTTCAACAGCAAAGCGTAGTCTTTTTTTTATGCTGCCGATTTTCTATCATTACATTCCTTTTTCGTTGAGTTTTCTTAAAACCAAACTTATTAGAGTGATTCAATGTCCTGGTTTTAGGGTGAGCACGTCCGTGGCAAGCATGCAATGCAACTTCTGGAGAAGTGTGAAGGCGATCTGTAAGATGGTTCCAATATGTATATAAAACATTATATTTGCGAGCAGTATAACGGTGAGTGGATATTCTCCCTTTGTCTTTATATTGGATCTTTTTCCAGCTACTGTGAAAAGTTTGGATGTGCGTAAATAGTCTGCTTGGTTTTAATATGATATGCCCACGGGACGAAGTTATTGTATATAGTGTATTTAGACATTTAAAACAAGTTGTTTTGTTTAGAATTTGATTTGAATTATTCACTCTCTTTTTGAATTGAATCTTTCTTATTGACAACATTTGGAATGTTCATGCTCAGCCATAATGCATTTACAGTAGGCCTAACCCCTATATCAGTGCAAATGCTATGTATATATTTCCACATTGAAGTCATGCAATTAGGGTGACCACATTTAAAATACCCAAATACGGGACAACAGGATTATTTTGCGGGACAGTGTAGCCTACATGAATACAAACATTTGGCAGCCCCCCCACTAAATGTCCTAAAATCTCAAAAGAAATAAGAAATGAGGTGCTGTTTTTGGTATAACACAGTAACGTTATACTATGCTATTATATGTGGTTATGTAATGTATAATACAGTGGAGGACTATCCTCAGTGCAATTAAAAAAAAAAAAAAATGGTGAAACATTAAAAAAGTTATCCATTTTAGCTAAAACTATACTAAATATATTCACGTCACCAAATAATTGATTAAAACACACTGTTTTGCAATAAAGGTCTACAGTAACCTCAACAGTACTCCTCTAGGGTAGCACCATGATCTAGATGGAGGACAGCTAGTTTTCCTACTCCTCTGGGTACATTGACTTCAATACCAAACCTAGGAGGCTCCTGGTTCTCACCCCCTTCCATAGACTTACACAGTAATTATGACAACTTCCAGAGGACATCCTCCAGCCTATCAGAGCTCTTGCAGCATGAACTGACGTTTTCCACTCAATCAAAGGATCAGATAATAAATATAGTACTGAAAGCATAAGCTACAGCTAGCTAGACCTGCAGTGCATAAAATGTGGTGAGTAGTTGACTCAGAGAATGACAATTGCTGAACAGTTTTGAACAAATTAATTTCTTCAAAAATGAAGAAGGGAGAGAGAGCACTAGCAATATACACTGCTCCAAAAAATAAAGGGAACACTTAAACAACACAATGTAACTCCAAGTCAATCACACTTCTGTGAAATCAAACTGTCCACTTAGGAAGCAACACTGATTGACAATAAATGTCACATGCTGTTGTGCAAATGGAATAGACAACAGGTGGAAATTATAGGCAATTAGCAAGACACCCCCAATAAAGGAGTGGTTCTGCAGGTGGGGACCACAGACCACTTCTCAGTTCCTATGCTTCCTGGCTAATGTTTTGGTCACTTTTGAATGCTGGCGGTGCTTTCACTCTAGTGGTAGCATGAGACGGAGTCTACAACCCACACAAGTGGCTCAGGTAGTGCAGCTCATCCAGGATGGCACGTCAATGCGAGCTGTGGCAAGAAGGTTTGCTGTGTCTGTCAGCGTAGTGTCCAGAGCATGGAGGCGCTACCAGGAGACAGGCCAGTACATCAGGAGACGTGGAGGAGGCCGTAGGAGGGCAACAACCCAGCAGCAGGACCGCTACCTCCGCCTTTGTGCAAGGAGGAGCATGTGTCTGCTCAAACGGTCAGAAACAGACTCCATGAGGGTGGTATGAGGGCCCGACGTCCACAGGTGGGGGTGTGCTTACAGCCCAACACCGTGCAGGACGTTTGGCATTTGCCAGAGAACACCAAGATTGGCAAATTCGCCACTGGCGCTCTGTGCTCTTCACAGATGAAAGCAGGTTCACACTGAGCACGTGACAGACATGACAGACGTGACAGAGTCTGGAGACGCCGTGGAGAACGTTCTGCTGCCTGCAACATCCTCCAGCATGACCGGTTTGGCGGTGGGTCAGTCATGGTGTGGGGTGGCATTTCTTTGGGGGGCCGCACAGCCCTCCATGTGCTCGCCAGAGGTAGCCTGACTGCCATTAGGTACCGATATGAGATCCTCAGAACCCTTGTGAGACCATATGCTGGTGCGGTTGGCCCTGGGTTCCTCCTAATGCAAGACAATGCTAGACCTCATGTGGCTGGAGTGTGTCAGCAGTTCCTGCAAGAGGAAGGCATTGATGCTATGGACTGGTCCGCCCGTTCCCCAGACCTGAATCCAATTGAGCACATCTGGGACATCATGTCTCGCTCCATCCACCAACGCCACGTTGCACCACAGACTGTCCAGGAGTTGGCGGATGCTTTAGTCCAGGTCTGGGAGGAGATCCCTCAGGAGACCATCCGCCACCTCATCAGGAGCATTCCCAGGCGTTGTAGGGAGGTCATACAGGCACGTGGAGGCCACACACACTACTGAGCCTCATTTTGACTTGTTTTAAGGACATTACATCAAAGTTGGATCAGCCTGTAGTGTGGTTTTCCACTTTAATTTTGAGTGTGACTCCAAATCCAGACCTCCATGGGTTGATAAATTGGATTTCCATTGATTATTTTGGTGTGATTTTGTAGTCAGCACATTCAACTATGTAAAGAAAAAAAGTATTTAATAAGATTTCTTTCATTCAGATCTAGGATGTGTTGTTTAAGTGTTCCCTTTATTTTTTTGAGCAGTATATTTTTTTAATTTTTTAATTTTTATTTTACTTAGCTAGCAAATGCAGCTAGCTAGTTTAGCCTACTCAAACACTCAGCTCAAACAGAGAGGGGTGCTATGTTAAAAAGTAGCTGGCTATGGCTATCCAATACTGGAACTCTTCAAAGTCAAGGTAAGCTTTTGGTTTTATTAATGTTTTGACACCAAGGTCCGCCAGTGTAACTCCTAAACTCCTTGCTGACTGTACTGAATGATTATTAGCGGGTTTACTAATGTGTTAGTTCTAGTAGCTATGTTGACTAAGACAATATAGTATGGTGACAACGATGTAGGTGGTGTAGCGGTTATGATATGAAGATTTGGCTTGGAAAGGATTTTTTGCCTGGTCACAAACAGCTGATTTTGTTGTGCACTGAAGTCCACAAGTGAAGCGAAAAGGTGAGAGGAGGAGAGCGCGTAGATGCGAGAAGAAATTATATAACGATCAAAGGGATTGTACTGTTTTGTGTATGTATGTGGCTGCTATGAAAGTGAACTGTGTCTGCGTGTATTCATTCCGCAGATTCTGTTCAAATGTTTTTTAAACGGAAGCAAACGGAACAAAATGGGGATAAACATACATTAATTTGTCCTTGAGAAACACTTGTTTGCAACTGTTGGACTAATGATTATACCCTAGATCACCCAGATGCAGGCAAGTGTGTGTAAGGCGGTATTGAATGTGTCAATGTCTGTCACCTTGATTACAAATATGTCTCTCAACCTGTGCACCTAGCGTACTTTGCAAACTTTCATTCATAGGCTAGGAGGTAGCAACCTTATGATGTGTATAGGGAAAATTAGAGTATCATGTAGTAGCCTAAACCTATTGATGTCACATTGAGCTGGGTGAATGGAATATGAATGACAGTCATCCATTATGCTGTAATAGAAATAAGGCCATGCTCATAAAACAATATGTTGTCCTCCCTCATCTTAAACGGCACCGACCGCTACTGGTAGAATACTCATTAATCAGCTGTCTGCTGCACGAACAAGCAATTGAAGCCACCTAGTTTACCCTTTATGCCCCATAAACGTTTTGTGAGGCAGAAACGAGAGACTACATGTGTGGCCAAATTGGGGAATATTTTGCAAAGGAAACATTTCTGGTTGGTCTCAAGGAATGTAAAACAGTTAGTGAGTCTTTTAAAACGGGATTGAGTGAAGTAGCAGCAACTAATGAGCATGGAGAGCCCTACAAGTTTGACAAAATTACCTTTATCTTTCAGTCTTATATGGCTATTTACTTTTGTAGCTCTTCACGGGAAGCACGCTTTTTGTAATTAGTTAGGCCTATTGTTCTCTTCAAGTTTCCCTGGAATTTAGGCCGAAGGGATTTGAGAAATATAATTGGTTGACAGTAGGCCTATGACGATTTGCGCTGCGCAGAATACCAGATTCGAAAAGTGTTTAAAGTCGCCAGTAAATTTAGGCTACCACATCATTATGATATATATATTTTCACAAGCGCAGCATGACTTCAAGATATAGGTTGGAATGTCTGATTAAAATAAGGGACAAATCAACCTTTTTTTCTAAATTAGTGGTGCTTGAATTTGTTGATAAAATGCTGGACATGATTGTTTCGTTGCGGGACAAAGGGGGAAAATGCGTAACTGTCCCACACAATCCAGGACACGTGGCCTAAACGCAATTACTTAGAACAGTATGGACTGCAAACAGGTTCAAGTTAACATATTTAGGAAAGATGGGATAGGTCTAAAAAAAAAAAGTTTTTTTTTTTTCTGTAGGTTGTTTAACAAACGATAACGAACTAACATTGGAATTGGAGTTGATTCCAGAGCAATACATAAAAGACCCTCGAACCCGAAATGCGGAAGACACATTTCAGTTGAATGCATTGTTGTACAACTGACTAGGTATCCCCCTTTCCCTCTCCCTTATGTATAGCGCTAGCGCTTAGATTGACCATTGCGTTAGGTTTGATAAAGCATAGCCCTAAGAAACAACATCAAACACGCTACCGGTAAATTCACTGGGTTTCTGCTGACAATGAGAGGCACAGCCTCTGGATTGGTGTAAAACCCTGTCACTCAGTCCTCCCCCTTGAGCTACCCCAGTGGGAAACAGAGAGGACTGCTGCCATTAACCTTTCTGCCAATGAATTGGTCATCTGTTCCTAAATTGAGTGGTTTCTAGCTTTTCCCTACCCTTGTATAGTTAATTTCTGCCCAATATTCGTTAGTATTTATTGATCTGATATAAAATCTTCTTTCAGGATCTATGGAAATGTATGTTTTAATGACATACTGTGTAACAGCCAGACATGTGGGAGCTATACCATACAGGGGGGAGGAGGTATTGGCATTCTAATTATTGTTTATTTGGATCCCCATTAGCTTTTGCAGAAGCAGCAGGCACTCTCCTGGGGTCCAGTAACAAAACAGATACACAAGGACATTCCCACAAATTTAAAATAGAAAGAAATACCAATAATAGAAAAAAATACACATTATTTTAAGTTGTATTGTTTGTATGTTAGTGTATGTTTGTGCGTCCCTGCCGTTCCATTCATTTTAAGGTAATATTGCTGTTTGCTTGAGTAATTGTAGATGGAAGGGAGCTCCATGCGATCCTGGCTGTGTACAAAACTGTGCATTGCCAAAAACATGTCCAAAACGGGTTATGGGAAGGATCACCTTTTACTTTATCTGCCACCGATCACACTTTTCTCCACCACCACATGTGTCAGCGACTCATGTGCGTCGTCCACTTTGTCATCAGTTTGACGTTATTCTAGATAACAGAAAGATTGATCTTTTAAACAATCAGAATATTTGAAGTACAAGTAAAGACAAATTGCCCATGCATCTCTGTTATTGCAAGAACAGATCAAAGTGCATCTTTGAAGTGACCATTCCAAGTGTGCACAACAGACTCAAATGTGTCAGGATGCCACTCTAAGGCAGGGATTATCAACTTGATTCAGCCGCGGGAAGATTTTTTTCTTGAGCAAATGGTCAGGCCGGAACAAAATTACAAATAGTTTGTAGACTGCAAATTGATCGCAAGAAGCCCAAACAGATATAATATGACTAAAACATAATAATTTCATTATTCCATTACATTTCATGAATAATCTTACAAAGGCGTCTTCTGTACGGGGGACGTTTAAGAGCCTTGGCAATTGGTCTGAACATTAACACACATCGCTTGCATTACCGTTTTGGAAGCATAAGGACCTTATCTTCAACATTTAAAAAAAAAACATTCAATTGATACAAACCTTTATAGGGTTAGGGTTTGTGTTCCCACATGGCCATATCTCCATGTTACAGCTCATGTTAACGGAAGACAGACGGAAGACAGAGGAACCACCTGTGCTAATTAGCTATATAGCATGCACCGAACACCTGTGTGTAATGGAAGAAGGCCGGCAGAAACGTGTTGTCACTGAGAAAAATTGTTGGCTGCAACTGTGATAAAGCTGGTTAAAACAGTATACAGTAAGTATGCATTTTGTATTTGTGAAATTATTTTGACTTGATATGAAAGTAAAGGGCTTTACGTTTCAAGAACCGTATCGCAATTCAGAATCAATTCACATTTAGATGGAGTAATTGGCTGTTTTGTTTTGGCTGAAAATAACATAAGCTCCTTGGACCTCAAGGGGTAACGTTAAGCTCCTTAAGAGTACCTCTTGGGCTAAATCAAATCACACCTTGCTTACATTTGCATACGATCCAATATCTCTATGCGTGGGAATACTTTGGAAAAGATTTCCAAAATTAAAATAACTTGGACCTGATTAGCTGGTGTTTTGACAGTCATGTACGAAAAAATTTATTAAAATAATTCTCATTTTTGCTCAAACTTGGGGGCCAAAGAAAATCACCCGCGGGCCAAATTCGGCCGCAGGCCGCTAATTGGGGATGCCTGCTCTAAGGAATGTGACACCCCCACCACTCTGTTGACTCTCCTAAATATGATACTCATGCTAAAATGGATAGTAAACCAGAAAGCCCACTTTTAGCCCATACCACAAATTCAAATAGTTGATGTATCTTGTATCATAATGCTGAATTAGTACTGTTGGCTATCATGACATCATTATTGACCAGTGAAATCATAATGTGATATAGAACTGCCATTTAGTGGTAGCTATGGGTTGCTAGGCATAAATAGCCAATACAAAACTTCCTCTTTATATATTTGTGGTTCCAATCCCGATGTTTAAAATTTGGGGTAGTTGATGGAGTTGTATGGTTGTATTTATTGTGGGGGAAAATGCTGGGATATAAATACGGTGATTATGAGGTAAAGGCAAAGGGTTTACGTGAAGGTAGATAACTTAGTGAGATGGGACGATTTAACAAGCTAGCCTTTGCCATTGCTTAAATTAGCTAGCTAATGACGGAAGCTAGCTAACTAGTGCAACAATTTTAGCCAGATTTTAGCTAGGTTAGTTTTGCTACAAATGTGTGAATGCACCTGCTAGCTAGCCCTATAAATGCAGAGCGTACTGTAGGGCTACTGCTAGCTTGCTGTCCCAGCTACAGTAGTTAGGGTTATAATAGTGGTGATTAGTGTCGAAATTAATGGCATCAATATATTAGATAAGAAATGTAACAACAATTGTGTCAGAGAAATTAACTGGAATTTTAACCCTGCTGCAATTTTTGATGTGAAATGGCAGAGTGCGTGGACTAATCCACATAAATATTTGATAACTAATAAGTAAAACAAGTCTCTTAGAAGATCCTTCACATATATTATCCTTGTAATAGTCGTATTTCTAATATGTAATTAATGTAGAAAATGAATGTAACTTTTGTGAATCGGAAAATGAGACTAGAGAATTAATTTTGTGATTGTTTAGCGAAATATTTTGGACAGGTATGAAAATATATATTAGTGATAAGATGGGTAAACCTATAAGCATTACTGCATTTAATATTATTTTGATATTTTACATGCACACACAGTGACTGCCACTACATTGTGAATTTGTTTATTTTATTGGGTAAATGTTTCATCCATAAAAGGAAATTCATGGGTAAAAAAAAAAAACTTTCAATATTTTTCTACTTGATTTACAATATTATATAACATCCTTAAAAAATATAAATACCAAATTATCAAAGAAGTGTCTACAGTATTTGTGAATGTAACTTGTCTACAGCGTAATATACTTTTTATGTGTCTCTCTGGATTTATTTATTATATTTTTGGAGATCTTTGTGTGATATTTGTAAATTGTTTTGTATAATGTTTGTGTAACGCAGTGGCGATTTTAGCATGTAAATCTTGGTGGGGCAAACTCAATTTCTTTTTTTAGATGCATGCCACAAAGCCACTTCACAAAACAATACATGACTTGCACTATAACAGTGACAAACGGTGCCCATAAACTGTTAGGGCCAACATAAAACTGTCCCAACAGCAGAGCTTTTTTTTTCAGCACGTGAATCCTTACCACTGCTACACCTGGCTATCAGGGAAGCCTTGTCTGGCAGCGAAACAGTTCATTCTGCCTCATTTACCGCACTATTAAAAAACATAGCTGATATGGCTGACTTGCAACCTGTTGAGGACAGACGTTCCGCAAGCGGAACGCCTCGCCAATATCCAATGGAAGAACGTGGCGCGAAATACAAAAACCTCAAAAATGCAATAATTTCAATTTTTCAAACATACGACTATTTTACACCATTTTAAAGACAAGACTCTCGTTAATCTAACCACATTGTCCGATTTCAAAAAGGCTTTACAGCGAAAGCAAAACATTAGATTATGTTAGGAGAGTATATGTCACAAAAACCCAAAACACAGCTAAATGGAGCACTACCCTTTGATGATCTTCATCAGATGACACTCCTAGGACATTATGTTATACAATACATGCATGTTTTGTTCAATCAAGTTCATATTTATATACTAAAACAGTTTTTTATATTGGCATGTGATGTTCAGAACATGCATTCCCACCCAAAACTTCCGGTGAATTTACTAAATTACTCATCATAAACGTTGACAAAATACATAACAATTATTTTAAGAATTATAGATACAGAACTCCTTTATGCAATCGCGGTGTCAGATTTTAAAATAGCTTTTCGGCGAAAGCACATTTTGCAATATTCTGAGTACATAGCTCAGCCATCACGGCTAGCTATTTTGACACCCGCCAAGTTCGGAGCTCACTAAACTCAGAATTACTATTAGAACAATTGTATTACCTTTGCTGATCTTCGTCAGAATGCACTCCCAGGACTGCTACTTCCACAAGAAATGTTGTTTTTGTTCCAAATAATCCATAGTTATGTCCAAATACCTCTGTTTTGTTCGTGCGTTCAGGTCACTATCCAAAGAGTAACGCGCGAGCGCATTTCGAGACAAAAAAATTCTAAATGTTCCTTTACTGTACTTAGAAGCATGTCAAACGCTGTTTAAAATACATTTTTATGGTATTTTTCTTGTAAAATAGCGATAATATTCCAACCGGACAATAGTGTATTCATTCAAAGAGGAAAAGAAAAAACAGCATGGTCGTGTGAACGCGCATATCCAATCTCTTTGTCACCGGGCAGACTACTGACAAACTGAGCTACTATACTCTGCCCAGAGACAGAAGACGCCTCAATCCGCTTTCTGAAGGCTTTAGAGAGCCAATGGAAGCCTTAGAAAGTGCTACGTAACCCCACAGATACTGTAGTTTCGAAAGGGACTAGAAAGAAGAACTACAAATTCTCAGACAGGCCACTTCCTGCTTGGAATCTTCTCAGGTTTTTGCCTGCCATATGAGTTCTGTTATACTCACAGACACCATTCAAACAGTTTTAGAAACTTCAGAGTGGTTTTTATCCAAATCTACTAATACGATGCATATTCTCGCTTCTGGGCAAGAGTAGTAACCAGTTTAAATTGGGTACATTTTTTTCATCCGGCCGTGAAAATACTGCCCCCTATCCCAAACAGGTTTTAACATGTGGTTTCTACTGATAATTGCGATGTACAAACTATGACATAAGAGGACGAAGAGCGGATAAGAGGGAATCCGTAATTTCGATTAAGACATTAATGAGCGAGCGACGACGGACGTGGTCAATATAACTATTTGTTCAGCACTTTTGAAATGTACAGCGACAGAATTCAGAACACGGGCCGTTCTTACAGTGTACTCCCTGTACAACAAGTCAGAACCGTAGGATAAATAAAGGGGGCATATAAACAAACAATGAAAGCTTTTACAATATTCGATGATTACATTTCTATAAAACAGGTTATAGGCTACATGTGCACCACCAATTTAAAACAGTAGGTGAAATTAAGAGGTGAAAATAGACCAAATTATTAGGGTGAGGCACATTGAATGCCGTTTGGGATTTTACGTGTCAAAAAAGATACTGGTAAGCTTTTAATTTGACATGTCAAATAACACAATTCTATTATAGAATGTTGTGTGCGCTGAATTTGCACGTGCAAGCCAAGCACCACCCCTACTATCAGTAGCACTGTCAAAGCTGTACAAATAAAGTTTGCAAACAAGCACACACCGGCCACGAACGATGTGTTTACAATACCGCGTTGGTGAAAATAGACCAAATTTTAGGGTGAGGCACATGGGCTACTAACAGCTTACTACACAACATACACTTAGTATTACTTTCTTAGCTACAGTATACATATCTCCCTTGCATAATACATAATTTATGCAGCAGCATACAATACATTTTTGGACTCACCTTGTGAAGGTGGTCCTTTGTGGGCAAATTTTGTCATCAAACTTTGTCATCAAAGTCTGGCATTCTCTGGATTTATGGTGGGAACTCGGAAAAAAAACACAGCCATTCCATTGAATAGGAGGCTAGAGGATGCTTTGCAATGTTTGCAGTTAGCCACTGATTCCAAACCACTCATTGTTGAATTTGACATTTCCAACTTGTTGTGCAATCTTTATGTCCAATGGTAGATGAGCGCCGATACGTTTTATCTATAATTTCTCTTCATTATTTCTCTTCATATGACACGGATTAAAAATGATTTGCCAGTAGATTGTCAACTTCATTCATGATGATGCCTGCTAGCTAGACTTTGAAGATGTTGACATGAACAGTCCAATCAAAGCTGTACATATAACATGATTTGACGTCATTTTATCTCTGGCCAATGACCTTGCGCCTTCTTGGAAGGGCACTTGCAATATAACTCTAAGAGCTGAAATATTGGATGTCTACCCTTACTTAGGACCTAAACTTGGCGATGACGTAGTGTCCCCATGAGTGACAGAACACTGAGCCAATCACTCCACACACAGAGACGCATACAATGCTCATCAATAAGCTAAGGACCCTGGGACTAAACACCTCCCTCGGCAACTGGATCCTGGATTTACTGACGGGCCGCTCCCAGGTGGTAAGGGTAATCCCTGTTCACGGCCAGGCATGACTCCAACACAATCATTAAGTTTGCCGATGACACAACAGTGGTAGGCCTGATCACCGACAATGACAAGACAGCATATAGGGAGGAGGTCAGAGACCTGGCCGTGTGGTGCCAGGATAACAACCTCTCCCTCAATGTGATCAAAACAAAGGAGATGAATGTGGACTACAGGAAAAAGAGGACCGAGCACGTCCCCATTCTCATCGACAGGGCTATAGTGGAGCAGGTTGAGAGCTTCAAGTTCCTTGGTGTCCACATCACCAACAAAGTAACATGGTCCAAGCACAACAAGACAGTCGAGAAGAGGGCATGACAAAACCTATTCCCCCTCAGGAGACTGGAAAGATTTGGCATGGGTCCTCAGATCCTCAAAAGGTTCTACAGTTGCACCATCGAGAGCATCCTGACTGATTGCATCACTGCCTGGTATGGCAACTGTTCGGCCTCCGACCGCAAGGCATTACAGAGGGTAGTGCGTGTAGCCCAGTACATCACTGGGGCAAAGCTTCCTGCCATCCAGGACCTCTATAACAGGCGGTGTCAGAGGGAAGACCCTAAAAATTGTCAAAGACTCCAGCCACCCTAGTCATAGACTGTTCTCTCTGCTACCGCACGGCAAGCGGTGCTGAAGCCCCAAGTCTAGGTCCAAGATGCTTACAGCTTCTACCCCAAGCCATAAGTCTCCTGAAGATCTAATCAAATGGCTACCCAGACTATTTGCATTGCCCCCCCCCTTTTACACCGCTGCTACTCTCTGTTGTTATCACTTTAATAACTCTACCTACACGTACATATTACCTCAATTACCCCGACTAACCGGTGCCCCGCACATTGACTCTGTACCGGTACCCCCCTGTATATAGTCTCGCTATTGTTATTTTACTGCTGCTCTTAATTATTTGTTACTTTTATTTCTTATTCTTATTATATATTTTATATTATATTATAGTGTTATATATATATTTTTTTTTATTAAACTGCATTGTTGGTTAGGGGCTCGTAAGTAAGTACCTGTTGTATTCGACGCATGTGACTAATTCAATTTAATTTGATTTGATCACGGCGCAATGCTCCTATTTTCTGCTGGCTCGCCCCACCACCACAGAAAGCACCGAGTTAGGCTGAAACACTAGCATTTTGGAGCTGCCTTACTAAAGAAAACAGAAAAGAGACCATGTTTTGTATTCGGCTTTATTAACTCAATGATATATATATATATTTTACATTGTCTGTAAACTGATATGTGACACGTATCAATGCAAAAATAACATGCAAAACAGGCAAGTGTCCCCCCCCCACAGCATTTTTGGGGGGCTAAAAATGTGGGGCTCAAAACAGGTGACTCTGCCCCACCTGCCCCGAATGACGGGTTGCCACTGATTGTTATACTTGAGTAAAAGTAAAGATACCTTAATAAAAAATGACTAAAGTGAAAGTCACCGAGCTAAAATATTCTTAAGTATCTAAAGTAAAAGTATAAGCATAAATCATTTCAAATTCCTTAAATTAAGCAACTAGACGGCTCTGTTTTCTAGTTTTTAAAATGTACAGATAGCCAGGGGCAAACTACCACACTCAGACATAATTTGCAAATGAAGCAAGTGTGTTTAGTGAGTCTGCCAGATCAGAAGCAGTAGGGATGTCATCTTGATAAGTGCATAAATTGGACCATTTATCTGTCCTGATAAGCATTCAAAATGTATGGGGAAATGTATGGGAAATGTATGGAGTAAAAAGTAGATTATTTTCTGGAAGAATGTAAAAGTAAAAGTTGTCAAAATTATAAATAGTAAAGTAAAGCATAGATACCCCAAAAAACGACTGAAGTAGTAATTTAAAGTATTTTTACTTAAGTATTTTACAGTTTGTCAGCTGCGCGAGTGGGTGGGAGATGCCTGTGTGCTTCGATGTTTACCTGATATTTTCTTGAAGATCACTCCCAGTGTTGCCAACAAATTTTCAGGGTAAGTTGCTAGAGGCAGGTTGATTTGTTGCTAAAAGTTGCTAAATGACGTTGTGATGTCATTGCGTGATAACGTAAACTACGTCATTATGAAGAATACACAATAACGTCACTCAAACTGACTGGCCATCTCGGCAAAAAATATGATTTGACATTTGTTCAGGTACAGACTCCCACTCTGTTCTGTACTTCTGGCTCTACAATTTTGATTGTGACATGTTGATTGATGTTGTAAGTTTTGTTCAAGATCAAACATTCGTGACCAACTATATTCACTGGGTTTGGCTCGTCGAACCCGTACTACTGCTGCTGCAGTCACCCAACAAGGATTTGCAATTTGCTGAAATTGCTGCTGGCCTGCTGCTTCCTGTGCACGAGCTGAGCGCCTACTGCAGACGTCACTCACAACGCACTTTTGCAGCCAGGCACGTGTGTTGTGACTGAACGTGTGACAGAGAAAAACGTTTTTGTGTCATTTAGAGTGAAAATGCGTGCATTTTAGCGTTTGAGTAATTTTTCAAAAGTTGCTAAAAGTTCCAAATACATTTTAAAAAGTAGCTAAATTTGTTGCTAGGTGCTGTTTGAAAAAAAAGTTGCCAGGGTGCTATGAAAAGTTGCTATATCTAGCAACAAAATTGCGAAATTTGCATCACTGATCACTCCGCGACCCAGAAGCTGCAGTACGGTCGTACAGCAGCAGATGATGATGCGCGGTCAGCCACTTGCCGCGTTCATGACAACTGGGAACTCGGAAAAATACGTCAGGTCGGAAAGTCGGAGCTAGAGGCCGAGTTGGATGACAGTTCAAATCAATTTTACCCAGTAGGAGCACGTTTTCTTTTATAGTTCCTAGGTATTTTGAACATACTGAAGCCGTAAGTGGGAGATTTCCGAGTTCCCAGTTATGTTGAACGCGGCAACTGACTTGTCATTCCCACTCGCCATCACTCACCGCTGTCATCGAATGGACTCAAGCTAGCAAAAGTTCTGTTGTTGAGTTCAATTGTCGAGCTCAGTTGTCATGAAACGCAAAAACAGCGACGAGTTGCTCTGTCTTGGTTTAATACACACTTTGAGAAATAACGAGGAACGCCCACAATGTGTTTTGTGTGGGTTAGTGCTTAATTAGTCTCTCACGGAACAAATTAAAACGACACGTCCTGACAAAACATCCACAGCATGACGGTCAAACACAGTCAGTTATTTCAGAACAGCGTAGAATGCTTCAGGAAACAGTGCTTCGACAGTGGAAGAGTGAGACTGCTAGCAAGGCATTGTTGTCATTTTATAACAGGTGATAATAAGCAAAAATAAGGGAGTACTATCTCTCGTAGTAGTCGATGTGTTTCTCTTTCAAACAATCCCCTTGTACACAGCTAATAGCTAGCTAGCTAACGTTAGCCAAAGCAAGCTAGCTAGCTACTGATAGTGCAACCGGCATAAGTAACAGTACATATGAAGTTGAAACATGATCAGGCCTACTGTACATCTTACTGTAGAAATTAGGTTGGAGTCTAGGTTGGGACTGTTGCTGTTAAAATACAAGTAATATTTTTTTAATTCTGAACTGGAATAAACCGAAGCAAGATGCTTTTTGAGGCAAACACAAAGTTATGGGTTTCTTATCTACAGCAGGAAGCAGTCTCCTGCCTGGCTGAGAAAGCACTAGATGTTCTGATCCAGTTTGTCACCACATACACTACCGGTCAAAAGTTTTAGAACACCTACTCATTCAAGGGTGTTTCTTTATTTGTACTATTTTCTATATTGTAGAATAACAGTGGAGACATATGGAATCATGTAATAACCAAAAAAGTGTTAAACAAATAAAAATTATATTTGAGATTCTTCAAATAGCCTTCATGACAGCTTTGCACACTTGGCATTCTCTCAACCAGCTTCATGAGGTAGTCACCTGGAATGCATTTCAATTGACAGCTGTGCCTTCTTAAAAGTTAATTTGTGGAATTTCTTTCCTTAATGCGTTTGAGCCAATCAGTTGTGTTGTGACAAGGTATACAGAAGATAGCCCTATTTGGTAAAAGACCAAGTCCATATTATGGCAAGAACTCTGAGTCTTCCGCCACAGTTCATTAGAGTTCACCAGCCTCAGAAATTGCGGCCCAAATAAATGCTTCACAGAGTTCAAGTAACAGACACATCTCAACATCAACTGTTCAAAGGAGACTGTGTGAATCAGGCCTTCATGGTCGAATTGCTGCAAATTAACCACTACTAAAGGACACCAATGGGCCAAGAAACACGAGTAATGGACATTATACCGGTGGAAATTTGTCCTTTGGTCTGGAGTCCAAATTGGAGATTTTTGGTTCCAACCGCTGTGCCTTTGTGAGACGCGGTGTAGGTGAACGGATGATCGCCGCATGTGTATTTCCCACCGTAAAGCATGGAGGAGGAGGTGTGGGGATGCTTTGCTGGTGACAATGTCTGTGATTTATTTAGAATTCAAGGCACACTTAACCAGCATGGCTACCACAACATTCTGCATCGATACGCTATCCCATCTGGTTTGGGCTTAGTGGGACTATCATTTGTTTTTCAACAGGACAATGACCCAACACACCTCCAGGTTGTGTAAGGGCTATTTGACCAAGAAGGAGAGTGATGGAGTGCTGCATCAGATGACCTGGCCTCCACAATCCCCCGACCTCAACCAAGTTGAAATGGTTTGGGATGAGTTGGACCGCAGAGTGAAGGAAAAGCAGCCAACAAGTGCTCAGCATATGTGGGAACTCCTTCAAGACTGTTGGAAAAGCATTCTAGGTGAAACTGGTTAAGAGAATGCCAAGAGTGTTCAAAGCTGTCATCAAGGCAAAGGGTGGCTATTTGAAAAATATAAAATATATTTTGATTCGTTTAACACTTTTTTGGTTACTACAAGATTTTATATGTGTTATTTCATAGTTTTGATGTCTTCTACAATGTAGAAAATTGTAAATAAATAAATAAATAAAAACCCTTCAACGAGTAGGTGTTCTAAAACTTTTGTACCTATGTGAGTTAGGGTTCTCAACAAGTACAGAAACAGACTCCATGCTGAGCATGACCTCAGGGTTGCACTGTCAAAAACTGAGCCCAGAATAGACCTGCTTGTTGAAAACTTTAACCAGTCACACACCTCTCATTAGGACTGTGTGTGTGTGTTTTCTGGTCTACATCTGTGTGCTGCCTCAAAAAGCATCTTGCTTAAATCAGTTTATTCCAGTTCCGAATTTAAATGATTTATTGTATTTTAACAGCAACTATTCCAACCTAGACAGATATGTAAGAGGGATTTTAATGGGGAAAAATAAACATGAATAGCTATTTATATGGGTATTTAATTTAATTGTTATTTGTCTATATTGCATTTGTTTTAGGTATAAGGGCAATGAAATGTGCTGATATTTACATATAGTTGCATGTTTTCATTAAGCTTGGGTCCCAGGAAAACAGAATTTCTAATTTGGGTCCCAAGGTGAAAAAGTTTAAGAAACCCTGCTTTAATGATTACAACATGCCACAGATTAGGCTACCATATCTCACATTCTCCCACATTTAAGGTTGGCAACACAGGGAACCCAAACATGAGCAAAAAACGGTACTATTAATACAGAAGATATTACCCTTTTTCACAGAAACGATTTTGTGACAGACAAACTAGGACCAACAATAGTAGCCTGCCTCTGACTTTATCAGAAACTATAACTATCAATATAATGCCAACCAACCTCTTTTGACCTTGCATTATACTGCCATTGTACTATGGTAACTCACAATTAATAAAGATGGTACCACATGATCATTTTTAGTAGCATTTATCAGAACCCTTACAAAAAATATTGCCGTTTTGAAACTGCAGTAAAAGTGCATCATGGTACATTTTTGTAAGGGCCCTGAGTCCAGGTTGCATAAATAGCCATTCAACCAGTTTTGAAAAGAGAAAACAGCATTCTGCTCCATTTAACTCCAATGTAAAGTGCCTATATTTGACCACAACTGTACTGTAATATTACAGTCCTACACATAGTAGGTTACTAGGGGATAACAATGTCTAATTGCTGACACAAAAAAGCAATGTTTGGGAACAAAAATGGTATGTGGATGAAGGTCATGCTTAAGTGAATAAACTATAAAGGGAAATAAATGGCTACAGTTGACACTTTTTTTGAGTTATTTCATGAAATGTTGTTTTCAGAAAAGGGGTGTTTTTTAAAAGTACCGGGGTAACTAAAAAAATATTAATTGGAATATAATATTGGAATGGAATAAGGTGCATTTGGAAAGTATTCAGACCCCTTTTTCCACATTTTGTTACGTTACAGCCTTATTCTAAAATGGATTCAATACATTGTTCCCCTCATCAATCTACACACAATACCCCATAATGACAAAGCGAAAACAGGTTTGTAGAAATAAAAAAACGAAATACTTTGTTTACACAAGTATTCAGACCCGAAATTGAGCTCAGGTGCATCCTGTTTCCATTGATCATCCTTGAGATGTGTCTACAACTTGATTGGAGTCCACCTGTGGTAAATTGAATTGATTGTACATGATTTGGAAAGGCACACACCTGTCTATATAAGGTCCCACAGTTGACAGTGCATGTCAGATCAAAAACCAAGCCATGAGGTCAAAGGAATTGTCCGTAGAGTTCCGAGACAGGATTGTTTTGAGGCACAGATTTGGAGAAGGGTACAAAAAAAATGTCTGCAGCATTGAAGGTCCTCAAGAACACAGTGGCCTCCATCATTCTTAAATGGAAGAATTTTGGAACCACCAAGACTCTTCCTAGAGCTGTCTATCCGGCTAAACTGAGCAATCGGGGCAGAAGGGCCTTGGTCAGGGAGGTGACCAAGAACCCGTTGGTCACTCTGACAGAGTTCCAGAGTTCCGTGGTGGAGATGGGAGAACCTTCCAGAAGGACAACCATCTCTGCAGCACTCCGCCAATCAGGCCTTTATGGTAGAGTGGCCAGATGGAAGCCACTCCTCAGTAAAAGGCCCATGATTGCCCGCTTGGAGTTTGCCAAATGGCACCCAAAGGACTCGCAGACCATGAGAAGCAAGATTCTCTGGTCTGCTGCAATCAAGATTGAACTCTTTGGCCTTAATGCCAAGTGTCACGTCTGGAGGAAACCTGGCACCATCCCTACGGTGAAGCATGGTGGTGGCAGCATCATGCTGTGGGGATGTTTTTCAGCGGCAGGGACTAGGAGACTAGTCAGGATCGAGGGAAAGATGAACGGAGCAACATACAGAGAGATACTTGATGAAAACCTGCTCCAGAGCTCTCTGGACCTCAGACTAGGACGAAGGTTTACCTTCCAACAGGACAACGACCCTAAGCACACAGCCAAGACAACGCAGGAGTGGCTTCGGCACAAGTCTCTGAATGTCCTTGAATGGCCCAGCCAGAGAGCCCGGACTTGAACCTGATCGAACATCTCTGGAGAGACCTGAAAATAGCTGTTCAGCGACACTGCCCATGCAACCTGATAGAGCTTGAGAGGATCTGCAGAGGAGAATTGGAGAAACTCCCCAAATACAGGTGTGCCAAGCTTGTAGCATCATACCCAAGAAGACTCAAGGCTGTAATTGCTGCCAAAGTACTGAGTAAAGGGGCTGAATACTTATCTAAATGTGATATTTCAGGGGGGGGGGGGGGTTTATACATTAAGCAAGAATTTCTAAAAACCTGTTTTTACCTTGTCATTATGGTGTATTGTCTTTGTAGATTTGATGAGGGAAAAAAACTATTTAATCAGGCTTTAACGTAACAAAATGTGGAAAAAGTCAACGGGTCTGAATACTTTCTGAATGCATTGTATATCTAATAACACTAAAAAAACATAGGAATATAACATTTAATAACAATAACTTAACTAATTAACTTGATATGGCAGCTCTCTTATGCTCTGCTATTGCACAATTCAAATTTGTACATAGGTCACATATAAAGCTATCCCCAGTAAAATTGGAGCACAATTTATGAGCCCACCTCCTGCACTGCTCACACCAAACCTGTGACTAAAAACATGAAAGATGCCAATTGAAAAGTTCTCTCTTAGAAACATAGCTATCTATCCAGCAATATAACATAAAATGCTGTGTAAAATAGCTAAAAGGTTATAAAGTGACATTAACTGTAAATCTATCAGTCACTAGTGGAAACAATTAAGTTACCATTTTAATGTGTTTTACCTCATGATCTGGTAGTAAGGTTGCTAGCTAGCACTCCTAGCAGCTTATGCTAAGTAGCTAGCCGGCAAGCATTTACTGCTAGTGAAGTTGCTAGCTAGCAAGTTAACATAAACTAGCACTAACTGGGCTAGTCATTGTCTAAATGATAGGTAGAAACATATTTATAACAATAAAGGGGTAACTTAGCCCCCAGGGGCCAGCTACCCCTTAGTGTGGGGGCAAGTTGCCCCCAACACACTCATCCAACATATTACTGTTGACTAAACCCATTCCGTACAAATTTGCGCAACCACGACATTCAAACGAGGCTGCAATGGAAACGAATGGGACTGTAGCGACTGCGTTGGCACGTGTGAACTATGTTTCTATTCAAGCGTTGATTGACATGGTAATGGCCCGATAGTATTGGAGAAAAGTAAAAAACAACTGACCCCTTTGATGCTGTATGTTAAATTGTGACGTGTCATGACGGAATGTACAGCACACATAATGCAACTCATTCTGTGTCGTACAGCCTCTCTCCATCAGGTGTAGCTCTTCTCTCGCAGATTAAAAACAAGAAAGGGACAGGGTAAGGGAGATATCTAGTCAATTGTAAAACTGAATGCATTCATTTTTTGCGTTATCACTACAAGCCATCATGACTCTCAAAAGCCGCGACAGCCGCTGTTTACTTCTGAAGATTACTTTAGCGCCGCCCTAAAAACCCGATTCAAATTTGACACAAACCTTCAAATAGGTATGTAATGACATATTATATAAACTCTTTATAGTGTTTTATTTATATTTTAGAGGTGATAAGTTTGACAGATCGGGTAAAAGAAGCAGTTTCCCCACACGGCTTATCTCCCCCAATCCCTATCACGCTGTAGGTTTACCCCAGGATTCTAGTTACCCCCTACTACCCTAGTAGTATTACAATTAAATGCCACCAATGTAAAGTTAAAATGTGAGTGTGATCAGCAGAGAGTGAAATTACTCATGGTTGTGACGTAAGGTTATGAGAGGTGGGGGGGAAACCGAGTCAGATGATAGTAGGCCAAAATCGTCCGACCGGCTCAGCTGTCTCTAAGACATCAACGCACCCATCAGCTAGTTTTCCGTTGCAGCCAGTGAAAACGGAGGAGCGCGCCAGCAAGCAACACTCAATGGATTATACAATTTAAATCAAGAAAAAGGCTGTGTTGATGCCAATCCGAACCAAGAAGAGAGAAAGAAAGCGCATTACAGATTACAGTTCATTCAACCCGAGGTAATACTGGCATTATTCACTCAGACACACTATAGGTCCGTTTTAACAAGGGAAGAGTAGAAATGGTCTGCATGATTTATTTATTCTTGAATGTTGAATGTCTAGAATCTGTCTAATGAAGTAAACTAAGGAAAGTTTGAATATAACTTTGGTGCTGAAGCTGCCTACACTACAGTTTAACTTTTCTTAAACGGCAATAACTGTGAACAAATTACCCTAGAATAGTATTTTATGGATTGGAATAGCCAGCCACTGAATGGGCTCTTGGCCATATGATCCACATACTTCTCCTGATTAACTGTGTCTGTGGAAGTGGAAAGTATTGCCTATAATTAAATTCAGACTCTGGCCTTGTCCACTCATTATCATTACACTGTTAAAATAGTTGTGCCTCCAGAGTGGAATGTCACCTCTCAGACTGAGTCAGTCTTTCACAGTCAGTCACAGGGCTGACATCACCCCACTCGCTGCAGCAGCAGGGCAACAAGGCTCTCATTCACTAGAATGGATTGTTTTCAGTTAAACTTAAGCAGCATGCACATTCTACACTCCAAGACAAGGGAATCTGACAGTCAATTGTCGTGGCTTTCTCATTATGTTTCTGACATTTGGTCAGAGACATTACTTATCATATGCCATATTTATGCTTTTGTTGTTTTGTGATTTCCCACATTCCTAGGCGGATTCGTCTTGCTGTCCACAGATGAATTTTGATCAGCCGCCTCCTTATGGGGGCCCTGGCCCCTCTGCCCCAGGATACCCTGCCCCTACAGCACCTGGGTATCCAACCCCCATGGCCCCTGTGTACCAACCCCAAGGGTTCCCAGATCAGGGATACCCAGCCCAGGGATACCCTGCTCCGGGTTATCCACCCACAGATCCATCCTACTCTAACTTCCCCCCAGGACCCCCAGGTTTATACCAAGGGCAGCCAGGTTACCAGGGTTACCAGATTCCCCCTCAGCCACAGTTAGGATGGCAGGATACACCCCCTGGTGCACAAATGTATGGAGAAGCCCCTAAGAACACAGGTGAGATCTTGGAATTATGAAGCTGCTATGGAAATTAATACATAAAATAACCCACGGACCCACTTTTGTCTGGCTGTGTATCTGAATAGATTATTGTATACAGGGGTTAAATTGGGAATTCTGAGGTGGGGAGCCCTATTTTGGCCGGGTTAGGTTAAGCCAGGGTTGACTATAAGTCTAAGGGTTAGAGATAGATAATAGGCCAAAATTGGTGTTAGGGTTCTTTTTAGTCTTTGTAATGGGTTGCCAAATGACCTCTGGGAACTCCTTCACGTGATGTGATTGAGATACTTAATATCAAAGATGTTTGCAGTCACTATAAAAGGCAGTGTGGTGTGACATTCTGTCTTTCTTCACTCTCACATTTGTGTTTTACATTACGAGATTGCTATTAATCCCCTTCGGATTACTTCCTTACGGAATTACAATTCTTCAACAACTCGGAGGTGCTATGAGTAGTTGATGTTAATCTAGTCAAATCAAAGAACATTTTATTTGTCACGTGCCGAATACAGCTGTAGACCTTACCATGAAATGCTTACTTACAAGCCCTTAACCAACAATGCAGTTTGAAGGAAAATAAGGGTTAAGAAAATATTAACTAAATAAACGAAAGTAAAAAAATAAAGGAGCAACAAATAAAATAACAATAACGAGGCTCTATATACAGGGGGTACCAGTACCGAGTCAATGTGCGGGGGTCCAGGTTAGTCGAGGAAATTGAGGTAATTTGTACATGTAGGTAGGGGTAAAGTGACTATGCATAGATAATAAACAGCGAGTAGCAGCAGTGTAAAAAGGGGGGTGGGGTGGGGGGGGGGGGGTCAATGCAAATAGTCCGTGTAGCCATTTGATTAGCTTTCCCCTAGGAGCTTATGGCTGCAGGGAAGTTCCATCTACATTGAAAGTGTGTACGGCAGCCATCTCTATGGGTCATGACCAGATTGCGGATGCATTACTACGGGCACACCCTCTAGTATCGCATTCATGAATGGTGCCCTCAGGCTCCTTCAGTACCCTCATGGGAGTTAGATGTTGTCCTACGATCATTTCTGAGTCCACCATTTGAGCCCCTGTCCTCACTTGAGCTATGGGAGCTCTCAGTCAAGACTGACGTTCTATTGGCTATCGTGTCAGCCAAGCGTGTTGGAGAATTACAGTACATGCGCTTTCTATCCATCCTTCATGCCTCACTTTAGCAGAAGATGGATCTAAGGCAGTGCTTTGGCCAAATTCAACATTTTTACCTAAGGTCCTTTCATCATCACATGTTAACCAGCCCTTAATCATAGCAGCATTTCACCCGCCTCCCTACTCCTCACAGGAGAGTCGTGAGTTGCATACACTTTGCCCGGTTAGGGCATTGAGTGCCTATATTGCTGCAACAAGAACTGTTAGTCAAACAGAACAGCGTTATGGGGAAACACTCTCTCAACCCAGATACAGTAAGTGAGCATACCGTGAACCTTGTACATACTTATCAACCATCAGTGAGATGGATGTTCTAAACAGAGGCCTTCCACTCTTGGTGCTGTTGCACCCAATTGAAGCCTCATGTTGTAAGTTCTAGCTTTTAGCTTGCTTGTGTAAACAGTTGTATATCACAGTTGAAATTCTTTCTTATCCTGTTGGGTAATTATATTCTGTTGCATCCTGTGGTGGATACAAGGGTTAGTTTAACCCTAACTTTAAAAAAATATATTTTATTCTACTTTTCTCTTTGGTGCTGGAGCTTTTTTCTGGATCAAAATGGTGGTGGGTGTGACAGTGGGCGTGGCCAATGGCGTCACCGCCGACCAAAAATGTTTGAGGCCCCCCTGTTGGCCGCAGTGACAAAATATTGCTGTTGTAAAGCTAATTTCCTGCAATTCTATACATTTTACAATGGGATCTGAGATAAAAAATTACAGTTTTAAGCTAATTTCCTGTAATTCTACACAGCTTGCCATGGGGCTGAGAGAACATTTGCCGTTTTAAACCAACATTATATTTACAAAAGTATGTGGACACCCCTTCAAATTAGTGGATTCGGCTATTTTTAGCACACAGCCATGCAATCTCCATAGACAAACATTGGCAGTAGAATGGCCTTACTGAAGAGCTCAGTGACTTTCAATGTGACACCGACATAGGATGCCACCTTTCCAACAAGTCAGTTTGTCAAATTTCTGCCCTGCTAGAGCTGCTCCGGTCAACTGTAAGTGCTGTTATTGTGAAGTGAAAATGTCTAGGAGCAACAATGACTCATCTGTGAAGTGGTAGGCCACACAAGCTCACAGAACGGGACCGGCGAGTGCTGAAGCGTGTAAAAATTGTCTGTCCTCGGTTGCAACACTCACTACCGAGTTCCAAACTGCCTCTGGAAGCAACGTCAGCACAAGAACTGTTCGTCAGGAGCTTCATGAAATGGGTTTCCATGGCCGAGCAGCCACACAAGCCTAAATTCACCATGCGCAATGCCAAGCATCGGCTGGAGTGGTGTAAAGCTCGCCACCATTGGAGCAGTTCTCTGGAGTGATGAATCACGCTTCATCATCTGGCAGTCCGACGTACAAATCTGGGTTTGGCGGATGCCAGGAGAACGCTACCTGTCCGAATGCATAGTGCCAACTGTAAATTATAGTGGACGAGTAATAATGGTCTCGGGCTGTTTTTCATGGTTCGGGCCCCTTAGTTCAATTGAATTGAATTAATCACTACAGCATACAATGACATTCTAGACAATTCTGTGCTTCCAACTTTGTGGCAACAGTTTGGGGAAGGCTCTTTCCTGTTTCAGCATGACAATGCCCCCATGCACAAAGCGAGGTCCATACAGAAATGGTTTGTTGAGATCAGTGTGGAAGAACTTGACTGGGCTGCAAAGAGACCTGACCTCAACCCCATTGAACACCTTTGGGATGATTTGGAAAGCCGACAGCGAGCTAGGCTTAATCGACCTACATCAGTGCCCGACCTCACTAATGCTCTTGTGGCTGAATGGAAGCAAGTCCCCTCAGCAATGTTCCAATGTTCCAGTGGAAAGCCTTCCCAGAAGAGTGGAGGCTGTTGTAGCAGCAAAGGGTGGACCAACTCTATGTTAATGCCCATGATTTTGGAATGAGATGTTTGACGAGCAGGTGTCCAACATACTTTTGGTCATGTAGTGTAATTTCCTTACATTTTACACATTTTGCCATGATTTATGCTATCTGAGTGACTCAAACATAACATAATCAATAAAGGGAAAGGGGATACCTTGTCAATTGCACAACCAAAATGTTTCTTCCGCATTTAACCCAACCCCTCTGAATCAGATTGGTGTGGGAGCTGACTTAATCAACGTCCAAGTCATTAGCGCCCGGGGCCCATACCATGACAAAAATGATCCTGAATGCATAATGTTTGGAAATGTTAGACTGTCTAGCTTTTATTTTGGTGATTGTTAGTAATTTTGGTGATGTTGGTCTTAAAAAAATATATAGGCTCATTATCTTCTCTACATACTTTACACTGAGTGTACAAACCATTAGGAACACCTGCTCTTTCCTGGACATAGACAGACCAGGTGAATCCAGGTGAAAGCTATGCTCCCTTATTGATGTCACTTGTTAATCCGTGTAGGATCCACTTCAATCAGAGTAGATGAAGGGGAGGAGCCAGTTTAAAGAAAGATTTTTAAGCCTTAAGAGACAATCGAGACATGGATTGTGTGTGTGTACTATTCAGAGGATGAATTGTAAGTGCCTTTCAACATGGTATGGTAGTAGGTGCCAGGCGCCCTGGTTTGTGCCAAGAACTGCAACGCTGCTGGGTTTTTCACTCTCAACAGTTTCCCCTGTGTATCAAGAATGGTCCACCACCCAAAGGACATCCAGCCAATTTGACACAACTGTCGGAAGCATTGGAGTCAACATGCTTTCGACACCTTGTAGAGTCCATGCCCCGACGAATTGAGGCTGTTCTGAGGGCAAAAGGGGGTGCAACTCAATACTAGGAAGGTGTTCCTAATGTTTGGTATACTCCGTGTATATTTGGTTTTAGTTTAAGTTTACACTGAAAAGTTTTTCCATCCCGAAAAATATGAACTAATTTCTAGTCTTTTTTGACTGTTTGGATTTAGGTGGCCCATAAAATAAATATTAGATGGCCTGCCCAATACTTTTCCATGCAGAAAAACCCTGCCTTTGACCCAAGGTGCAGGAGCCAGGTTTCGTGAAGCTGAGGCACAACTTAACCACTGCCTGTGCATAAATCAACTATTTTACCTTTTTATAGAAAGGATTCTTGATGACTAGTCGAGGTGCAGAATTGTCAGTACAACTCACTTAGGCCAGTACAACTCAATGAACACTAATATATAATTTTCCCAGCATGGAGACAGTCTGGGCCAGGCAATCTCTGGCTCTGTGACGAGGCCAAAGTGATTAAATGGATTTGAACGCTCATAGCAATGAAATTCAACTTAACCCATATGACACTAATGGCAGAACTGCTGGCTTGATCCACTTTCCTTCGGTCCCTGCTTCTGACAGTGGTCACCCCTATTCAATGGAGTTCCACTCAGTGAGAGTCTGATCAGACCCCAGGGGCATCCAATTCCAGCTCCCAGTCTAAACCCATCTCGCTCTTGCCGGAAGTGAGGGTTTGTGAATCTGCCCTCATTCCCTTAGCACACATTGACATTACTAGTGCCTTGACAGTAATACGAATTAATGCCTGATAGCTAACGAGTGTCGTAACATGGAGTGTCCTAGCTCTGGCCAATTACTAGTATAAGTGTCTAAATAATGGATACAAGCTTTTTGTTTTTCCAATATTATGAACATGCATGTGTGTCAGTGGAGGCTGCTGAGGGGAGGAAGGCTCATAATAATGGCTGGAATGGAATAAATGGAATGGGTTTGATGTATTTAATACCATTCCACCGATTCCGCTCCAGCCATGACCACGAGCCTGTCCTCCCCAATTAAGGTGCCACCAACCTCCTGTGATGTGTGTAGATAAGAGGGACTGGGAATACAGCATTGAATAACTTCTCTTTGTCTTCATCTCTATCAGTGTATGTGGTGGAGGACAGGAGTCGAGATGGCGGAGGCGGAGGGGAGCACGCCTGTCTCACAGCCTGTTGGACGGCCCTTTGCTGCTGCTGTTTGTGGGACATGATGACCTGATCACTGAACCTGGCGAGACGAGACCTCACTGTTACCTCACCATGTGCTCCCCAGAGAAATCTACCACGGTGTAAAACCGTCTGCAAGTTAACTGATCTTTTACTTCCTGCCTCTTTGTCTTATTTGTTGTAACTTTATTATGCTCGCTAAATTGTTGCACATGTGACTTTGTACATCATACGGCAACTAAAAACCTAGCCTGAACACTCAAAGTACTAAAGCTAACTTTTTTTAAATATATAAATATTGACACATCTTCGCCGAAGAAAAATGTATAAAACAATGTTGAATAATCAGTCTTAATAATTAACAGTTTATATTTAGTTATATTTGTTTGTTTTTCATATTAGAGATGTTGGAAACTTACGTTTCTCTTTCATCCCCACCTTTAAATATTTGGTTTTCATGGTAAAGAAAACTAGACTGAACAAAAATATAAATGCAACGTGTTAAGTTTTGGTCCCATGTTTCATGAGCTGAAATAAAATATCCCAGAAATTTTCCATAAACACAAAAAGCTTATTTCTCAAATTTTGTCCACAAATTTGTTTATATCCCTGCCAAGATAATCCATCCACCTGACAGTTGTGGCATATCAAGAAGATGATTAAACAGCCTGATCATTACACAGCTGCACCTTGTGCTGGGGACAATAAAAGGCCACTCTAAAATGTGCAGTTTTGTCACACAACACAATGCCACAGATGTCTCAAGTTTTGTCCACCAGAGCTGTTGCCAGAGAACTGAATGTTAATTTCTCTACCATAAACCTCCTCCTAACATCGTTTTAGAGAATTTGGCAGTACGTCCGAATGGCCTCACAACCACAGACCACGTGTAATCACTGCAGCCCAGGACCTCCACATCTGGCTTCTTCACCTGCAGGATCATCTGAGACCAGCCACCCAGACAGCTGATGAAACTGAGGAGTATTTCTGTCTGTAATAAAGCACTTTTGTGGGGAAAAACTAATTCTGATTGGCTGGGCCTAGATCCCCAGTGTGCCCCTGCCCAGTCATGTGAAATCCATAGATTAGGGCCTAATGAATTTATTTCAATTGACTGATTTCCTTATTTGAACTGTAACTCAGTAAAATTGTTGAAATTGGTTTCCAAGAGTTTGATACCATTCCATTTATTCCGTTCCAGACATTATTAAGAGCCGTCCTTCCATCAGCAGCCTCCAATGGTTTACAGCTAGAGCTATACACATTTAAATATGCGCATTTTAGCTGTGTGTCTTAGTCAGGTGCCTATATTTGCACAACTTATTTTGGGCAGTGCTTCTCACCCCCCTGGCTTAAAGCTCTCATGTGGGTTGAGTGTGGGGCCAGGGAGGTCTGTGATTCTATTTCTGAAAGGTCAAGATTTAAGCCCTGTTTATACCTGGTGCTAACATGTGTACTGATCTTGTCCACATTCTGATCACCATCAGTTATTTTAATCATCTACATCTGTCTAAAAATGTGGGCCCAATCAGAATGTGGACAAGATCAGGACACATGTTCGCACCAGGGTATAAACAGGTCTTTGGACAGGGAGCAGTGAGTTTGATCTGCTGTGTGTGAAAATAGCTGCAAAGGGGGAGGTGCAACTCGTTCAGGACAACAGTCCAGACTGCTGAGTATCTCTGCTTACCGCTGTTCTATAGAGGTAGATGATTCTACGGTCACGGAGTGGCTCAGTCCTACTGTATGTCAATGGAGATGTTAATGATTAAATCTGCTTGTTAGCTTGGAGTCCCAACCTCACACTTCACTGCAGTACTCCAGTCTTTCATATACGTTAGTGTTGGGGGTCAAAGATGCTTCTGGCAGGTGCTAATTAAAATGCTAAAAATAACCTGGGAGCCATGAGAACCCACTGCAGCTGACAGGAAGAGGTTTGCCTCCAATGATCTCAATTTGAATAATACAATACCTGCCTTTAATATACATTTACCTCAGTAGTACAAAGGAAGCCAATTTTACCTGTCAATCAGTATTTGACAGATTAAATTGCTTTGATTTATTCACAATTTGCTAATTTTACGCTAATGACAAAAATACTGTAAGTGCTCAATGGAAGTTGAGGGTAGGTAGTTAATAATAGCCTCAGGAAAGCACGTCGATCCACAGCTGCTTGCTGAAAGTGGAAAAAGAACTTCATGCAACATGAAAAAACACGTTTATTCTGATAAACCTTCCACATAATCCTCGTCCTAGTGTAAAGAATGTTTCATGATACCTATTCATGTACATATTGACATCCATACTGTGGTTCTTCACAGTGAAAAGATACTTTTTACAGATATGGTTGGTTACAGAGAAACCACTAGGTAAAAAATGAATTAAAATCTCCAGTTTAAAGGGGATGTTTGAGTTTTGGCAATCAAATCAATCAAAGATCAATATGTAAACATCTCTTCTATGGATCTTCACAGAACTATAGTTAAACCACCTTTTGAGAAATGTACAAATTAGACAGCTTTCAGGACATGGATCTCTGTTGCTGAATGAATGTGAATGTACACATTTAACTTGGTAATGTATTGGGAAACATGTTTCACAGTTGTAAAGACAAAAAAAGTAAACAATATAAAAACACAACATACACCATCATTTAGGTAGACCTTTACTTGACACCCAGTGTCATAACACATTATGACACGGTCATAACAACTGACATAACTTGTCATAACACTGTCATGTGTCTTGTCCTGCTCCTGAAATCTGCTCCTGCATTCATCCCAGTCATCAGCAACAGAGCATTAACGTAGGTGCATGTCTGACATCAATGTGTGCGCAATTACAATGATAACTTAATATGGTCAATTTCAAAAATGTTTATAACAAGCATACTGTTGACACATAGGCTATGGTGTAATGGAATGTTTTGCCTTGTGTGGTAGGTTTGGTGGGTTTTGACACATATGTAGGTGTCATAACCAGCCATAAAATAATGCACGTTATGTCACAACAGGTCTAAATATATGTGTCATGACAGTGTTATGACCATATTATAACAGGTTATGACAAATTATGTCAGATGTTATGACATATTATGACACGGTTATGACCGTGTAATAACGTGTTATGATGCTGGGTATCAAGTAAAGTGTTACCAAATTTTATCTGTAACATGTCTTGGGCTGCAAATTTAAATATGTATTGAGAATACTTTAATATATATATATAATTTTTAAAAGACATGTATTTCATCCTCAATACAAATTCTTCATGATTGTCATATAGTGCAAACAAAAAGAGCAAGAAAAAAAACCAACAACTATCCTCTGATTCCATTTGTATTTTTCTTGAAATTGTGAGAGAGTTATCCTGACTTATCTTGGATAGTGTCCAAGTGAATGTCTTGTTTCAAAGTCTACAGCACAGGAACATACAAATCTACATATATGTCATATCCTCAATCTCTGTTGTTGTTAAATTAAACCATATTTTACTATGTACTCTGAATGAAGAACAATTGAGCGTCCTTAAACATTGCTCATGGTTATGATGATGTTGGCAAGTGATGGCTCTATGTTCTTCAGATGGTGGCCTGAGACAGTTCAAGAGTTGTTTAGCCATTAGAAATAAAAGCCTTGACTGTGTTGTCATTGTCTGCGTTGGGTCGGATACGTCTGATAAACCGTTGGAATAGCAGTTAACCTCACTGGCATCAATACCAATCCCTCAAAAAAGAGTGAAAACTATTTTCGATTTTTTCCTCATAAAAAAGTCAGTACAGTTCATATCATCAGTAGTTAAGGGTGCTTTATTCAATCATAGTCTGAACTCATTCAGGCGTTGTTTTTGCCTTCAGCAAGACATCCGTTTTGTGAGATTGTGTCCTCTCAGATGCCCCGTGTTTACTCTCCCTAGGAGATGAAGTGTCAGAGGGGCTGTGTTGTATTGTACTCTGTTACCTCTTGCCCATCTCCTTCTGTCTGAGGAACTGGATGTTGCTGCTGCTGTCTGCCAGTTCTGGGTACTGCTCCACAGGCAGCACATAGTACCCATCGTAACCTGGCACCTTCCCTGCTGCCAGGAGCTGCTGCCTCTCTCCCTCTGCCCACAGCCTCCCACCTTCTCTGCTTTCTCTCAGACACTGCTGCTCCCTCATCCAGGCCCCCGACAGGGCCCTCTGGTGGGCCTGCTCCAGCAGGCGACCCCGCTCCTTCTCCAGCACGTCAGCCGCCAGGCCGTAACGTACACTCAGGGACAACGCTACCGTGTGGATCTCCACGGTGACGCCCCGACGAGAGCGTCCGCTTACGGTCACGTTGACGCCATTCTCCAGGGCTTTCCTCCCGCTGCTCAGTCCTAGAGACAGCAGGTCACTGTCAGCCAGGCCCAGCTTCACAAAGAAGTGGCAGTCCTTCCCGTCTATGGTGTAGTGGGTTCCCTCCAGATAGATGGCGTTGTTCAGGACTTGGGCCACCTTACGGCTGTCCTCGCTGGCCAGGCCGGACACTCCCGTCACCACATGGCCCTCCTTGATGGCTAGCATCATGCCCCGGCCCACGATGGGGATCTTGGTGCCGAACCAGTACCCAGGCTTGTCCCGTTTGGCCCAGTGCTCCTTGTTGAGCAACCTCCCTTCCAGGGCCATGAAGGCCTGGTTGTGGCGCTCCGCTGCATGCTGCACCCCTGTGATCAGCTGGAGACAGAGCAGAGGGTCAGCCAGCCACTTGATTATTTTGTTTAAATTAATAGACATAAAATACATGGAGATTTGCCTGTGTAGCCTCAGTAATTAGTAGCTCAAATATGTATTTGATAAATAACTCACCTGAGCAGTCTCACAGTCCTGGCTTGCTAATAGTTCATAAGGCGGTTCAACAAAATACATGGGATGTCTGGGGAAGCCTGGTATGATGTTACTGAGCTGGAAACCAAACATCACCAGCCAGCTCTTCACATCTGCAAAATAGTGCAAGAGTATTAATGAATTAAAACATGTCAAGATGTCATAACAACATACTTAGCTCACTTGATGGATCTTTTTCCATAAGAAAAAGCAAACTCAATCATCCTCACCTGTCACATAGCTCTTGACGTCTATCATATCACTGAGTGGGTTGTTGTTCTTGAACATGTACAGATTGAACGGGGACGGCTCCTTGCCAATCTTAGGTAGGAGTTTATGGTCTGGGGCAGTCCATCTGCCTGCCAGCACATCGTAGTCTCTCTGGCCAAAGTGCACCAGCTTGGTGAGGGGGTCGTAGAGCCCTCCGTGGAAGCCCACCGCCATGTTGAAGTCAGGGTTGGAGTCGTGGTACACCTCCCCGTAGGCAGTGTACTGGAGCTGCTTGACCATCTGTCCGTTGCTGCTGAATACGGCGAGCGGCGTGCCCGTGTTGTCCGAGGCGATGTAATACTCCTCCCCGCCGGTCACCTCCATAGCAAACAGATGTCCCTGCAGGTCGTAGTAGAAAGAGGTGATCTCCCCTCCAGAGTGGTTGTACACGTGGGTTATCCTGCCGGGGTAGTTGAGATCTGCGTAGAAGAACTGCAGGTGCTCTCCCTCATTGGTCTTCCTGGATATGCGGCGGCCCAGGCCGTCGTAGCGGTAACGGACGTTCCACCCCCTGGGCGTACGGCTGTACGCCTGCTCCAGCAGCCCGTTGGAGTTGTAGAGGAAGACGTCAGCGCCACGCTGGCTCAGGACACCATCCTCATCCACGCGGTACTGCATGTCGCCCAGGCGGGTGATGCGGTCGCGCAAGTCGTAGCGCAGCGGCAGCAGGCGTGCGCTGTTCCCAGGGTTCAGCAGGTGCAAGTTGCCGTTCAGGTCGTAGCTGTAACGCCAGGTGGACCAGTCGTTGACTTTGACCCCGACAAGCTGGCCGTCACCGTCATATTCATAGCGGTACTGTGTTGTGTTAGCATATGGCCCGATCTTCAGCTCTCTCTTGATGACCCGGCCCATGCTGTCATACTGTACCGTCATCCAGTACATGAGCGAGCGGAAGATCTCGTACTGCACCTCTTTGATGCGGCCGTGGGCGTCAAAGTGCTTGCTGAGGGTCATCACTGCCGTTGTGATTATCTGGTTGACGTCATAGTAGATAATGCCAAACTTGCCAAAGTGCTCCACCTTGCCTGAGATCTCATCGTAGCGGTAGAGGTCCACGGGCAGGGGCGTCTCGCCGATCACCGGCTTGATGCTGGCCACACGGAAGCTGTTGTCGTGGTAGGTGTAATCAAAACGGGCGTTGACCATGCCCTCCTCAGAGAAGCGGTACATCTGTTTGTCCACTAGGGGGCCAACTTTACGGTAGCGGATGGTGCAGGAAAATCCCCCACTCTGCAGGTTAACCATCTTCAACACTCCGGCTGTCTCGTCGTAGCCGAACGTCACAGCTGTGCTGTCGTACAGAACCTCAGACAGCTTGGCCAGCTTGCCGTACTTATAGATGACGTGTCGGCCCGTGCCTAGGTAAAAGGTGGCGCGGGGTCGTCCGTCTTCACTGAAGTCGTGGATGATGGTGGCGTTGCTCTCGGGAGGGTTGTAGATGTTGCGGATGTAGCCGATGGACACGTGGGTGGACATGGTGTGTCTGGCCATGCTGGGCATGGTAACAGAGATGATACGCCCTGAGGTGTCAAACTCAAACACATACTGCCTCTGACTCTGCTGGAGGTGCAGCACCATGGACTGGGGAGGAAGATAGAGAAAACAAAAGGTACATCCATTTTTATTCTCTACTGTACACGCACATTAACATAGATCTTCTAACAAAAAAACTCAGGGACAGGCAAGAGTAAAAACGCTGTTCCCTTGCAGCTTACAGCACAGACAGACAGACAGACAGACAGACATATCCACCAGTGTATCAGAATGCCTCACCCTGTCCAGATAGCTGAAGCTCCACACCTTCCCGTCCACAAAGGTGCGTGAGAGGATGCGTCCGAAGGTGTCAAACTCGCTCCTCTGGCTCATGCTGCCTCTCTGCAGGCCCACTAGGCGTCCAGTGGGGGAGTAGGACACGTTGACCACAGCCAGGCTGCTGCTGGGAAGCCAGGTGGCTGGACGGCCCTGCTGGTCATACATGATCCTCAGTGTGAACTTACGGTGGTCGTCATAGATCTTCTCTGTGCGAGTGTTGCGGTCAAAATCAATGGAGAGGAGGTTCCTGCCATGGGCCTGTGCAGAGTGTGAGGGAGGACATTTCATTTGTCATAGGTACAGTTAGGTCAAAAATTATTGGCACCTGACTACATGAAACATGAGAGGAAGACATCCTAAGCCTGTATAATCATTTGCATTCTGATAAAATCAAATGTTTTTATGGGTGAAAAACACAATTTTCTCTCTTCTGCTCAGAGCTGGCTGTGTATCATATATAGTTAAAAACAACAATATTACTCTCCAAATCCTATATTGTAGATCTATTTTCCTTCTCGTGACTTCAGTTTGACAGAGAGCAAGCTGCATTGTCTAAAAAAAACTCCAGAAATGGATTGACATTAGAAACTGAGCACTTAAAGTGTATTGTGTCCAGCTTACTCTCAGCTTCCTGCCATAGACGGTCACTTTGCTCTTGATGAGTTCCTTCCTCATCCTCCACTCGATAGAGTTCAGCCCGCTGTCGGTGGGCAGACTGATGTTGCGCTGACCAATGGTAGGGCTGACTGAGCCGGCTAGGATATGGGGCTCTGTGTGGAAGCTGAGGCCCATGCCATTGGCATACAATACTCTTAGAGTACCATTGTAACAGAACTGGTAGTTGTTCCGTACTTGGTCTGCAGGGGGAGCAGCAGACACACACACACACACACACACACACACACACACACACACACACACACACACACACACAGGTTGGATTAGAAGTGAGAAACTGAGGGCACGTTTTATTACAGAGAAGACATTACATTTGATCTGATTGAATGCTCTGCATTTGGGGAAATGCAGTCTCTGGGGCTGAATCTGTGTACTTTTCTACCAGACAATAACAAGTATCCTCTCTCATAATGACATGACCAAAGATAAGAGGGTGTTTCGTCTCTCAGCAAAATGCAGAACATGAGCTTTTTATTCCATTTACCTGCAGTAATGAGATCATGTACTACATTTGAGGAGGAAAGGTACCTGGAAGCAAAATAATCCATGGAGCTTAATGCGAAGAAAACTTCCCGAACACGTCTAACCAGACGAGAGTACTCAAAACCAGCTTTTAACGGCTTTCAAACTCAATTTATCTCCCTGAAACAGTAGAAGCAAACTTTGGAAGCCTTTATAGACAGATTTACTTTGTAGAGTCCATTTCAGTCAGAACTCCCACATTAGATTGAAATAAAGTGTGCAGTTTAAGGTAGCCAAGTCGCTTTCCCTCTTTTATGAGCCCCCCAGGGCACACTTTCATATAAATCTCTTCAATTCTTATTCTCACGGCTCCAGTAGTTTCCAGACGTACAGATGAGATTGCATTTATTTTCTGTCACACCCCCATGGGTCAGTAGGGAAATCTATACTCTCTCCTGCTCTTTCCCCCACACTGTTAAACGGCTGAAATAAGCTCTGGGATCAGGGGCCCTCTTGTTGGGCAGCAGCCACCTCCTATGGCACCCACAGACACAGATGAAGATTTACTGTGTCCTAGGTAATGAATTTCTCCTTAATCGCATTTGTCATAGGACTGTAAAAAGTGTCAGGTACCCTAGGGTGCTGGAGTTGGAGAGACAGAGGGAGCGAGCTGGGTAGGGGATTATAGTACTGTAGTTTAAATATGAGAATGATCCTTTTAGGTGACATGTTTGTTACCTTGCACCACAGTGTAGGATGCCTCTGCAGAGGACAGGTTGGTGATGACGGTGACATCATCATCCCTGTTGGAGCTCTCCATGTCGATGTTGATTGACTGGTCTATATCCCGGTGCAGGCTGGTCACCACTCCCGTGGGGTAGGTGACGTTAGTCAGACGCCCCTCACTGTCATACCTGCATGGGAAGAGTAGGATGGAGCTGAGTCGAGGGGCCATGGAGGAAAAATCCTACATGTGCTGGAATGTTTTGTCAAACGTGAGACCAACAGATGTCTTCTAGCACTCAGAGCAGTACCAGGGTCAGACACCAGATGGTGACAATGTGACATGACCATATTGTTGATTTGACTCCGAGTGGCCTGACGGAACGCAGACTTCTTTTTCTCTCTCTGACTAATGCATTATTTCCACACCAATAAATGGCTATTGCTCCTTTTCTTCACCTAATATTAATACACTGCACTGTGAGCTATATCACTGAATACGTTAGGCTAATTTACAGTCACACATACACTAGTTAATTCCCACATACTCATAAAAGTTGGTCCATCCAGTCTCATCAGCCTTGGAGGCCAGCAGGCCTGTGTTCGCAGCATAGCTCATCAGCGCCACCTCCTGGTTGAGGGCAGATACAGAGCGCAGGCCACCGGCAGGGTCCAACCCCAGGGTGACCACCTGGTTCTCAGGCAACAGCACCAGCCTCAGCTGGCCAGATCCGTCTCTCCTCACCCTCAGGGTGTTGTTACAGTTATCAGCCACGGCAGCCAGCTCCCTGTCCTGCCCGTAGGTGAAGTTATAGAGAGGTTCTCCGGTGATCAGACTGACTGTCTGTCTGTGGAGCCCATCTCTACCGAACACATACATCTCCTGCTCCCGGGGTGACCCCACCTCATACAGCCCCACTGGCGTGGCCATGGGCCTGTCGCGCCGCACTGCCCGCACACGGATGTTGTTGAGGTCAGCGATGAACAGCGTGCCGTCGGGAGACACGGCGAGCGAGGTGGGGGCGTTGAGCCCGGCGTCCGTGGCGTAGCCCTCGTCGCCAGAGAAGCATTGGCAGTTGACGTCGTTCTTGCAGTCGCACTCGGAGGTGGCGCCGGCCAGCAGAGAGGTCTCTCCGGAGGCGCTGACCTGCCGCACGCGGTTGATCTTCTTCTCGTCCGTCTCGGCGATGTAGAGCACGCCGGTGTGGGAGATGGCGATGGCCGTGGCGCTCTCCAGGGCAGAGTGGATGGCCAGCTTGCTCAGGGAGTAATCGATGCCCGGGACCTGGCAGTGCATGGGCCTCCCAGCGATGATGCTGACCTGGTGGTTCTCTGTGATGCGGAGGATCACGTTGTTCTCCAGCACGTACAGGGAGTTGTCTGTGGGGTTCACCGCCAGATCTGTGGGCCACTCCAGACGCACCTGGATGAACAGTTACACAACACATGAGTAATCACAAATCCACTGGAACTCCCCAGGGCTCTTTAGATCTCCAAGTCTTGATCCAAATTCCTCTCTCTCACACACTATTCAGAAGAGCGTACAGCTAGGATAGCTTGGATAGGTGGGTATAAATACTGTCAATTTATGACAGCAAAGAGGCAGCCCTCTTATGTTGGACAGTAGTAGATATATCCCTCTAAAGAAAAGTCTCTGTAGTGGTCCATGCTTAGCGTATTTGGCCATAAGGCAGAGGGGGAAAAATAGGACAGATGGGGATATCATTTAGACTGCAGACTCTCTTCCCACCTGGCTATTAAGAAAAACATATACCCTCAGCACTACACAGGTTTTCTGCCCCAAAGGGCCTATAAGTCCAAAATATAAAGATATGAAACATATCGATTTTTTTGTTCCCCAGTTTTTCCTCCTCACCTGACTGACGTCCATGCTGGAGTCACAGCTGAGTGGACGGACCGCTGTGAGGTCATTGGTCTTGATCAGGGTGGAGATGATGCCGTTTTGGTCCACCTTACGGATCATGGTGGCGTCAACAAAGTACATTAGGCCGTTCTTATCCACAGCGATCCCTGACAGACAGAAAGATGGAGGCAGATGGAGGCAGAGACATATGAAAACTAGTTCTACTTTACATCTGGGGCTGCTAACACAAACAGTCAAAACACTGTCAAAGTTGGGCTCATCAGGCATTCTGCAGGGTTGTAACCTCATGCTGACATCAGAATGTCTCTGTGTTAGAGTGTCATCTCTGCTGTGACACCAAGTGACAGTGTAACACTCCGCCTGGCAGTTTGGTGTCAAGAAGACCCGCTGTTTCTGTTCCAGGTCACTGCTCTGAACAAACAGATCGCAAATCACTCGTTTACATACACCCTCCCTCCTGAGGATACCACTAAATTAGATACTGAGTGACAGCTTAAGACCCCAAAAGAATAGCAGGTGAACATGTGTAAAATCACACAATATATGTGCTTCCTACAAGGGGGTATAAGTGACAGTGTAAGTAACAGACAGATCTAACAAAATAATTCTGATGGAAATTAGATGTGTGTAACTGATTTTTATATGGAATGTGTGGAGGAGAGCGTCCCTAAAATAAGGAAAGGCATCCGTATTCAGTCACTGTCACCTCCACAGTAAGGGTTGATACACTATGCCCCTGGAACTCACCCCTAGGGCTCATGAGTGTGGCCTCCACGGCCTTGCCCCCGTCCCCACAGCGGGCCTCGTCGAAGGGGACACACTGCTCGCCGGTCCCAGCCACCACCTGGGCATTGTCCAACAACTGCCGCCCGCCGGTCAGTGAGCTCACGCGGTAGATCTGTCGAGAGTTGGTGTCCGAGAGAAAGACCGACCCAGACAGTGGGTCCACCGCTAGGTAGTACTTGTGTGTTGGGTTGTTCCTAGGTAGATAGGAAATGAGAGAATATTCTAGATAGATAATCCCTCAAAGGACTGAGCCAGAGACTATAGGAATACAAGAGAGATGACACAGGTAAACATCATTTTTGCTAAAGCTGTATGTCAGGCAATGTTACCAAGCTGGAGGACACCAAAGGTGCTTCAACAAAGTACTGAGTAAAGGGTCTGAATACTTACAGTACCAGTCAAAAGTTTTGACACACCTACTCATTCAAGGGTTTTTCTTTATTTTTACTATTTTCTACATTGTAGAATAATAGTGGAGACATGTAGTAACCAAAAAAGTGTTAAACAACTAAAAATATATTATAGATTTTAGATTCTTCAAAGTAGCCACCCATTGCCTTGATGACAGCTTTGCACATTCTTGGCATTCCCTCAACCAGCTTCATGAGGTAGTCACCTGGAATGCATTTCCAACATTTTTGAAGGAGTTCCCACGTGATGGTGTGGGGGTGCTTTGCTGGTGACACTTTCGGTGATTTATTTAGAATTCATGACACACATAAGGCACACACCTGACCTCAACCCAGTTGAGATGGTTTGGGATGAGTTGGACCGCAGAGTGAAGAAAAAGCAGCTAACGAGTGGAACAGAGCAGCCAGCATATTATGCTGAGCAGTTGTTGGCGGCTTTTCCTTCACTCTGTGGACGATGTTGGGCTCCAGAGTGGAAACTTTTAAAGTTCTTGAAATTGAGACATTTTCCGGATTGACTGACCTTCATGTCTTAAAGTAATGATGGACTGTCGTTTCTCTTTGCTTATTTGAGCTGTTCTTTCCATAATATGGACTTGGTATTTTACCAAATAGGGCTATCTTCTGTATACCACCCCTACCTTGTCACAACACAACGGATTGGCTCAAAAGCATTAAGAAGGAAAGAAATTCCACAAAATAACTTTTAACAAGGCACACCTGTTAATTGAAATGCATTCGAGGTGACTACCACATACCCTGAGAGCATCTGGTCAGCGGGGTGGTGGCACTGGAATCCTCATCTCTCCCAAGTGGACATTCTCTCTTTCTCCCCTGACCCATCTGTCTATCTCCTCTGAATTCCATGCTGTCACAGTCACTAGCCCATTCAAGCTTAACATCCTTATCATTTATTGCCCTCCAGGCTCCCTTGTAGAGTTCATCAATGAGCTTGACGCCTTGATAAGCTCCTTTCCTGAGGATGGCTCACCCCTCACAGTTCTGGGTGACTTTAACCTCCCTATGTTGACTCATTTCTCTCTGCCTCCTTCTTTCCACTCCTCTCCTCTTTTAACCTCTCTCACCGTCCCCCCTACTCACAAGGCAGGCAATATGCTTGACCTCATCTTTACTAGATGCTGTTCTTCTACTAATCTCACTGCAACTCCCCTCCAAGTCTCCGACCACTACCTTGTATCCTTTCCCCTCTCGCTCTCGCTCTCCTCCAACACTACTCACTCTGCCCCTACTCAGATGGTATTGCGCCGTCGCAACCTTCGCTCTCTCTCTCCCGCTACTCTCTCCTCTTCCATCCTATCATCTCTTCCCTCTGCTCAAGCCTTCTCCAACCAATCTCCTGATTCTGCCTCCTCAACCCTCATCTCCTCCCTTTCTGCATCCTTTTACTCTCCATGTCCCCTATCCTCCTGACGGCTCGGTCCTCCCCTCCTGCACCGTGGCTTGACGACTCATTGCGAGCTCACAGAACAGGGCTCCGGGCAGCCGAGCGGAAATGGAGGAAAACTAGCCTCCCTGCGGACCTGGCATCTTTTCACTCCCTCCTCTCTACATTTTCTTCCTCTGTCTGTGCTGCTAAAGTCACTTTCTACCACTCTAAATTCCAAGCATCTGCCTCTAACCCTAGGTAGCTCTTTGCCACCTTCTCCTCCCTCCTGAATCCTCCCCCCCACACCCCTCCCTCTCTGCGGATGACTTCGTCAACCATTTTGAAAAGAAGGTTGATGACATCTGATCCTCGTTTGTTAAGTCAAATGACACCGCTGGTCCTGCTCACATTGCCCTACACTATGCTTTGACCTCTTTCTCCCCTCTCTCTCCAGATGAAATCTTGCAACTTGTGATGGCAGGCCACCCAACATCCTGCCCGCTTGACCCTATCCCCTCCTCTCTTCTCCAGACCATTTTCGGAGACCTTCTCCCTTACCTCACCTCGCTCATCAACTCATCCTTGACCGCTGGCTACGTCCCTTCCATCTTCAAGAGAGCGAGAGTTGCACCCCTTCTCAAAAAACCTACACTCGATCCCTCCGATGTCAACAACTACAGACCAGTATCCCTTCTTTCTTTTCTCTCCAAAACTCTTGAGCGTGCCGTCCTTGGCCAGCTCTCTTGCTATCTCTCAGAATGACCTTCTTGATCCAAATCAGTCAGGTTTCAAGACTGGTCATTCAACTGAGACTGCTCTTCTCTGTGTCACGGAGGCTCTCCGCACTGCTAACGCTAACTCTCTCTCCTCTGCTCTCATCCTTCTAGACATATCTGCTGCCTTTGATACTGTGAACCATCAGATCCTCCTCTCCACCCTCTCCGAGTTGAGCATCTCCGGCGCGGCTCACTCTTGGATTGCGTCCTACCTGACAGGTCGCTCCTACCAGGTGGCGTGGCGAGAATCTGTCTCCGCACGACGTGCTCTCACCACTGGTGTCCCCCAGGGCTCAGTTCTAGGCCCTCTCCTATTCTCGCTATACACCAAGTCACTTGGCTCTGTCATATCCTCACATGGTCTCTTCTATCATTCCTACGCAGACGACACACAATTAATCTTCTCCTTTCCCCCTTCTGATAACCAGGTGGCGAATCGCATCTCTGCATATCAGTGTGGATGACGGATCACCACCTCAAGCTGAACCTCGGCAAGACGGAGCTGCTCTTCCTCCCGGGGAAGGACTGCCCGTTCCATGATCTCGCCATCACGGTTGACAACTCCATTGTGTCCTCCTCCCAGAGTGCTAAGAGCCTTGGCGTGACCCTGGACAACACCCTGTCGTTCTCCGGTAACATCAAGGCGGTGACCCGATCCTGTATGTTCATGCTCTACAACATTCGCAGAGTACGACCCTGCCTTACACAGGAAGCGGCGCAGGTCCTAATCCAGGCACTTGTCATCTCCCGTCTGGATTACTGCAACTCGCTGTTGGCGGGGCTCCCTGCCTGTGCCATTAAACCCCTACAACTCATCCAGAACGCCGCAGCCCGTCTGGTGTTCAACCTTCCCAAGTTCTCTCACGTCACCCCGCTCCTCCGCACACTCCACTGGCTTCCAGTTGAAGCTCGCATCTGCTACAAGACCATGGTGCTTGCCTACGGAGCTGTGAGGGGAACGGCACCTCCGTACCTTCAGGCTCTGATCAGTCCCTACACCCAAACAAGGGCACTGCGTTCATCCACTTCTGGCCTGCTGGCCCCCCTACCTCTGCGGAAGCACAGTTCCCGCTCAGCCCATTCAAAACTGTTCGCTGCTCTGGCACCCCAATGGTGGAACAAGCTCCCTCACGACGCCAGGATAGCGGAGTCAATCACCACCTTCTGGAGACACCTGAAGCCCCACCTCTTTAAGGAATACCTGGGATAGGATAAAGTCATCCTTCTAACCCCCCCCCCCCCCCCAAAAAAAAAGATATAGATGTACTATTGTAAAGTGGTTGATCCACTGGATATCATAAGGTGAATGCACCAATTTGTAAGTCGCTCTGGATAAGAGCGTCTGCTAAATGACGTAAATGTAAATGTAAGCTAGTTGAGAGTACGAAAGCCACTCCTCAGTAAAAGGCACATGACAGCCCACTTAGAGCTTGGTAAAAGGCACATGACAGCCCACTTACAGTTTGGTAAAAGGCACCTAAAGGACTCTGACCATGAAAAACAAGATTCTCTGGTCTGATGAAACCAAGATTGAACTCTTTGGCAACTCTACCATAAAGGCCTGATTGGTGAAATGCTGCAGAGATGGTTGTCCTTCTGGAAGGTTCTCCCATCTCCACAGAGGAACTCTGGTGCTCTGTGAGAGTGACCATCGGGCTCTTGGTCACCTCCCTGACCAAGGCCCTTCAATCCCAATTGCTCAGTTTGGCCAGGCAGCCAGCTCTAGGAAGAGTCTTGGGGGTTCCTAACTTCTTCCATTTAAGAATGATGGAGGCCACTGCATTTTTGGGGACCTTCAATGCTGTACCCTTCCCCAGTTCTGTGCCTCTACAATCTTTTCTCGGAGGTCTACGGACAATTCCGTCGACCTCATGGCTTGGTTTTTGCTCTGACATGCATCACATTTCCAAATCATGTCCAGTCAATTGAATTTACTACAGGTGGACTCCAATCAAGTTGAAGAAGCATCTCAAGGATGATCAATGGAAACAGGATGCACCTGAGCTCAATTTTTTTTGGGGGGGGGGGGGGTGCAGACTGATGAGAAAATTTGTTTCTTCAATCAATTTTAGAATAAGGCTATAACGTAACAAAATGTGGAAGAGGTCAAGGGGTCTGAATACTTTCCGAATTCACTGTAAATGTACAATATATTGATGATTTATAAAAGACAGGCACATTTAACAGTTACGCTATTGATTATAGACCGAATTAAGTTGGGATTTCTTCTCGCCTCACTTTTCTTAGACCATTAAGGCAAGGGCTGTTTTCTGTTCTCCTAACTCCGCTGCTGCCTCCGCCCATTGTTCTCAACACCAATATGCTGGTTAACTTTGCTATTACTCACATAGCAACATGGTCTAGGAAAAGGCACCAGCGCACTGATGTTTTTCAGAACCGCGGACAGTGACCGCTACCCAAGCAGGAGAATTGTTATAAAATAATATAATTCTTATTAGTGTTGCACCATTGTTCTTACTTAATACAACCATATATATTTTCAGCAGCAAATGTCTTAGAGTGATGGACTGTGCCATCCCCACGGCCTCCACAATAGATTAGTCCACTCAGACAGGTGTCTTGTAAAACATGATTTCTATTTTTGTTTGCTGCTGCTCGACTAAAGAAATCTCGGTTGACCAACAGCCTATCGACCAAACAATCGACCAGTCGACTAAATGGGGTCAGCCCTAGAGGACACACAAACATAACTTACCCATGCCTCAAGTCTTTATTTCTGGAGAAAAACAAAAACAAAGTAAAACAACCTTGTTAGTTTCCACCCATCATGTTATTTAACCCCTCCTCCAATGATAACCTCTGTCCATCCCTCATGTCTGCCAACCTACCTGAGCTCCAGCACGGCTGTGGTGTTTAGAGTGGGGTAGACCCGGCGGATGAAGTTCAGGTCTCCCACATACAGGCTCCCGTCCCCCCCACAGGCCAGTGCCATGGGGGCCAGCAGCTTGTTGCCTTCAGCCAGACCACTGCAGCTGGGGCAAGAGATACTGCGCCTGCGCCCGTTCCCCATGATGCTGTTGATGACTGGAGGCTGCTGCTCTGATACAAACACGTTCTCCCCACTGCCCTTATGCAGGATCCCTGAAACAGGAGAGGCATTCCGATTCAGAACAATATCCTTTTAGATCCTACATTTTACATCTACGCCGGGGATAGAGCTAAGGAACAAAGACCCAGTGTCACTTTTTAATCAGCCTCTATCTTAATATTGACTTACTTATCATCTTTGAGTTTCAATTCCCTGTGTACCTAAAAATAATAATAATAATAATACTGTTCAAACTGTTGCCATAGAAACTGAGTGAGTGTGAAGGTGTGAGAGTCAGAGTACTATACTATTAGTGTTTTCATCTTATTGACTCCCTGCTTGTCCCCTGTCTGTCACTGCCTGGGCACAGGAATATTCCATTGGTTTTCAGGGTACACGCGGTGCTGTCAAACATGGAGGCGAAAGAACACCGTTTTAGGAGATCCTCAGTGGCACTGCATTGATATACAGATGCGAGACAAGAAAAGACACGACTACTTGGATGTTGAACATTCATTCATGCATTCCAAGAAGTTGTCTGGTTCCAGTGACCATGTAATGTAGCTACACCATTTAAAAAAAAATAATAATAATAATTCTCAACACTAGCAAAAGTAAACACACACTTGTAAATGATCTGTCCTGATGTGAGTGAGGTTTGTTCTAAAATGTTCCAAGTGTGATTTAAAAGGCTGTAGATCGTACCACTGGCAATGTTGAGGGCGTGGTGTTTGTCCAGGGACCAGCCCCCCAGGTTGGACGGCAGCAGCTCGTATCCCTGCAGCACCGCTGTCCTCTTCTCCCATAGGATCTGACTGGGACACGTCTCATACTCAAACCCCACTGACACTGTAGAAAAACAGAGAATAGAACTTGACTCTCCATCCACACTTTAGCACCACCTCAAAGTAACACAGGGCGTCATCACACTACATAGCATGTGCAGTCATTGAATGCATTAGATGTACTCTCAGTGACCACAGGAATCAAATGCAATATACATGCATGTGGACGAGCGCATCAGGTTTAGCATGCTTCAACAAGAATGTTAATCAAGCGAGTGAGATTTATTGAGACGAGTGCGTAAGGAGAAAGGAATTCAGTGTGATCACATAGTGTTTCTGTCAATGCATGGGGCTCATGGTCGACACCTGTTCACACCTACACAGCATCCCACAGTTATCTTACTGTGTAGGTGTCAACTTAATTAAACGCTTGTGTTGTGGCTTTCTTTGTCAGAAAGCCAAAACAGAAGTTCTGCCAGCCTGTTGCGGTAATAGATGGCACGGTCCTGTGTCTTGACAGATAGAGCTACACAGTTACATCTAACATAACCGACCAAACGTAATCCAAACACTACAGAATCTCACACTGCCACTCACCAGCAGCCTGGGTCAGCCCATAGACCCTCTGCCTGTAGGCGTCCGTCTTGTCCCAGATGTAGGAGTAGGCCAGGTTAGGAGAGGCGTTGAACCACTTCTGGAAGAGGTGTCCCTCCACGGCCACCATCAGGTGCACCTTGACCAGGGAGAGGGGCACCAGGGTCTGAGTCATGGTCACCTTCAGCAGGGCGTGGTACCCCGAAGCACGAGAGCTCAGGTAGCACAGCTTCAGACCTGTACCTGGGATCTCTAGCTGCTCATGAACCACCTAGGAGGAGGAGGAGGAGGAGGAGGAGAGGGAGTTAGTGGAAGAGAGAGAGAGAGAGAGAGAGAGAGAGAGAGAGAGAGAGAGAGAGAGAGAGAGAGAGAGAGAGAGAGAGAGAGAGAGAGAGAGAGAGAGAGAGAGAGAGAGAGAGAGAGAGAGAGAGAGAGAGAGAGAGAGAGAGAGAGAGAGAGAGAGAGAGAGAGAGAGAGAGAGAGAGAGAGAGAGAGAGAGAGAGAGAGAGAGAGAGAGAGAGAGAGAGAGAGAGAGAGAGAGAGAGAGAGAAGTAACAGACAAAGAGAGCTAGAGGGAGAGCTACTGAATGTATGTACAGTAAGTACCTGAGTCTCAGGGATGATGTGCCTCTCTGCAGGATGGGAGCTGAAGAAGGAGGAGAGGGGTGAGGCCACCACCACGGGGTCAGGGTGGACATAGCCACTGAGGTCACAGGCTGGGATGGTGTTCTCTTCCGTCTTCAGTACCAGCGTGTCCATGGCATAGAACCGGTTCCAGGGCAGCCACACCGTGCGCTCTTGGCTCAAGAACGGCGCTCGCTCGAAGCGCAGGGTCAGAGACGCACCCCCATTGGCCACCAGGTCAAATCTACAGAGGAACAAAGACAGGGGGTTATAAAGACTTTGATCCACACTGTCCTCCATTCACTCTAAGATGTTTGTAATTCATGGGGGAACTAAGGGACATACAGTAAATCCATGAATAAAAAATAAAAAAAGAACAAAATGGTAGTCATTGTCATATTCAAAACCCAAACAGTCACTCACGTGCCGTCCTGTCGAGTCAGGGTGTAACCATAGTGAGGGTACTTGACAAACGTCACATTGACCCCTACCAGGGGAGTCCCGTCCGTGGTCAGGACCTGGCCTCTGATCAACGATGCCAGGCTGCAAGAGGAGGTGAAAGAAGATGCAGTTGCTTCCTAACTGACTGCCAAGGCATGAAGACGATGTAACAGCAAGTGATCCTAAAATCTCAATGAATGGCTGTCAAAGTCAGTGGTAATTACTTAGGGACAGAAAAATACACTTTTGGATATATTTGAAACTCTGATATATATTTAAGCAATAAGACCCGGGGGGTGTGTGGTATATGGCCAATATACCACAAACCCCCAAGGTGCCTTATTGCGATTATAAACTGGTTACCAACGTAATTAGAGCAGTTAAAATAAATGTTTCGTCATACCCGTGGTATACGGTCTGATATACTACGGCGGTCAGCCAATTAGAATTCAGGGCTCGAACCACCCAGTTTAGAAATGCTGATATTTATTGTATAGCTAGTTGATTCCATCCTGAAGGAAGTGAAACGGGCAGATGGGTACACTACCTTGAGTTGAAGGGGTTGTTTCCAGCGATGATGTGGGTGCCATCCCTCCCCACCAGTAGCTTGACCCTGTCATAGAATGACCTGACTTTCAGGGATGGTGATTGACTTTGCTGGATGATCTGCAGTGGATCCCTTGCTCCCAGACACAGTGGATTGGTCAGGCACAGACTCTGAGTGCAGCAGTCGGGATCCATGCAGTCTGTCAGTCCGTCTGCAAGGGGAAACACACAGAAATCTAATCTGGACAGACAGACACCGCCGCAGCTAAATAATGATTCAATGGCATTTTTTATGTCAAATTGTTCCTCTTGTCGTTGGGCAGAATAGAACAAGATTATTGCTCACGCAGGAGCAGAGCTGATAAAACAGTGCCACAAAGAAACGACAGTCGAAATGAAATATAATAATATTCAAAGACATCACATGCATATTTAGCATTTGGATGCCCTCTATACTGTGTCCATGTGAGCCACAACGTGTGCATGATTCAAAATGTATAATCCCTTTCCATTCTTCTCATGATTGTTTCGTGAGACAGTTCATTGAGCTCTTCATCCAAATGCTCTATTTTCATGAGGACGAGTGCGTGGTGTTCTATTTTCTCCAGGTTCTCCTTTAGAAGTGGTGCTCTGCAGCCTGCTCCCCGGCACAGTGCCTGCATGTCCTTTTAGTCAAACCCAATAACACTGGCATCAAAGTCAAACGGGACATAACGCACAACCCTGTGGGGGGGGGTCTCCTCTTTTTCATCTCTCTTTACGCACCGACACAAGCACGCGCTCACCCGCCTCTATTTTCCTTCCCTCCCTTACACCTCCCATCCGCTTCAGACCTGCCAAAACAAACACCGCCAACTACTTAAAGAGACTTTGTACACATTTTCTGTTTGATCTTTCAGGTATTATTTGGTGAAATAAAACCCAGACAGAGACAAATAGAGAGGGAGGGAGACTGATAAACACACACAGACAGACAGACAGACAGACATACATACATAGCGAGAGTGTTAAGGATTAAGGACGCGACTAGGAAGTATGACGCAACATCTCCATGGAAGAAGGAAGACGATTGGATTAACCACATCAGCCAGCCAGTTAGGCAGCCAGCCAGTCACACATTGAAACATGCACTGAGCCAGTCTGGTAATGGAGGGCTGTTCAAGTGAGCCGTGTTTAAAAACCCATTGTCCTCGGAGCCCATGACCTTATTGCTCAGACGCAGACGTGGCAGATGAAAGATTAAAGGCTTCCAGGGGCTGCATTAAGACACCTGTTCAATCACCACCCGTTTCCTTGGCGACAGGCATCCTCAATTGCATGACATGCCACAGAGAAAGCGCTCTTTAAAATTGACACAGCTCTGGCCTCTGCAAACTACTTAGCCATTAATCAAGGAAAAATACACCCGGGTATCATTTTCATGTTAGATAACCCTGCCCTGACATGCTGACTGAGGCTGACTGGCTGACTGCTCGGAGCTGCTGCTTGCCCTGTGAAAAGCATCTATTGCCGAGGCCTCTTTGATCCTCTCACAAATGGTCACAGGAGGGGGTCACTCCATCTCCCACCAGGGAGGGAGGGGGAGGAAATAATACGGGCATCCATCTCAGCAAACTCTAGGTCACTGATCCCCACATGCTCTTAGGAGGAGGAGGAGGAGGCATTGATTCAGCCAGCCTCTCCTCTCTCCCCAGCACTCTCAGTGCTAGCTCACACCGACAGAAGGATGCCATAATGGGGCCATCCAGATCTGATAGCACTAGCCCCGCAATCACACCTCTTTGATCCGCTAAAAACACTCACTGGGAGGAAACCTCTCAGAAAAACCTGGGCAGGCGTCTGTCTGTCTGGCTGACTGCTGCTCATCAGGGAGAATCAAATAATTGTCACGCCTTGAGAGACACTGCTATTATTAGGAAATAAACGGATTCAAAATCTAGACCAAATCAACAGTACAGTTGCACAAATACTGCGACGCCGCAGCAGCTGGTTCAAAATCACGGGTATCATTTTTCATAGGCAAATCTGCTAAGCGTCAGCCTGCCTTCCTGTGCTGCGATCATTCACCTCTTCAACACACTCACCTCCTTCGTTGTCCTTGTTGTCAGCACAGGAGATCTCCATGGCAACGCTGCAGCCAGGTCCTCTCCAGCCAGTGTGGCATTCACAGTGCCAGTTGTTCTGTCCCAGGGTGCATTGGCCGTTCCCGTTACAGAGGCCCGGGCACCCGTCTGAGAGAGAGGGTGGAGGGAAATAGAGGAGGAGTGGACAGGGACCAGAGGAGAGGACCGATCAATAATAGTGACAGAGTAACTTGTACCAGCTAAGGGAGAGCAGCACACCAACTTGATATATTTAGTCTCTGTCTACCGTTGCATCACACAACAAGGGCATTAAAAAATAAAACGATTGATTACATGGCAAGGGGATTGCATCTCATCACAACAATGCTCTTCTTGTGGATGTGGATTCATACAGCTACAGTATATACCCTAGAGGCAAAAGGGAGGGTTTTGGCATGCGGTAAATTGTTTTGTTCAATATCCATTCATAGCTAAAAGTATTCAATAAAAGAAAGTACACAAGTTCACAGCCAATTCATTTGCAGTGGTTGATTTGCCTCTGGAGGCTGGCTGGGTTGTAATGCTGCCTCATGAGAGGATTTGATTAGGCAAAAGTGATGAGATTACAAGCCACCTAGACTTTGAAAACAGGGAGGGAGAACAACAGGAGAGATGCTACACATCATTGATGACTGCAGTCCCCCTCAGCAGATGTAATATTCTCCCAGGCTAGGTTAATGAAGAGGACATGATGAATGCTGCTGGGACATCTGTCTCAGTGGTGTAGTACAGTCTGTACAGGAGACCAGAGGTATGGGACCAGGCAGTTCGGAGGTATTGGACTGTAAATCTACATAACTCGCTGATGGTGTTCCATAAATTACCATCACCAAAGGTCAAAAGAGCAAACCTCACTGAAAAAAATGAAGTGATAAATATGAATCCAAAAACTGCATTTAGAAAATCAGACACTTTCGTCAAATTAGGAAACGTCAAGATTAACATTAAGACTTTTTCCCAAACAGACTAAAACCTCATTAAACCGTATTAACCTTTCATTTAAGCCAGCCTCCTAACAACATGTCCGCCGTCCTGTCCCGATGTGGAGCTGCACAGTCATTAGTATTCTCCCAACAGGGATGAGCATGCAGCTCCACTGGTCCAACTCATCTATTAGTATTCTACCTACTGCTGGGCAGATGCAGCTAAAAGGCCAAGGCCATTAATATTCCCATGGAGGGAGCAGACTGCTGCAGCAGAAATAGCTGCCGATCGGTCTCCATTGAGCCTACTTAACATGGAGTAGCAACGCTAACATACACTTCTAGCTAACTGTGTGTTTACAACAAAACGTTGATAGACAGATAGACGGACTAACAGGCCGACGTTCACAAACGAACACAGAACAAACTGACACACAATAGTCCTATGCTTAGCAAAGCACAAGAGAGAAATCAATGCAACGGATCCAAACGTTAAAGTCTATGAGGAAAGGGTACATCTGTCGTGGACAAGACTAGTTAAACATAAAAATGGTACCATCTGGGTTAACAAATATTAGGAAGTGGGAGAAAGGTCGCACTAGCTGAATATCCCAATATGAGGGACCGATAGGGATCGGGGATACTAGCCAATGGGAGTTTGCATCATTCTTCTGGAACTCTAAAACACCAGCTACCACTAAGACATTGAGTACAAACACGACTCCACACTTCACAATACGAAGGAACCCTCTATACATCCCTCTTCTACACAAGACGGCCTCTCTGTTTGAGGCGTGGGGAACTAACGCACACATCAGATCGCCTCTTGTCCAAATACAATACCTTGTTCCAAGCTATCCCAAAAGTCTGCGTGAAACCAAAATAGGGCAGGTTTGATAAGTTACTTGTGTGTGGAGGACAAAGTGGGATTCTTAACATGGCGTGGTTCATCACAGGTAAATAGGAGCGATAAATCTCCTTCACACTCAACTCTCCAACACTAAGAGAGAGACACATAATCAACAGAGAATGGGAGCTAGCACAGCTCTAACAACACAGCCCACAGTGGAGCTCCAGGGAGGTGTTTTTCTCATCAGATGGGAGGAAGATAAAGAGAGGAAAATAGGAAAATAAAGCCCTCTGGCACTCAAAGAGCACTCTGGGGGAGAATGAGGGGGCAGAGTGGCTGTCCCTCTCTGTTGGCTCCCAGGGAGGTTGAGTGGGTCTTAAGGCTTCCGCATGCATCGGTTCGGCTGGCGCCTAGCCCGAACTAGGCTAGGCAAATCAAATGAGTGTGCTGGCATACTCCCTTAAAAGACCTTCGCTTGAAAAACAAGAAAAAAGCTGTAATAGTACCATTTGTCCATCTTGAGAAGCCGTAGCCAGTATAGACGTCCTCAAAATAGTCTGAATTAATCTAAGATAACTCAAGAAACCTGTCATTCATTTTGATGTTCTTGTCGATTAGCTCTTCATCCCGGTGCAGTATTGTCTGGTGCAGTATTTCTGGTGCAGTATTTCTCAAGTGAAAAAATGTGCATGCAAACGAGCAATCTACAGTAGAATGACAACAAACCCTTCATTGAAGAATCCCTACTGTTGACCAATGACCGACGAAGGGGCGTAGACTTCAGCTACCGAAATTCGGCTTGCCTCGAGCGAAAAATAAATTGTGCACGAATAGCTGGAAAAACCCTCGACGAAGACCAAAACTAACAAAAAAGTCACAAAAATGCACAATGTGTTCCGAACTGTTCTGGATGGGAAGCATGCAGACGCCTTAAGGGAGCACCAAGAGGCCTGCTGCCCAGCCTTCTCCACCGGAGAGTGGGTGACTAGGCTGGAGGGGAGAGGCTACAGATAGATGTGGCTGAGTACTTTGGCCATGGATGAAACATTTGCACTGTAGTGGAGAAACCATTCCAACGGAATGGGAGAGCGTCTTAATGACATGGAGGAGCAGAGCAGGGAAGGAGGGCCCTCATCAGCATTGGTGGATGTATCTACTGCTGAGTGCTATACTTCAGCAACGGGGGGAGGGGGGTGTGGTATATGGCCAATATACCACTGCTAAGGGCTGTTCTCAAGCACGAAACATCGTAGCATTCAGAGCTCGAGCCACCCAGTTTAGAATGCTCTTTATATAATCATAGAAAGAGACACATTGGACATGGCTGCGGGAAGATGTTTTGTGTTAGGGGTGCTGTCGTGGGGGTGGGGTTTGGTGCTGAGGAGTATTTTTCCCCCGCTCATACAGACTTAATAAAGGCCGAGTTCACTAATAAAAAAATTATAACAGAAAAGAAAAAGATATATATATGTTTTTATTTCCCGTGGCTATGGACTGCCGGTACCTCCTCATAATCCAACCAAGGTGTATGGTTAAGGCAGCATAAAGGATACATCTTTTAAACATGTGGGGGTAGTGCCAGTTCCTCCCTTTGGCTGAGAGTTAGTATGGTGGGAAGATAGAGGCATGATACTGCTGTGTGTGTTAGTGTGTTCGCGTGCCAGGGTGTTGGCTGGCTGGCTACATACCGATGGTGCAGTGCTCTCCGTTCCAGCCTTGTTGGCACTGACACTTCCCATCCCGGCATGTCCCGTGCTTCACACACAGCGGGTTGCAGACACGCTGGTCACACCCGGCGCCTGTCCAGCCCTCCTCACAGCGACACACACCGCCGACACACACGCCGTGGGCGCCACAGTCCGACGAGCACACCTCTGTGGAGAAACACACATGTAGGCACGTGAGCACAGTAATAGGAGAGGAAAGCAGTACAGTAGATGGACAAGTTTCACAGAGGAGGTAGTCACGGCGTGTCTTTCTGAGTTGTAGAGACTAGTGAGAGAAGTCATTTAATATACGCCATTTAGCAGACGTTCTATCCAAAGCAAGAGACATGCATGCTTGGTCCCAGGAATTGAACCCACCATCTTGGCATTGCAAGCTCCATGCTCTACCAACTGAGCTACAGAGGATCACAGAGGGGAAGGTGTGTGTGTGTATTACTTACCCATGGAGCAGTCTGGTCCCATCCAGTTTGGGTCGCAGCTACAGATGCCTGTGTCGGGTATAAAGGTACCGTGTCCGTGGCACTGGTCTGGGCACTGGGCCCTGGGATGCTCACAGAGCGGGCCGGCCCAGCCTGGCTTACAGTGGCACTGCCCACTCACACAGGTACCATGGTCAGAGCAGCCTGGGTCAAGACAGTCCACTGATACACAGAGAGAAACAGAGGCATGACGTCAATGCACCTAACAAAAACGTAGTAGCAGTATTAGTGAATAGTGAATATACTTAAAGTAGGGAATATTCTGAAAGAAAGGAGGTAAAATGGCCATTTCTGATGCATTCTCAGTCTCTTCGTATAACTGGAACTCTCTCTACTCTTCCAACACACATCTCGCTTCTCTACTTACCCTACTTTTGGCTCCAACTCCACTTCATCCCAGATGAGCAGAAACCCATCAGAACATAAGTGAATGAATCAGCTCCCGGGCAATTATTTAAAAGCCTGATCAATAAAAGAGATTCCATTCCCTTAATAACGTTTCTGATGTACAGTGGGGTCTGAAATTATTGACAACCTTGATAAAGTTGAGCAAAAATGACAGTGTAAAATAAATCATTTAAATACTGAGCTATATTGTATGCAAAGGATATTATACTATTTTATACAAATAGAACTGCTCAGAGAAAGAGATTTGGTTGAACAACTCATTTAAAAACAATTCTCAAAACAGGTAAGGGGTCAAAATTATTGCCACCCCTGTTTTCAACACCGTTCAATACTTCAGCTTGTGAGGATAAAAGCACTGGGTATTTTTCTAAAGTGTTTTATGAGATTGGAGAACACATTGGGCAGGATCTTTGACCATTCCTCCATACAGAATCCTTCTAGATCGTTGATATCCTTCGAACTGCCCTCTTCAATTCAAACAGCAGGTTTTTAAATGGGTTTCAAGTCCGCCAATTAACCGTTTCTTTTTGAAGGTTTTTTTGGCTAAAATATCCTGGTACATGAAGTTCATGATGCCGTTTGACCTTAATAAGGGCCCCAAGACCGGCGGTAGCAAAATAGCCCCATAACATCAAATATTATTTTCTGATCATGCGTTCTCATTTTGACGCCAAACCCACCACTGGTGTGCGTGGCCAAAGAGCTCTATTATCATGTCATCTAACAAACGGAAATGCCTGAACAGCATTGGCACTTGGATTGGAACTGGAGCTTTGGTCTGATGACATGATAAAAAAAAGCTATTTTATTTGTATTTGAACTATTTATTTTATACAGACAATACTTGCTCATCATTATCAAGGGTGTCAATCATTTCAGACCCCACTGTATAGACTGAGTGCACAAAACATTAGGAACACCTTCCTAATCTTGAGTTGCAGCCCCCTTTGCCCTCAGAACAGCCTCAATTTGTCAGAGCGTGGACTCTACAAGGTGTCAAAAGCGTTTCACAGGGATGCTGGCCCATGTTGACCCCAATGCTTCCCACAGTTGTGTCAAGTTGGCTGGGTGTCCTTTGGATGATGGACCATTACTGATACACACAGGAAACTGTTGAGCGTGAAAAACCCAGCAGCGTTGCCGTTCTTGACACACTCAAACCAGTGCGCCAGGCAGGAAACTAGTGATACCCTGTTCAAAGGCACTTAAATATTTAGTCTTGTCCATTCACCCTCTGAATGGCACAATTTTTTAAACATTTTTAGTCATTTAGCAGACACTCTTATCCAGAGCGACTAACAGTAAGTAGTGAATGCATACATTTCATACATTTTTTTATTGATTGATTTATTTATTTTTCCCCGTACGAATCGAACCCACAACCCTGGCGTTACAAACACCATGCTCTACCAACTGAGCCACACGGGACATACACAATCCATGTCTCAATTGTCTCAAAGCTTAAAATCCTCCTTTAACCCATCTCCTCCCCTTCATCTACACTGATTGAAGTGGATTTAACAGGTGACATCAATAAGGGATCATAGCTTTCACCTGGATTCACCTGGTCGGTCTACGTCATGGAATGAGCAAGTGTTCCTAATGTTTTGTCCACTCAGTGTATATCACTGCCGTCTCATACTTTTTGAAACGTAATATGGCACTACATTGTGAATCTCCCTGAAGGCAGGTGTGTGTGTGTGTCTGAGAACAAGTGTGTGCGTGATCTACAGCGCTGTACACCCTACCTTCCTCGCAGGTGTCGCCGCGGTAACCTGCCGAGCACGTGCAGGAGCCCTCGGAGCAGGTGCCACGGCCGTTACAAACTGGGTCAATACACTGGCCCACTGGGACGTCACACTCTGAACCTTTCCACCCGCTGTAGCAGATACACGAGCCCTTGTCATACTGGCCGTTGCCACTGCACAGGACTGGGCAGGCAGCTAGACAACGTGGGAGGAATGAGATACAGCGAGTGAGACAAGGTGAAAGACACGGGCTTTAGGTCATATTTGAGTCGGGCTCCATTTTTATTTCAGTAGAGGATCACTTACGTTAAGATTGGACTCGAACAAGTCATGGTGGCTCTTGTTACGAGGATCAAGGTAGGGGTATGATATTCCACAATATACATTTGAGTGATGCTTCATTTTTATATATATACATATATATCAGTGTTGAGACGATTCTATTGGACATGTCTCAAAACAACTCGTGACGATTTAAGATAGGGGGTAAAATATTCTACAATATACCTACAGAATACATCACTTGACAGCCTAGCGCAGTGATACCAAAGTACATACCTTTGGCACAATCCATGCCATGGAATCCCGGAAAGCAGTGGCACACGCCCGACATGCACTCTCCGTTTCCATGGCAATTCTGCGGGCATTCTTGCACTGAATCTATGATCGAACAGACATAATTGAAACGGACACGTTATTACAACCAAAATACGAGGTATAATATGACCTAGAAGGAAGTGATTGATCCCACTCCTTTCAACCTCCCTCTATTCTATCCCTCTCCTGTTTTGATTAGGCAGACCTCCTCCCTCATCACCTCTTACCTCCTTATCGTTCATAATTAGATACGTCTTAATAATTAACAGGCGTTAACGTTTTCCTGGAGGCTGAACCTGCTACTCTTCCTACAGCTAATATAACAGTCTGTTACAATAAGAGTTGAATGCAGAAGGTCAAGTGTTTGATGGAAGAATACAATATAGCGCTATAATGTGTGAACGCGCTGACACGTCACGCCAAAAAAGGGCAGCTCCTGGGGGCATGTCAACATATACTGTATAGCTCATACAAAGATTACAGCTCAGTGTTAAGAGGACGGGTAGAGAGAGATGATCTTTTGAGATTCGGTTTTATTTGAAAAACATTCTCTGTAAATATCCATTAGCAGAGAAACGGTCAGCGAAGCTTGAAAAACATTATATATATATATATTTTTTAAATGCACAGCACAGATAATTCAAAAAAGCCTCTGTGGCGTGACTTCTAAACCATTATTCAAACGATTCAGTGTACCAAAACTCTTTTTTAGCACACCCCCAAATGTCCTCAAAACAGCCCTCCCTCCTCCACCCCCTTGCCACAAGTGAAAACCTCCCCCATTACAACATTACTCATCCCCACTGCTCAGTTAAGTACAATTACTGTAATATAATTGCCTCAATCACTCAGTGTCCCTACGGCAGTACGCCAGTGGCTGAGGCTACTCCACCGCTGTATGTTGCTGCCACCGCTGCATGTCCTGTGTGCCTCCCCATGGAGGATTAGAGGTTCATGGAAGCATATAAGGCAAATGAATAACGAGCAGATGCGTATTCATGTACTGAGAGAGTCCACTGTCGAATACAAAAACTCCCCTTTGACCTTGTAGCCAGTAGCCAAGCCAACTCATTCATCTCAGCTCACTTTCCCCTCTCTTTTAGTCGAGTTGAAACCCACGCCCTGTTCTGTTGCCCTTTGTTCTCTTTTCGGTAGCGTCATTCCTTCAGACCAGTCTTTCTCGTCACTGGTTAGCATTACAACAGATCTCTAAATCAAAAGATGTTGTTCTGTGCCTTTACTGCAGCAGAGCCTGCCTGTGTGCTGTGTAGAGATAGTGTTTTTCTTCGGGGGAGCTCCTGACAGTCATGAAAACTTCAAAACCAAAGCAAGTGAGTTTTTTTTTCTTTTCTTGTTTTGTTCTCAGCTGTTGCACGCTTGTTTACTGTTAAGCGATGGCGAACTGTGTGACAGCTGCGGCGGGTAGCCTAGTGGTTAGAGCGTTGGGCCAGTAACTGAAAGGTTGCTGGATCGAATCCCCGAGCTGACAAGGTAAAAACGTGTCGTTCTCCCCCTGAACAAGGCAGTTAACCCACTGTTCCCTGGTATGCCATCATTGTAAATAATAATTTGTTCTTAACTGACTTGACTAGTTAAATGACTATATATATATTTTTTAAAGCAGCGTAGAGACAGAGGACTCCATAGGCATACACCTTTTACAACTCAATCTCTCCCACTTAACCTTGCCAACACATTCAGAGTTCACTACTAACATCAGTCTAACCCTATCTGGCCAACAGGGCTGCAAACCTGGAATGGTGCATTTGTAGAACTCACTCAGAGGTGTTACTCACTACCACAATCCAAAAATGGGTTCCCTGCCTTTACGAAGAGAAAACAGAGCTATAGAGCAGGCAAACACAATAACAGCGCCCACCTAGAGCCACGGTGCTGAAGGAGACAGACTCCTTGTCCTTGCCGTCGTTGTAGAAGGCCAGATGCCAGGTGCCGGGGTCCAGGTACTGAACAAAGATGGCCTCGTTCAGAACCACCGTGTGGATGCTGCGGCGCTCCCGAGGAGACTCCACCACGCTCCACTTCTCCTTCCCGTCCAGACGCTCCATGTAGTCATACTGAACAGAGAGAACAGGGTAGGTCAGGAAGGATGGGGCACGGCAGGAAGTAGTCAATTCTGCAGAATAAACCCTGTTTATGAAATTCAGGTGGAATTAATGTCAAGGTCTATCAACATATCTGTGACATATGTAATATACTTCTATGATTAGCTATATCCAGGCCTTAAAACATGACCTATCTAGGTC